>NC_139150.1:42591216-43086216 GCF_964270905.1 Leucopleurus acutus
AACTGAACATGATGTAAAAATTTGAGCATTCCAGTCCCAGGTAGATTACATTAGTAGAGGTTCCTCTTGGGAGAGCCTGGAGAAGTGCTTCGCAACCAGTCCATGGACTGGGTGCATCAAAACCCTTGGAGCTCTGGTTAAAATGCATAATGCCAGGCTCCTGCAAGGGTGAGTCAGAGTTGAACTGAGGAGGAGCCCAGGAACTTGCATTTTTATTGAGTATCCCTCCCTCCATTGGATTGCACTTGGGTAGATGTCTTAGTTCACTTAGGCTGCTATGAAATACCACAGACTGGGTAGCTCATACACAACAGAGGTGTATTTCTCACAGTCTGGAGGGTGGAAGTTGAAGTTCTGGGTGTCATTAAGGTTGAGTTCTGATGAGAGCTGGTCTCCAGACTGCATACGTCTCCCGGTGGCCTCATATGGTAGAAGGGGCAAGGGAGCTCTCTGGGTTCTCTTTATAAGGGTACTAATGTCATTCATGAGGGCTCCACTCTCATGACCTAATCACCTTCCAAAGGCCCTCCTAATGCCATCTCTTTGGGCATAAGATTCTCAGCCTTATGGGGTGGGGGGGGGGACACAAACATTCTCACTGTAGCAGTAAGGGATCATTTGGAATTTTCCCCAATGTTAGCCAGATTCTCTCATGAATCAGTATCTTTAGAATAACAAGTACCAGGATTGCAGCACTCACAGGTGCAGAGACTCCCGCCACCTGGGGTGGCTGCTGCCCAAGGTCAGCTGTGACTTATAGGGGACCAAGCAGAGTGCCCCCAAATCCAGGCACTCTCCTCCGGGCCACCCTCTTTGCTACTAAGAACCTCTCCTGCATAAAGATTCCAAAAGGCATTTTCCTAACTCCTGTACCCAACTACCAGGAAACTCTGATACAGAACCTGAGCCTCCCTGTGTGGCTGGCCCCGGGGCCCCGCGTGTCCTCATCGGAAAGGGCAAGTGGCAGTGTGCCTGCTCCTGTGTGAGGCTGCTTTGTCACTCAGCAGACTCGTCCACTTAGTCCTGAGTCCTCTCTTGGCCAGGCAAACCCTCTTCCCATTGCTTTCCCAGACCGTGATCATCCTTGTTGTCTTAGTCAATGAATACCGAAGCACAGATAGTTATTAGGCTCCTACTATGTGCTCTGTTTTAGGCTCCAAAGACACGAGGAAACAAGAGAAATAAGGCCCCGTAGAGCCAACCTGCCAGTCCCAACAGAATGTGTCCATGCCCTCTTCTGCCCGTTGGTTTCATAAGTCATTTACACCAACGTACAGAATTGTGTCCCCATTTCTGTTCTGTTTACGTACATCGTCTTCTGTAAAACTGAGCTGAAGCACAATGGCTTCTCCCAGATGGTTTCAGAAAACATCACAGACTATTGGAGTTGGCTTTGCCCATCTGAGAAGCTTTATCAGCTCCTCCCTTTGACTCTCAGGGAGGCGGTCTTGACTAAAGATTATAGGTAAACTTTAGAACAATTGGCTTTCTGTTCAGATATGCTTGGTTTATCACTTGGAAAGGCCTTTTCGCTTTGGCCTCTGTTCTCTCCTGGCTCCTAAAAACCAACTTTTTTTTCCCTCCCCATGAGCCTTTCTGAGTCTTAAGCTGAAACTCGAACCTCAGACTGCTTTCTCAAATCTCAGAGTTTAGAATTTTAGTGCTAAGACATTTTTCTGACCCCTTTTTAGTTACATCAGTTTCAACCCTCAGTTTTTTTGTATGTGTGTGAGGTTCATGGGTAAAATTTCAGAAGCCTCTCAAGAGAAAGAGGGGGAAAGCTCCTTTAAGGATGGAGAGTAAAAGAGTACATTGCACATAATACACACCAAGATGAAATACCCAGATCACTGGGGGGTAGACTAGATGTTTGTAGTTGGAATATCACCAAAGTCTTATGATAATATTTAATTAATCAAATATTTAATTTGATTACCCATGGCAAATGACACTGGTTTTTTACTCGTAACATGCATGTTTCCTTACATAAGAAACTTATTTAAATAAAAAATTTTTAATATTATATAATCATGCAGATGGTACATGGATATGATAAAAATAGCAAGGTAAGTACGGAAATAATGGAGTTTGGGGAAACACTGGTAAGTGAATGCCAAGAACAAGTATCCTGTAGGAAAGCTCCCAGCCCTGCAGAGTGCACACCCACCACCCACGGACACAGGAAGCCTGCGGAGGTGAGCTTTCACTTAAATAGAACACAGGTTATCCATGTGTGCCAACCATGCCCGAGTAGCAAGCCACGTAAGTGCAGATTAACCACTTGCCGAGCATGTATGCTGGAAAAGGAAGTAACTCACATTTACGGTGAGGGGAGGCACAGGATCCCGGCAGAGCATTGCAGTGAGAGACTCAGGGGAGTACGAGAGGCTTAGTGAGAGGCAGGTTGGTCTCCTGCCTGGAGGTCAGCGGGCACAAAAGCAGGGAAGGCGAACCAGGCCCTCGGAGGAATCTCTGTTACAACCAGGGTGCCTTACTCAGAGGTTACCCCCTGATTTTATTACAGACCACATTTGTAGTAGGATGACGATAAATAAGAACCTGAAACCAGTAGGCTCTTAACGATAACGAAAGTTTTAAAGTACTTATAACCCATCGTTGGTTTTCTTTCCTCCAAGTATGGAAACAGTGAAGCAAAAACTAAGTGGAAGAGAAGAGGCATTTCCCTTATTTATATTTGGAACAGAATCTAGAGATGGAATTGTAATTTTACTCCTTTCTCTGCTCTGTATTTTAATAGCATTGGGTCCAGGAGCAAAAGTCCTTCTGGCCTGTGGTTCCCTCCCCTGTCCCCCTTTGTCTCATCTGATTAAATCTCTTGGTCACTTGATACCAAAGTTCGCCTTCCAAGCCATGGCTCCCCCATCCCTGCTGCTCCCAGAGTGAGGGAATGCTGCTCCCAGAGTGAGGGCTCAGTTCTCCTGCTATCTGCAGAGGCTGTGGAGGTGCCGTCCACCAGCATGTTGATTTTGTGGAAGAGCCAGTGAGAAAGTTCTCACGAAGAGATAAGAAACAAAGCAGAGTGGACCTGTGCTACTGACTGGCCCAAACCACACATTCTAATATACAGTCAGGAGGGATGTCAGAGCTAAGTCACCTATTCTTCCGATCACCAATAATTTTTGTTCTAAAAATCATATCCTTTAGATTTTTCTTTTGTGTGGAATAAATGAACGGTTGTGCTCAATGTCTGAGTGTTGAGTTTCTGTTTAGAAGAAGTGAGGATACAAAAACAAGCCCCGTATATATGCTGCCTGTACCAACTCACTTCAGACCTAGAGACACATACAGCCTGAAAGTGAGGGGATGGAAAAAGGTGTTCCATGCAAATGGAAATCAAAAGAAAGCTGAGTAGCAATACTCATATCAGACAAAATAGACTTTAAAATAAAGACTGTTGGGACTTCCCTGGTGGCGCAGCGGTTAAGAATCCGCCTGCCAATGCAGGGGACACGGGTTCGATCCCTGGTCTGGGAAGATCCCACATTCCGCGGAGCAACTAAGCCCGTGCACCACAACTACTGAGCCCACATGCCACAGCTATGGAAGCCTGTGGGCCTAGAGCCCACGCTCTGCAACAAGAAAAGCCACAGCAATGAGAAGCCCACACACTGCAATGAAGAGTAGCTCCTGCTCGCCACAACTAGAGAAAGCCCACATGCAGCAGCAAAGACCCAACGCGGCCAAAAATAAATAAATAATGTTTAAAAGAAAAAAAAAGACTTACATAATGATCAAGGGATCAATCCAAGAAGATATAAAAATTGTAAATATGTATGCACCCAACATAGGAGCATCTCAATATATAAGGCAAATATTAACAGATAATAAAAGGAGAAATTGACAGTAACACAATAGGAGTGGGGGACTTTAACACCCCACTTACATCAATGGACAGATCATCCACACAGAAACTCAGCTCAGATCCTTAGCTTGAGTTTACTGGTCCCTCTAGTCCTGGTCACAGCTGTCATTGCAGAGACTGACTTACGTCTCGTGTTTCCACCCCCTCTCCCACCTCAGCCCCCATCTGCTGTTGGAACTGTCTCATTTAGAGCAGAGCTCTGAAGAATTAAAGATAAAGTTCCAAGTGCTGGAGTCTCAGAACCAGGTGAAGACAGTGCTTAGCTGATAGAAGGGTGTGACTTGGCCATTTATTTGGGGAAACACTCAGTGTAAAACTAGCACATGGTGTTATCATGGGAAGTGCGTGTACCAACAGAGACCCAGATTTAGACCCAAGACTCAACAAACACTTCCAAGCTGAGTCATCTTGGACAGACTTTGACCTTGGACAGAGATTAAATAAACTAATCTTTTTGATAATCAGGTTCCCTTCTGGAAAAAGAAGATACTAACCGGGTTGTGCTGAGGCTTAAATGAGAGGGAGAGGATCCTTCACCCCTACCCCCAGCCCACCGAGTTTCTTTGCTCTCTTGCCCTCAGCCCCAGGTGGTGTGTGTCTTTCAGTCTTTCTTCTTTGCCTTTAACCTGTCCTTTTTTTGCCCTATGTTTGGTTTTTTATTCTTCAAATAACCACAATATATTAGTAGAATTGAAGAACGTTTTAAAATATTGGTATTGATCAAATACATTTATATCATCTTTTTATTAATCTTTAAAATCATTTCTAACCTTTTCTTTTCAAAATCTTCCATGTCCAAAAGCAAAATCAATGACTTTTTACACATGTTTCTGTGTTTGGGGCTGCTGGTGGGGTTGGCTTTAACCTTTTGTAAGGGAATGGTCTTTATAATGCAAAAGATCCTCTACCTTGGGGTAGAGGGGTGAGTCTTTGGGGTGAGTCTTGAGTGATTTTTCTGGTTTAAGAGGGCCCAAATCCCAGGTGCTTCGTGATAATTGCATAATCTCTCTGTTCACGTCAGCTTTGTGGTATGTAGAATGTGGGAGTATTAACCTTCACTTAGGATAAGGTAGCACTGTACCCAAGGTCAACCTGGTCGGGGTGGAATAGAAACAAGCGTGGCAGCATCATAGAGGAGATGCAGGGAACCCCAGGATTCTGCAAGAGCAGAGATCTAATCTGATTCAGGATTCTAGACCAAGCTCTGACTGTATAGGATCTTCCCACAGGTCCTCAGTTAACACACAAGGTCTTGGCAGCCAAGAGTCCTCATGAAACCGGTCTCATCACAATCATCTTTTGACAATTCATATCTCACTTTTCTGCAGTTGTCTGCGATATAAGACCTATGGGGGAAAACTGACTTCTCATGTTTGTTCTATTCATTCCTCCATTTAGTCGTTTTTTGAGAGCTGACTATATGGCAGGCACAGTGTTCGTGGTACCCAAATGCGTGACTCCCAAGCCTTACCCTTCCTGGACTTAGGGTGTAGCAAGAGACATATCTGCAAACAAGCAGTTAGGGGATGGGCCCCACTGGGCTGTCCACAGGCACTTTGAGAGCTTAAAGGGGGCAAGCCTAACTGTTGGGGGGACGAAGGGGAAGAAAATTCCTTTAGGGCGGTGTTATTTGTGTTGAACCTTAAAGGCTAAGGCTTTAGCAGCGCGATTGCTAGCCGCAGCTCTGAATCTGCATCAGCGTTGCCCTGTTTGCTGACTCACAGTTTCCTCATCTCTGACCTGGGAAGACGGCACCCACCTTTCCCATCTCTGGAGGTAGAAGTAAGGCAACAGGGAGGCTTGTGAGGTTGTGAGGACACTCACCTGTCGGGAGGTTCTTCTTCATGCCCCAACAGTGTGCGCCTGCAAGATGGTGGGTGTGCCTGGGCTTAGGGTTCAGTGTGTAGCTGTGAACTTCCCATCTGTCCTCATTAGACCAGTATGACTAAGTCCATTTGGTCATCCCGATGTTCTTCTCTGATAGTAGAGTCTGCATTAGAGTCTGATTGAGTAAATCCCCTCTTTCTCTTGCTGACAGTGTGCACTTGCAGAGATCACTGAACAGTATGAGCCCCAGGTTTCTCATCTGTATGATAAAGATGACGGTAATAGTTCATACCTCGTGGGTTGGTTGTGAGGATCAAAGGAGATAATGTGTGCAGAGTACCAGGCACAGTGTGACTCTCTAACAGTCACCATTATTAGGACTGGGGAGTAACCAGGAAAGGGTCACAGAGAATCAGGATAAGGCTCCTGCTTGGCCATTATCATGGTGGTTCCTGCCATGGTTGAGGTCACTGCTACCCACATAGCACACTGGGTGGTTGAGAGAGGGTGAGCCACCTCTTTTCCTGTTTGTGGATAGTGAAGGCAGCTGAGATTGGATGAATTCCATATCACTATCATGTATTCAAAAAATACTTTCAATTCAATAATATTATTCAAGATTTTAAAAGGAAGGAGGAATATTCCATTGTATATATGTGCCACATCTTCTTTATCCATTCATCCGATGATGGGCCTAGGGGTAAGACGGGAATAAAGACACAGACCTACTAGAGAATGGACTTGAGGATATGGGGAGGGGGAAGGGTAAGGTGTGACAAAGTGAGAGAGTGGCATGGACATATATACACTACCAAACGTAAAATAGATAGCTAGTGGGAAGTAGCCGCATAGCACAGGGAGATCAGCTCGGTGCTTTGTGACCACCTAGAGGGGTGGAATAGGGAGGGTGGGAGGGAGGGAGACGCAAGAGGGAAGAGATATGGGAACATATGTATATGTGTAATTGATTCACTGTTACAAAGCAGAAACTAACACACGATTGTAAAGCAATTATACTCCAATAAAGTTGTAAAAAAAAAAAAAAAAAGGAAGGAGGGCTTCCCTGGTGGCACAGTGGTTAAGAATCCGCCTGCCAATGCAGGGGACACGGGTTTGATCCCTGGTGTGGGAAGATCCCACATGCTGTGGAGAAACTAAGCCCGTGCGCCACAACTGCTGAGCCTGCGCTCGAGAGCCCGCGAGCCACAACTACTGAAGCCCGCGCGCCTAGAGCCCGTGCTCCGGAACAAGAGAAGCCACCGCAATAAGAAGCCCGCGCATCGCAATGAAGAGTAGCCCCCGCTCGCTCCAGCTAGAGAAAGCCTGCGCGCAGCAAAGACCCAACGCAGACAAAAATAAATAAATTAAAATAAATAAATAAATAAAAAATAATCAGGGTCTTTAAAAAAAAAAAAAGGAAGGAAATGCTGTCCCAGGCTACAACATGAATGAACCTTGAGGGTATTATGCTAAGTGATATAAGCCAGTCACAAAAATACAAATACTGTGTGATTCCCCTTATATGAGGTACCCAGAGTGGTCAGATTCTTAGATACAGAAAGGAGAAAGGTGGCTCGGGGGGTGGGAGGATTGGGGAGTTGTTTAATGGGTGTGGAGTTTCAGTTCTGCAGGATGAAAAGGGTTCTGGAGATTGCACAACAATGTGAATATACTTAACACTTCTGAACTGTATACCTACAAATAATGAAGATGGTAAATTTTGCTGTGTGTATTTTATCACAATTTTATAAAAGCTTAATGAGCTTGTGCCAAGTGTAAGGCATTATACCTGGCCCAAGGGGAGGCAGTGTGAATAAAAACAAATATGGCCCCTGTCTCCCCTTACGAAACTTACAGGCTGGTAAGGGAGGCATATGTCAAAGGAAGAATGACATTAATGGGCAAAAGTGCAGCTGGAACAGGTGCTCCAACCAGAAGTTCATGGTACCCTGAGAACCTAGAGTATGGGGACTTGACCTCATCAGGCAGACCAGTCCAGGTGAAGAGCAGCAGTGAGAGGGGTGAAGGGAGACCATCCCAGGAACGTGCGAGGCATGAGCCGAGGCTGCAACGAGGAGACCATTGTGGCTAGAGTGCAGAGGGAGGAGGAAAGCGTGTTGTGAGAAGAGGCTGGCGAAGACGGAGGGGCCAGACCACACGGCCTTGTTGGCCACAGTAGAGTTTTCTTTCTTCCTGAGCTGAGGGGAGGCCATTGAGGGTTTTTTTTTGTTTTGTTTTTTTTTTTTTTTTGCGGTATGCGGGCCTCTCACTGTTGGGGCCTCTCACTGTTGGGGCCTCTCCCGTTGCGGAGCACAGGCTCCAGACGCGCAGGCTCAGCGGCCATGGCTCACGGGCCCAGCCGCTCCGTGGCATGTGGGATCTTCCCGGACCGGGGCACGAACCCGTGTGCCCTGCATCCTGCAGGCGGACTCTCAAACACTGCGCCACCAGGGAAGCCCCCAATGAGCGTTTTGAGCCGAGCTTGGGAAGACACATAGAAAAGCAGGTTTGTGTTTTGAAAAGATCAACCTGAAGGAACATTTTTTTTTTCTCTTACAAGGAAAGATCTTATCAAATGCTAAGAGGTGTCTCAATTATTCACCTGGAAAAATTGTTCGAGTCCCCTAGATGTTTCTCCGGGGCCTGATGTTCACAGGGCCCTCGGCGAGAGTGCAGACGGAGACCCACATCCCATAAGTCTAAATGGTTACAGGCAGTAATCAAGCCAACAAACCATGATTAATATGTTCTGTCCTCTTACCATGACAAACGTCTCTTTATAACTAAAATTTCAAAAAAGATACGTACAACTATGGTTTTTAATATGACTAAGAGCGAACAAAGTATCCAAGATTATTGAATTTAACTATAACCGCACTGTCTGGGTATTCTGTTGGGTCAATGAGATGTGGATACGTAATAAAATATTTTATAATTAATCCATCATTTCCTATTTCATAATTTTTGGCCTTCTTTATAGTCAAATCACGAATTATATTAATTAAGATTTTCATACAGTTTGTGTTGTTTTAATAGAAATACTGTTAGATGACCTTTTTATAACAAGTATATTGAATATATATTGTATATATATTCGTATATATGCAGTTCACCCATTTGAAGAATCCAACTTTTATTGAGTCATTTTAGTTCTGAGATCATTTTCATTAATTCCAATTAGAAGAAACTTTGCCCTACTGAGATCATATCAACCTGAATTGTTAAAAAAACTTCTCTAAAGCAATACTTGGATTTGAAAATGAACCATAAATATAGTATATTATGTTCCAAACATGGTAATGGGATCTCTGAGATAAATTATCTTTATCACAAAAAATATTAGAAAGAAAATATTTTAATTCCATCACACAAATGTCTATCACTTACGCTGCACCTTTTCCTGTCTATTCAAACAATATCTCAATCTAATATTAATGTAAAGCCCTGGCATCATGTTTCACACATATTATCTGGACATCTGTGCACATTTAAGAGCAGTAGGAATGGTTTGATGTTGTAAAATGTTCCTTGGCTGCCATGTACAAGTGTTGTGAGTTTGGAGGACCTCCTGAACTACAAATTGGAATATGAGGAGGGGGAAGAATATAGACATTTGGTACAGCTAGGGATGGTGCTTCATTGTGCGAGGATCCATTGTATTCATGTATTTGAAAGAAAGGAATTGACAAGTTAACTAGCCTTTTCTCACATCCCGGTGTTTCTGCTGCTCAAACCTTCCCTGCGCTCTGAAGCAGCCCCCATCGCTGCCATGGCTGGTATTAGCAGGGGGGAAACCCTCGAATGTTTGGGGCTTTCAGACACGGATGCCAATTGTTTCGAGGTCATAGGGCAAGGGATGTCGGGGAGCAGTTCCTTGAGGCCTAAACAGTGTTAGTCACAAGAGCTGATGTTTAGGATTACTCCAAGTGACATGGGCACTCATGTGTCCTTAATAAATTGTGTGTGTGTGTGTGTGTGTGTGTGTGTGTGTGTGTGTGTGATATTTGTGGACTTCTAAAGCACAGGGTCCAGGGTGGGGACCCCTCTGCCCAGGGGTTTAGGATGGCACTACCTGCAGCCTCAACTTGCATAAGCACTCGGCAGGCCCTTTCCAAATCCACGCCCATCAATTTACTAATCCTCATAATGGCCAATGCTGCCAGGAGGTACTTTCTTTCTCACTCTGCTCCTTTTAAAGACTGCTGACTGCGTTTTTCACTTGTTTTGTCTTATTAGGAACTGGAGAAAGTGGCAAAAGCACCTTTATCAAGCAAATGAGAATCATCCATGGGTCTGGTTACAGCGACGAAGACAGAAAGGGGTTCACGAAGCTAGTTTATCAAAACATATTCACCGCCATGCAAGCCATGATCAGAGCCATGGATACCCTGAGGATACAGTACGTGTGTGAACAGAATAAGGTAACATGCTTAAGAGTGTTGGACCCATTTGTGAATGCGTGCTATCCTCCTCTGGTTAGCATATGTATCTGAACTAAAAGATTTACTGCGTGCTTCCATCAGAGGCCTAAAGAAGCTCTTGAACTCAGATTCTGGGGTAGAGATACTCCAGAGGAGTGCGATGAATTTAGCAACAGCGCCGCAGTCTTATTTCTGCAGAAGCTCTAGCATAGTGGTAGTGTGGTGCTACCCAGTGCGCAGCAATTCAGAAATGTGGGTAGTCATGCTGGTGACTTCTTTCAGATGCTGAGAAAAGGAAGACATACATATACACCTCCTCTTTCAGCTAAGATACCTGGTTAATTTCTTCATTGGAGCAGTGGAGATCTTGGGTTTACAATGGCCAACTTTTTAAGAATTCCCAGTCTTAGGAAAATGCCCTGCAGACTACTCAAAGTCGTCAGCGGGCTTTGTTTGTTTGTTTGGGGAGCTAGCCCTTCTTAGGAGCTAAGTGATGATTTATGAAGGGTAATGCTTGTGTCTCAACTAGCAGAGGACTCTCATAAAGTAATGGTATGGAGTTGCCGTTTGCTTTCCTGTCACCGTGGGTTATTTAAAATACATATCTGTTTAAGACTATAGGAAAATAATGAGGCAGGAGGGTGGGAGGAGGAGACAAATAATATTTTCTATGGTGTATTGGAATGTAAATCCACAGGAAAATACTATGTATAAGTTCATTAAGAATCTAACTGATAGAGTTTCTTTAAAATAATTGATACCAAGTTACAACATGACATGATGATAAAGAGAAAAATTCTGTCTGATTCTCTTGTGGATCAATTGAAAAGAATTTAGCTGCTCAAATGCCAGAATAGTGGTCTAAGTATGGACCTCAGGGACAACTTTATCATGAACTTGTGGCATCTGTGTTCATGTACATTATACAAAGAGTTTCAGAGCAATCAATCTAATTTTATTTTATTACTCAGTGACTGGATTACATAGGAAAACTCAACATGCACCAGATTTTAGACGTACCTTTACAGTGTGACTGCAACCTTGTGTCTTTACCACCATTTCCTTGCAGTCTTGAGGAAATGAAGGAATATAGCTTGCCCACAGCTTCAACCTTCAACAGTGTTATGCTGAAAAATGTGTGTGCGCATGTGTGACAGGTGGTGGGGGGAGGGTGTTAGTGGTGGGAATTAGTCTTTAGTATATCTGATGCCAAGTAATATGAGAGGTGCGTCCTGAGCCACTGGGTGATTCCACAAGTGACTCTGATTCCTTTACACATTGGTTTTGAGTATATACATTATATCTTTTTGAATGCATGCAGGTAAAAAAAGAAATCACCCTTTACAAAGTATTTTAAAAATTAGGTCATCTGTGGAAATTTAGCATTATTTCAGAGAAGAGGTATGTCAGGAACGTCCTTGCGGTAATTTTAGTTAATCTACTTTCCTCCTTTGTAAAAGGCATTTGTTTCCCCAGTCATAGTGGGGTGACTAACTGGAATTTAGGGATAGATTTGTAAACAGGCCTATTGGGAAGAAAAGGCTCAAGTATAAGTCAGTTCTGCTTATCTTGGCAACATGTGTTTGTAAAAACCTGGTCAGATTTAGTCATCAAGGTCCCTGGGTTTTTGTTTGGTTTTCCCTCAAGGTCTTCTAGAGGAACTCTGAGTTTATATTTCAAACAAAAAGGTTTTATGGGGTTTGACATTGCACCACTTTCTTGTGCTCTCTTGATCTGAATTCTTTCTCACAAGGCCATGTCCCCTTGCCCACTAATCTGCATTAGTTTCCCCCAGCTGCCATAACAAAGCACTTCAAACTGGTGGCTTAAAACAGAGATTTCTTCCTTCACAGTTCTGAAGCCTGGACGTCTGAAATCAAGGGGCTTGGTTCCACCTGGAGGCTCTGAGGGAGGCTCTGTTCCATGCTGCCCTCCTAGTTTCTGATGGTTGCTGGCAATCCTTGGTGTCCTTTGGCTTGTAGATGCTTCCATCCAGTCCCTGACTCTGTCTTCCCACAGAGCTCTCCCCTCTGTATCTCTGTGCTCACATGGTGTTCTCCTCTCTGTGTCCAAACCTCCCTCTTCCCATGAGGAGAGCAGTCATTGGGTTAGAGCCCATCCTAATCCAGTATGACCTCATCATAGCTTGATTATATCTACAAAGACCCTATTTCCCAATAAAGTTACTTTCTGAGATTTGGAGTTTTCATGAATTTCAAAGCAACAGTATTCAACCCAGTACAGTCTGCCCTCTGCCCCAATCCCCCAAAGAATGTCCAGCCTATAAGCAAAATACATTCTAATATCCCCCAAAGATTTAACCCTAAAAACAGCATCAACTCCAAGCCTCAAATCTGATCTAAATATCAACTCAGACGGTCCCCAATCTCATCATTTAAATACTCTAAATCAGGAATGGGTGAGACTCTGGATATGGTCCATCCAAGAGCAGAATTCCTCTCCTTTCACACACCTGTGAAACTGGGAAATGAGTCAGTAGTACCTCTGTCTCCTCCTCATTTGCTGTCTCTGGCTCCATTCTCAATTCCTTCTTTCTACTTCAAGTACCTGCATTCATGCTTCATAAACTTCCTCTTATCCTTCAGACATATGCCAGGGATGAACCATAGTGACATGGCTTAAGGAGAGGCAAAAGGTTGAGTAGAAAGATCACTGGATTCGTTCCCCCAAATCTGGGCTCTGCTCATCGCTCACCTGTGGGTCTCAGGCAGGAGTCAGCCAACTTTTTCTGTAAAGGGCCAGAGAGGAAATATTTTCGGCTTTGAGGGCTATACAGTCTCTGTTGCAATTACTCAGCTCTGCTGTTGTACAAAACCAGGCATAGGTAATGCGTAAACGAATGAGTGACGCTTGCTTATAAACTCTGTTTGCAAAAGGTGAAAATTATTCTTAACTCACGGGCCAAACAAAGGCCAAGAGCAGATTTAGTGCATGGTCTGGAGTTTGCTGACTCAGTCCTAGGGGAAACCGTGTAACCTCTCCGGTCTCGCATTTCCTTGTCTGTTAAATGCAGACAGCACGTGCTCTGTCTACTTCATAAGCCAACGTGAGCAAAAGGAAGTGTTTACAAATTAAATGGCACTGGAAAATAGAAGGTTATTACTGGGGCAAGTTCAAAAGCCAGAAATCAACTCATTGTTTCTTCTGCTGATTGTTTAGGTCAGTCATTTTGATCGATTTCTTCTTTATTATTTTCTGAATAATTTTCTCTGTGGGCTAGTCCTGAATCCAAATGTGAAACTATAACAAAGTACCCTTCTTAGGTCATAAAATGATAAAATGATTAGTGCTCTAGGAGTTTAAGTAATTACTTAAGAAGCATGATCTATGTCTTCTTTTTTAAAAAAAATTTATTTTGTTTATTTATTTTTGGCTGCATTGCGTCTTCATTGCTGCGCACGGCCTTTCTCTAGTTGCAGCGAGCGGGGGCTACTCTTCGTTGCGGTGAGTGGGCTTCTCATTGCGGTGGCTTCTCTTGTTGTGGAGCATGGGCTCTAGGCGCGCAGGCTTCAGTAGTTGTGGCACATGGGCTCAGTAGTTGTGGCTCGTGGGCTCTAGAGTGCAGGCTCAGTAGTTGTGGTGCATGGGCTTAGTTTCTACACAGCATGTGGGATCTTCCCGGACCAGGGCTCAAACTCGTGTTCCCTGCATTGGCGGGTGGATTCTTAACCACTGCGCCACCAGGGAAGCCCATGTCACCACCAGGGAAGCCCATGTCTTCTTTACAAAGTATTGCTTCATTCAAAACAATTGACTAGTTAAGTCAGGGATGAACAAACCTAATTAGCTTTTCTTTTCAGTCCTTCCCTCACTTCTTATTCCATTATTTGATTTTTTTCAGAGCTAGACACTTTCTTAAAAGTCTGTAAAAGGGAATTAAGAGTGATTTTAGGGGGTTTTATTTTAAATGTTAGCAAGATTATTGGTCAGCCAGGTTGTTGAAAATCTTTGCCTATTACTTGACAGGCTAATTTGGAAAGGAAATTTATCAGAAATTTAGTAGCGTTTGGTTTTTAACCATGTTTTAACCAACATGTTTTTTCAATTAAGATTTAGCCTTGAAGATTATTTTCTCATACATGGCCTACTTTTCTTAAAAGAAATTATTCATATGTATTCACTCACTTTGTTGATAAGCCTTAATTTTTATGTCTCTCAGGAATGTCACGAGAACATATTAGAATTTATGACTTCTTGGATAAATACTACAGAGGCGTTTGCTCAGTGTCAGGACTACTAAATTTGAATTAAGCTTATATCTTGTGTTTCCTGGTGATGATTTCACGGAAATCTTCATCTATTTTACCGTTTCTAGTGTCTCCAACTTGAGAAATTCTCACTCTAGGTCTGTAGTGTGGTAAAGGAAATCTTATCCCCTTAAAGGTTCTGCAGAATCGGCTTGGATGATTTACATACAGAATTTCCCAAGGGCAAAGGACAGCCCTGCCTAACTTTTCAAAATGTTTGGTTCTGTATTCAGTGATCTCTAGAAAAAAAGTACAAGGTCTACAGGTTCTTTCGGTAGCTGACCCCAGCTTCTTACTTGCCCTCCTTCTTATAGGAGGTCTTCCCCGCACTGGGGTCACATCGTATGTGCATGTAATGTGCACACATTTAATTGCAAGGGCTCATCCTGAAAACAAAAACAACACCTTAAAAAAGGAGAGTTAATAATTGAACAGTAAGAGGAGTATTTTGCCTGCCATTCCCCTCAAGTACTTAACTTGGAATTCGGTGTTTCTGGAAGTGTGAGGTCTGAAATTTCCTTCAAAAAGCATCTTTCTCTTCTGCGAGAAGCTTTTCCTGAATTCCAAGTCACACTTGAGGCAGTGGGCTTGGGCCCTGTAGCCACCTACAGCTCTTGAACGGCTGAATCTGGGAGGTTTAATTGACTCACAAGGTCTCCGCTGATTTTGTTTCAAGTTTTTCAGGTCCTTCATTTAGGTACACGGACGTCTTTGTCATCAGTTCCCTGTAGTGTCTTGAGTTTCAGCCCCTTGGAGCGGGATCCCCCCTCTCCTGACTGCTGGATGTATCAGGAACATGCAAAACAATGGTCCTCAGTCCCGGCTGCACATTGGAAGCTCTTGGGAGGCTTTTCTGCTGCCGCCCAGGGTACCAGCCCTGGAGAGTCGGGCCTAAGTATTCTTGGCCCGCAGCCCGAGCTTTTGGATTGACTTTTAGAAGCTTCCCAGCTGATTCTGATTAGGCAGCCAAGTTTGAGAGCCACTGCTATATGTATCTTAAGATTATCTGGAGGTGTTCAGTTGGGATTCTACTTTCTGATGAGCCTTTCCATAGAGGAGAGGGAGACTTCTGGTAATCTCTTCCATGGGATGACCTAATCAATCTTTATCCAAAGGTAAATTGAGGGGCCAGCACTGAGGATGTTTGTTTAGTTCAGCAGTACCGGGGGCGGGGAGGCCTTAGTGAGATGAGGTGATGGTAGCGGTGACAGCATCTCCAGGTGACATTTTTGAATTCAGGGCAGATTCTGTGTTTTTTCCTTTGAGTCTTGCAGGAGCCTAGCACAGCATCATGGCGAGAGCTTCCAGGGATGGGGTGGGGGTCAGGGGGGAAGAAGGAGCTGCATTTCCTTCGCTGGAGTTCACATTACTGGGCCTTCTCAGTCTCCTTTTCCCGCTGTTGCTACACTGAAGTTATCGTTTCTTTTTGATCAGTAGAGAATCAGGGATGCAGGTTATATTGATAACATGCCCAAGGTATAGATATTGTTTGTAATAAAAATACCTTACAATTTCATTTTGTAAATAGAGACATTATATTAGGAAATTAAGTAGTTACATATTTTCACTCATCATTAATAGATATTTTTATTTATTGAGATGGTAATTCACTAAGTATAAAACTTAAACATCAAATATCCGTCTTCACATTTAAGCAATAAAGTCAGGTATTTGCAGGTTAGGATTGCAGAAGACATTTTTTTTTTTTTTTTTTTTTGTGGTACAGGGCCTCTCACTGTTGTGGCCTCTCCCGTTGCGGAGCACGGGCTCCGGACGCGCAGGCTCAGCGGCCATGGCTCACGGGCCCAGCCGCTCCGCAGCACGTGGGATCTTCCCGGACCGGAGCACAAACCCGTGTCCCCTGCATCGGCGGGCGGACGCTCAACCACTGCGCCACCAGGGAAGCCCCAGGAGAAGACATTTTCTAACACCAAAAAGAGCTTTGATCATGTCTCATATCTGTGTATATTTAACTCTTCCAGCTTAACTGTTCATTTTCAGAAAGTAAGGCTGAAGTTCTAGAAGGGTCTGTTAAGGATGCGTGTGAGGAAATCAGGCACAGTTAAGTGAAAATGGTCAATTTATGTGGCTCTTTACAGAAGAGCGTCTCAGGGTTTGACATATGTTAAGACCCCCTTATTTTCTAATTTTAAAAACATCTGTTTAAATATGCTTTTCACTCCTACTTCCTCCAATTTGAAAAGTCATATTCTGCATGAGCCTCTGGGAACAGGGAGGCCAGTGCTCAGACTTTGGCTTTAGCCCAGGGTCACTGGTTCTCTGGCACATGTTAAACTCCGGCTCTTTGTTCCCGTGTCCTATTGGATATTAAAAATCGTGTGGTACATTTTTCTCCTTACTAAGAACTTGGAGTCCTAGCCAGTGTCATAACAACAACAAATTCTCCGTCAAAATCCTAGGCTGGAGTTTTTCCATTTATGCCAATAGTTCTCTGATTAATCAATGTTGACTTCAGTGTGAAAGTTGCTCAATCACAGCTTGAAATGTAGGAGTTTGGAAAATGGGAAAGAATAGGATAAAAATAAGAAAGAACTGGTTTTCTCCTTAATCACTGTCACAAGTAAATCTGACCACCCACTACGCATTGGGAGATGAGGAAAGTTTGGGGCCAGTGATGAGATTGATTTGACCATTGAAATGTTAATTTCTTCCCTTACCTCACCACCAGGTATGAACGTACCACGTGCAAAGAAATGCTTTGAAAAAGGGAAAAACTCACAAAGTTATAACCCAGGAACTAGTGTGACCATCAGGCTATTTGAACACCTATCCATCCATCTAACATGTGAAGCATTTTCCTTGAGTCTTAAATTGCATGCAACTTTGTTGCTATCTTAAAATACAAAGGGGAACATGTGAAATACCCTCACAATTCAAAACTCTTTAACAAAAGCTAGAATCATGGTCGGTGATGCTAGCAAAATTCTTTTTTAAAAAAGTCTTACTGAAATACAGTTGATTTGCAACGTTGTGTTTAATTTCTGCTGTACAGCAAAATGACTCAATTATATATATATATTAGGTGGGCCCAAAAGTTCATTTGGTTAGTGAATACGTTGTTCAATAAAGTTCTTCGTGAAAATGAAAAATGTCTACTTAAAACCGAACGAACTTTTTGGCCCACCCAATATATATATACTTTTTCATATTCTTTTCCATTATGGTTTATCAAAGGATACTGAATACAGTTCCCTGTGCTATACAGTAGGACATTGTTGTTTATCCATGAAAATTCTTGTTAGATCCAAAGTCCTTCACAATTTGCTTTCTCTTCATGGCAGAGCGGCACTCTCATTTTCTGATGGTAGAGAGGTAACAGGTGTGTTAATGCTACTCTCTTCTCAGCCCTGCCTTTTCTTATCACCCAGTTTCTTCACTGATGAATGAATGCCATAAACATGTGCCAAGAGGTAAATGAATCCCCAGGTTTGTTTTGCAGTCCTGCCAAGAGAATCATCAGTTCACCTTGTTTCATTGAATTGCGAGGTAGATTTTCTTATTAACTGGTTAATAAACTCTGCAGTATTATCCTAGGCAAAGCATTCTAGAAAGCATCCCCTATTAAGAACTTTTTTTTTATTCAGGTGGGAGCTCAAATGGGATACAGTAACTAATCCAACAGAAACAAATAGTTAAAAGGTTTGTGTATGTGTGTCTGCGTGCATGTGTGGATGCGTAGGTGTGAGTGAGTGGGCGTATTCACCAGTCGACCCACCTTCAGAGTTAAAACCATATACATTGGAAACCAGAACAGTTGGCTTTTTAAATTTTCATTGACTCTTCTTTTTGGAAGCTCAGATGTTTCCAGGGAGCTTTGAGACATTGCATCTTGTGTACTTCACCATGATTTCTTTTTCTTTTTAATTTTTATTTTATATTTGGAGGATTTACGATGTTGTGTTGGTTTCAGGTATACAGTAAAGTTATTCAGTTATGCATATACATATATCTGTTCTTTTTCATATATCTATATGAAATAGATACATATACCTATTTTCTTTTCCCATACAGGTTATTATAGAGTATTGAGTAGAGTTCCCTGTGCTATACAGTAGGTCCTTGTTGATTATTTACTTTATATATAGTAGTGTGTCTGTGTTCATCCCAACCTCCTAATTTATCCCTCCCCCACACCTTTCATCTTTGGTTACCATAAGTTTGTTTTCTAAGTCTATGAGTCTGTTTCTGTTTTGTAAAAAAGTTCATTTGTACCCTTTTTTAGATTCCACATATAAGTGATATCATGTTATTTGTCTTTCTCTGTCTGACTTACTTTACTCAGTATGAAAATCTCTAGGTCCATCCATGTTGCTGCAAATGGCATTATTTCATTCTTTTTTAGGGCTAAGTAATATTCCATTGTATATATGTACCACGTCTTTATCCATTCTTCTGTTGATGGGCATTTAGGTTGCTTCCGTGTCCTGGCTGTTATACTGCAGTGAACACTGGGGTGCATATATCTTTTCAAATTACGGCTTTCTCCGGGTATATGCCTAGGAGTGGGATTGCTGGGTCATATGGTAGTTCTGTTTTTAGTTTTTTAAGGCACCTTCATACTGTTCTCCATAGTGGCTATACCAATTTACATTCCCACCAACAGCATAGGAGGGTTCCCTTTTCTCCACACCCTCCCCAGCATTTATTGTTTGTAGACTTTCTTTTTTTTTTTTTTTGCGGTATGCGGGCCTCTCACTGTTGTGGCCTTTCCCGTTGTGGAGCACAGGCTCCGGACGCGCAGGCTCAGCGGCCATGGCTCACGGGCCTAGCCTCTTTGCAGCATGTGGGACCTTCCCGGACTGGGGCACGAACCCATGTCCCCTGCATCGGCAGGTGGACTCTCTCAACCACTGTGCCACCAGGGAAGCCCTGTTTGTAGACTTTTTG
The DNA here is from genome assembly GCF_964270905.1 of Leucopleurus acutus. Lineage (NCBI taxonomy): Eukaryota > Metazoa > Chordata > Mammalia > Artiodactyla > Delphinidae > Leucopleurus > Leucopleurus acutus. The sequence goes on from NC_139150.1 coordinate 42,610,524, forward strand.
TTTTTTTCGTACGCAGGCCTCTCACTGCTGTGGCCTCTCGCGTTGCGGAGCACAGGCTCCGGACGTGCAGGCTCAGCGGCCATGGCTCACAGGCCCAGCCGCTCCGCCGCACATGGGATCTTCCCGGACTGGGGCACGAACCCGTGTCCCCTGCATCGGCAGGTGGACTCTCAACCACTGTGCCACCAGGGAAGCCCTTGTAGACTTTTTGATGATGGCCATTCTGACCCGTGTGAGGTGATACCTCATTGTAGTTTTGATTTTCATTTCTCTAATAATTAATGATGTTGAGCATCTTTTCATGTGTTTGTTGGCCATCTGTATGTCTTCTTTGGAGAAATGTCTATTAAGGTCTTCTGTCCAGTTTTGATTGTTTTTTGCTGTTGAGCTGCATGAGCTGTTTGTATATTTTGGAGATAAATCCCTTGTTGGTCACATAGTTTGCAAATATTTTCTTCCATTCTGTGCATTAGCTTTTCGGTTTGTTTATGGTGTCCTTTGCTGTGCAAAAGCTCTTAATTTTAATTAGGTCCCATTTGTTTATTTTTGTTTTTATTTCCATTACTCTAGGAGGTGGATCCAAAAAGATACTGCTGCGATTTATGTCAAAGAGTGTTCTGCTTATGTTTTCCTCTAATAGTTTTATAGTGTCCGGCCTTACATTTAGGTCTTTAATCCATTTTGAGTTTATTTTTGTGTTGGTGTTAGTGTTCTAATATCATTTTTTTTTTTTACATGTAGCTGTCCAGTTTTCCCAGCACCACTTATTGAAGAGACTGTCTTTTCTCCATTGCATGTTCTTGCCTCCTTTGTTGTAGATTAATTGACCATAGGTGTGTGGGTTTATTTCTGGCCTTCTATTCACCTTGATTTCTGACACTTAAAACTCTGTCAGGTTTAATTAAATATGATCTAAAGTAACATAAAATAGCTTTCATAACATAAAAACATTGTTACTGTTGCTTTGTATCTTCCCTAAATTAAATTTTAAATATTTTGGCATTTTTAAATCTGTAATTAGAAGTAAAGATATGGGCACATTTAAGTTGGCCGTTTATGAAATCTGGTTAGAAAATTGTTTGCTTTTGTGTGTGAGTATATAAAGAATAGAAAGTTTACTAATTTTTCTAGATTCTCTTTTTTTTAAAGTCACAACTAATCTAGTCTTTTAATCATTTAAATAGTTAAGGTGGAGCTAGTTGCACAAAGGTTGAGGATGATAGGAATAACTTTGTATTTTAGGTGCCTCAAAATTCTCTCCCTTTCCTTTACACTGAGAGCTCCAGTGGTTAAATGATGGCATTTGTGGGAGGCCATCATGATCGACCAGTGGCCACCAATTCTCCCCAAGACCGCAAACTCTTCCCCCTCCTGTCGTATCTTTGCTTTGTGTTGACGTGGAATGTCTTTCCTACTGAACTGTGTGGAGGCTTCACTTTGGGGTTTAATCATCATTTATCATTATTATCATGCATGTATCATTATTTTCATGCACGATCATCATGATTTGCATCAGTCCATATGTAGGGCCCTAACAATGTTAGTAATTACAAGAAAGTCTTTCTTTCCAAGTTCAAGTTAGTTCTTGGTGTAGTAGGATGAGACAATGGCTGACCTAAAATTGAATTCCTGTCCTGCCTGTCATTTATATCTTCAACAGCCTTGGGCCGATCACCAGCGCTCTCAGTCTTTGTGTTTCCTTCCTTAAGTGAGGGCTTTGTTGGCTCCCTGTGATATTACAAAATTTAAACATGTGAGTAACCTACCTTCAGAAGCAAAAAATTATATTTTTCTGTGTCCTAAACAGGTTTCTTTTTTCAGCAAAATTTTATTTTTTGTCACTTTGTCTTATCAACTTCTTCATTAATAAGACACTACACCCAGTACAGTGTTATATATAGTATGTCAGCATAGGCTATTTTATTTCATATAATCCAGGAGTTCTTTTCAGACACAGTTGAAAGTACCAGAATAAGAAACAGAAAGACACATATATCAGACTCATAGTGAGTAATCCATGTTCCAGAATATATATGGTTTGCAGATGTACCCTTGCCCCCTTCCTTAGGATAATACCAATTTTTAGGTTTCAAAAGAATGAATCAAATGAATGAATGAATGAATGAATGAGTGGTCCTCCTTCCTGCAGATGCTGGCATCTGCATCTCCTCTCACATTTCACCATGAGAACAAGCATCTGTGGACAAGAACATCCCTCACAGAAATTTTGGGTCAGAAGGACAGAAAAATGAGGCAGAATTCATGCAGTGTCTTTCAAGTTGCTTGATTTCCTTAAAATTTTTTTAAATGACAAGGTTAAAGGATTGGAGAAGAATCTTCCTTAAATTGTCAACTGAAAAAAAAAAAAGCACAACATGAGAGCTGTGAGTTAAATTGTATTTGGGGGCAAATTGAGGACTATAGCCCAGAAGACAGCATTTCAGATAGCTCTGAGAAGCTGCTCCAAAGAGGCAGGGGGGAAGGTCAGTATATATGTGATTTTGGTGAAGGGGGAATACATGCAATCAAGCACACATTTTTTTTTTTTTCATGGTACGCGGGCCTCTCACTGTTGTGGCCTCTCCTATTGCGGAGCACAGGCTCTGGACGCGCAGGCTCAGTGGCCATGGCTCACGGGCCCAGCCGCTCCACGGCATGTGGGATCTTCCCGGACCGGGGCACGAACCCATGTCCCCTGCATCAGCAGGCGGACTCTCAACCACTGCGCCACCAGGGAAGCCCCAAGCACACATTTTTTGCAGAAGGATGCTGCTAGTCACAAGGAGCAGACATCATCATGAAGGATTATAGTGCTTTTCTAGATATGAGGAGATGCAAGAATTGGGCTCATAAAATCTGCTGAAAATATTTAACTATCTGAAGACCCGTTCTGCCAGTTTTTCCCAGAGCACAGAGTGCCTCATTCCTTATCCCTGCCCTGAACTCCTTTCAGGGGTGTTGAAGGTCAGCAGCTGTAGCAGCTCCCGATTTAATCCTTGTACAGGTAGATGGCAAGTGCCAATTTGTAGTTGGTAAAATGATGCGATTTCTGGTGATTTCTTCACTCCCTCCCTCCAAGAGCAATGTCCAGGCTGGCCCAGGCAGTTGGTGGCTCTGGCTGTGCACATCTGAGTCTAACACAGGCACTGGGCTTTGTTTCAAGGGAAACCATGCTCTCCACTTTCTTATCTACCAGGGACAAGTCATCACCGTTGTAGTTAGAGTGGTTCATTTTTATTTTTTTCTATTTGGCCAGTGATGACCCTTCTCACTGTCAGTAAAGGTGATAAACCACGCCTCCCTCCACTGCAGAGTCAAGTCCTCCGTTGATTTGGGTATGAAAATCTGCTTATAATAGTTCTGCATCCCTGCTTCCAGATGGGTGGTATTTCTGCCACTTGTGGTTAACGTGAATGGCTGATAATGCCTAATGGTCATTGCCGCCTAGGAAACTTAGAGATGAAAACTCAACCCATAGCAGTAGTAGGCACTGGATGTGTGTTTGTTTTATGGATAAAGTGAATGGTACAAGCCAAAAGTGTTCTCTAGATGAAAAGCTGGGCCCAAGAGGAATTAAAATGGACAACCAGTCTGGAATCCTAGGGCTTTAAGAATCTAATGTGGCCTGGCTTTCCCTTGAAGCAGGGTCCCCTGAGTGAAGGTCTCCCGGTGGCCCCCGTGTCCTCACGGTGACTCTCCGCAACCCTCCCAGGGCGCGTGCCACGTGCCTCTCTGAGTGCTTCTCCTGCGGTGGAGGCCGTTACAGGGCTGTCTCTCCCAGCTCACTCTGAGCTCCTCAAAGGCTCTCAGACAAAGGTGGTACCAAAAAAAAAAAAAAAAAAAAAAGAAAAATCTGCCTTTTGAATTCCAGGTGGACAGTATCAGAAATCTCAAGTTGTTACATCATAGTTTTGGCATTAAAAACAAAACATACCCATCCAATAATATAGACCAGACAGGATTTTTCTCTTCTTTTTTTTTTTTTTTTTTTTTAACAAGCATGCTGGCTTTGGCATCAGTGTCTCGGCCGCTCTTCTGTTCGCTCCTTCAGCTCCAAACACAGTCACCTCCTCTCTCTTGGCCCCCGTAGTCCTGATGCTCCTTTAAGTCCAGGACTTTGCACATGCTCTTCTCTGCCCTCCCTTCCTCTCTTTGTCTAGCCAAGTCTTTCTTGGCCTCCACTAGAATGGAAGCTCCGTAACGGCCAAGGACGTGTCTGCTTTCACACACCTTTGTAGCTCTAGCACTGAGATGCACACTGGCTAGTTTGCCAAAAGCCTATTCATTGAAGAACCAATTTCTGGGGCAAAGGAATCCGAGTTTTTGGGAGCCCTCACTGGTGATCTTAGGGCCACATTCTGGCCTCTCCTGACCTTGTCTCTGACAAACCCTCCAGCCTCATCTGCTCTCCCTGGTGGAGTTTTGGGTTTTCTAGCACATCCCATGCTCCTCTATTTGTTTATGCTCTTCATCTGTTGACACATCCTGACACCCATTTCCTCTGCGCTCATAAATAGCTAACTTGGTTTATTCATCTTGAATAAGGTATCCAATACCGTAGCAAACTTTCTTTAACACCCTCCTCCTTCCATCCTCCCTGAGGTGAGGCACTCTTTCCAGTGTACCCATAACACCTTGCATTAAAATTATTTATGCACCTCTTCCACTTTAGTCTAGGAGTTCTTTGAGTTTGGGAATCGTGTCCTGGGATCTCTACATCCATTTGGGCTCAATAATTGTTAGTAAAGTGACATTATAGCCTTGTGTGAAGATATCATGAATCCATAGCTGGCTGTGAGCTTTGTTCAGGGGGTGAAATCCACAATCTCAGAGGATGACTGAGCTGTTCTTACATAATATATCTTCGCACTCCTTACCTTTGGGATTGTGATAATGGGCAAAAAGAACAGAGAGTCTACATGACCGTGTTTTTCTTTTTCTGAGAAATATTGGGCAATGGGAAATAATGCTTCTGAGTTGCAGGATGATCGAGAAGCCTTGCAGAGTCATGGGGCTCAAAGTTCATTGTAAGAAGCTTGGGATTGGGCATGTTCAGCCCTTGGGATGTGTTTGGTGAACTGCAAACATACTCCACCTGTGAGAGCTGGGTCAGTGGTAATGAGTCTTTTCAAGCTGCATCACCAGACAGCTGTTCTGGAATCCCACAGGGCTAAAAAAAAAAAAAAAAAAAAAAGGTGCTGTAGGAAGAATGGCTTGTTAATGAGCTAGAAGAGAAGCTCAGTAAATAACCCTCTTCAACAACCAAGTTCTAAAGGAGTTGAGAAATAAGACACAGAAATAGGCATATGATGACCAAGGTATCATGTTTGTTATTGCTAAAGCTAAGGATAGAGAAGGTGGCTCATAACTAAGGCGGGTCACCTTTCTAATACTGAATCCAGAATGTGATAGACTGACCCATAAGGTCATCATTAGCTCTGGGAGATCCCAGGCCTCATCCACAGGGGCAGGCCTCTAACAGCATAGAAGAGAGGAAGGGGCAGAGGCCGGGAGTGTTACTCTGCTGATATACCTCCACGTGGAGAGTGGCAGGTGTTTCACCGGTGTCATAGAATGTGTCACAGGCCCTCTCTTCCGTGCTTAGTTAGCTCCCTAAGGGCGGGGAGTATATATACTTGTGGACACTAAAGTGAGTGTGAATCTGTGCTAGGTTTTATTGAAGATATACCCTTTTTAAAAAAAAAAATTTATCTAAGTGTATTTATTTTTTTTATTGGAGTATAATTGCTTTACAATGGTGTGTTAGTTTCTGCTTTATAACAAAGTGAATCAGTTATACATATACATATGTTCCCATATCTCTTCCCTCTTGCATCTCCCTCCCTCCCACCCTCCCTATCCCACCCCTCTAGGTGGTCACAAAGCACCGAGCTGATCTCCCTGTGCTATGAGGCTGCTTCCCACTAGCTATCTACCTTACGTTGGGTAGTGTATATATGTCCATGCCTGTGTCTCACTTTGTCACAGCTTACCCTTCCCCCTACCCATATCCTCAAGTCCATTCTCTAGTAGGTCTGTGTCTTTATTCCTGTCTTACCCCTAGATTCTTCATGACATTTTTTTTTTCTTAAATTCCATATATATGTGTTAGCATACGGTATTTGTCATTCTCTTTCTGACTTACTTCACTCTGTATGACAGACTCTAGGTCTATCTGCCTCATTACAAATAGCTCAATTTCGTTTCTTTTTATGGCTGAGTAATATTCCATTGTATAAATGTGCCACATCTTCTTTATCCATTCATCCCATGGTGGACACTTAGGTTGTTTCCATCTCCGGGCTGCTGTAAATAGAGCTGCAGTGAACATTTTGGTACGTGACTCTTTTTGAATTATGGTTTTCTCAGGGTATATGCCCAGTAGTGGTATTGCTGGGTCATATGGTAGTTCTATTTGTAGTTTTTAAAGGAACCTCTATACTGTTCTCCACAGTGGCTGTACCAATTCACATTCCCACCAGCAGTGCAGGAGTGTTCCCTTTTCTCCACACCCTCTCCAGCATTTATTGTTTCTAGGTTTTTTGATGATGGCCATTCTGACTGGTGTGAGATGATATCTCATTGTAGTTTTGATTTACATTTCTCTAATGATTAATGAAGTTGAGCATTCTTTCATGTGTTTGTTGGCAGTCTATATATTTTCTTTGGAGAAATGTCTATTTAGGTGTTCTGCCCATTTTTGGATTGGGTTGTTTGTTTTTTTGTTATTGAGCTGCATGAGCTGCTTATAAATTTTGGAGATTAATCCTTTGTCAGTTACTTCATTTGCAAATATTTTCTCCCATTCTGGGGGTTGTCTTTTGGTCTTGTTTATGGTTTCCTTTGCTGTGCAAAAGCTTTAAAGTTTCATTAGGTCCCATTTGTTTATTTTTGGTTTTATTTCCATTTCTCTAGGAGGTGGGTCAAAAAGGATCTTGCTGTGATTTATGTCATAGAGTGTTCTGCCTATGTTTTCCTCTAAGAGTTTGATAGTTTCTGGCCTTACCTTTAGGTCTTTAATCCATTTTGAGCTATTTTTGTGTATGGTGTTAGGGAGTGATCTAATCTCATACTTTTACATGTACCTGTCCAGTTTTCCCAGCACCACTTATTGAAGAGGCTGTCCTTTCTCCACTGTACATTCCTGCCTCCTTTATCAAAGATAAGGTGACCATATGTGCGTGGGTTTATCTCTGGGCTTTCTATCCTGTTCCATTGATCTATCTTTCTGTTTTTGTGCCAGTATCATACTGTCTTGATTACTGTAGCTTTGTAGTATAGTCTGAAGTCAGGGAGCCTGATTGCTCCAGCCCCGTTTTTCATTTTCAAGATTGCTTTGGCTATTCGGTGTCTTTTGTGTTTCCATACAAATTGTGAAATTTTTTGTTCTAGTCTGTGAAAAATACCAGTGGTAGTTTGATAGGGACTGCATTGAATCTGTATATTGCTTTGGGTAGGAGAGTCATTTTCACAATGTTGATTCTTCCAATCCAAGAACATGGTATATCTCTCCATCTATTTGTTTCATCTTTAATTTCTTTCATCAGTGTCTTATAATTTTCTGCATACAGGTCTTTTGTCTCCTTAGGTAGGTTTATTCCTACATATTTTATTCTTTTTGTTGCAATGGTAAATGGGAGTGTTTTCTTGATTTCACTTTCAGATTTTTCATCATTAGTGTATAGGAATGCCAGAGATTTCTGTGCATTAATTTTGTATCCTGCTACTTTACCAAATTCATTGATTAGCTCTAGTAGTTTTCTGGTAGCATTTTTAGGATTCTCTGTGTATAGTATCATGTCATCTGCAAACAGTGACAGCTTTACTTCTTCTTTTCCGATTTGGATTCCTTTTATTTCCTTTTCTTCTCTGATTGCTGTGGCTAAAACTTCCAAAACTATGTTGAATAAGAGTGGTGAGAGTGGGCAACCTTGTCTTGTTCCTGATCTTAGTGGAAATGCTTTCAGTTTTTCACCATTGAGGACGATGTTGGCTGTGGGTTTGTCATATATGGCCTTTATTATGTTGAGGAAAGTTCCCTCTATGCCTACTTTCTGCAGGGTTTTTATCATAAATGGGTGTTGAAAGATATACTCTTTTATATTAAGCAATTCTTCAGTGTAGGTGCTGTCAGTTGCCCCCACTTCAGAGATTTGGAAACTGAGGTTTATGGAGGTTAAATGATGTCCCCAAGATCATGCAGGTGTTGTGTGTCAGAGCTGGAAGCTGAACCCAGGCACTTTCCCAGGCTGTTAACCTCTATGCTTCGAGCTTCTCTATGGTCATATAAGGCTATGTGCAGTGGGAGGTCCTAGGTCATCACTTACAGTTAATTATGAAAGCAGTAAAGGATGTGAAAGGAGGGTTCTCCGTCTCGAAATCTCTCTTCCTGACCACTCTCATTAATTCCTTGTTCCCTGGCTGGAATCCAACCAGCTTACACAACTATCAGTCTTATCTCTATCCATATTTATACAAAGGGGTCATGCAATTAAAAAAACCCAGAAATATCAGGATGTTAGTACATCTGTTGGATGAAGTTTAAGGATTGGAGAGCTTTCTGTTAAGTGGATTTGAAACGGTTGCTTGGAGAATATATTTTTAAATTTTATTTCCCTAGATGAGAGAACTGAACAAGCCAGAGATGATTTCAAATTTATTTTGCAAATTGAAACAATCAAAACATAACAGTGGCCTTCGAACCAGTGCCAGAGAGTCAGGAAAGATCAAATAAAATCTGAAGAATATATTCTGATAGTGGCGTAAACGGGGCTCATTTTGGCTTTGATATTCTCCCTGGATTATATCTCAAGTGCAGTTATGTGTTTTAACTCGCTTCACCCCAGTCTATTCAGACTTCCAGATCTGCTCATGAGCTCGGTTTAATTCAGTTGGAAAAATCACAGGAGGAGAAAGAGGAGGGCTGTGAACATGAGCTCTCTCATCTCCCCCAGAAGGCACACACACTTGCTGCACCTGCAAGTTCTCTGTCTCAGTGAAGAGCGGTCCCTGATTCCCAGCACCTTCAGTGAGCTGGCTTATGGGACCCATACAGAGAACGTGCATCTTCTGTTTTCTGTGCAATTTTATGGACACTTTGACTGCCACTCTTGGGGTCTAAGAGTAAGGTCTGTTCTAGGGAGCAAAGAAGCAAAGAAACTGTGCCTTTGTGGCTAATTAGCTGGATAACTTGGACAAGTTACTGGCCTCTTTCAATCTGCTTTCTTGTTTGTAAAATGAGGGAACTGGACTGGTGGCTCTGTACATTTTTGAATGATAGAGGCATGGAGGATCCATCTTAGAACTGGAGAATAGCAAAGTGAGGACATTCTGGGATTTCAAAAGGTTATGGTCAGCTTGGGAAGATTCTTTTAAGCTCTATTCTCTCCTGCCTTAAAAAATAAACTTTTTTTTTGAGATAAGAAAATGTCTAGTGCCCTGTGATCTTGGAGCTTGAGATTCAACTCCACTAATACGGAGACAGTTTGGCCCTTTGCTGACTTTGGCTGGTTCTGAGACCATCTCCGCTACCCCCCAAGGGCTGGACTGCTTCATCACTTATCATGTAATCTTTGAATCCTAGAGCATCTCCAGACAAGATGTCTCCTCTGTTCTCTCCCTCTTCTCTCCGTAGACACTTTTCAACTTAACTTCTGTCTGCTCTGAGAGCTACCTCCTAATTATATCCTAGGAGCCTGATATAGAAAAGGCCAAAGGAAACATTCCATCTCTGTCTGCCTGGCTGTCCCAGGGGCATCTTGGGTCGTGGAGGCTCACTCCTTGGTGAGATGCCCAGAGGCCATCAACTGGGAACCGAACCTAAATGTGCAACAGGACCCATGTGAGAACAGTGTGCTTTGGCCTAAGGACTGAGGGATATCCTTACTGTGTTCAGGCTCATCTGTTTAAATGTGATTAAACATTCCTGGTTAATATTGAAATAAAGTGCTCATTTCATCTAAAGCTCTGATGAAGCAAAAGCCCTAAAATGTCAACCCAATGAGAATATGTTCAAAGGGAGATTGATCCTGAATCCTACTTGAGAAGTATGATTATAGAGTCAGAGAATTTCAGAGCTTGGAAGAATGGTCAGGTATCCTCTAGGTCAACCCAGATCTTTTCTATTTCTTGATAGTTTAGAGAACTGAAGTCTGAAGAGTTTAAGTGATGTGCCCAAGGCAGGTTAGAAGGGCTGGAAAGAATCTCAGTAGGGTTCTGTTTTATGTCAGTCTAGCAGGGATCTGAACATGAGGCTTCAGGTGAGGTTCTGAGGTTTGAAACATCTCCTTGTCGGAACTGAAGATCATAAATTGAGGAGGTGTCTGAAAAGCGCTCTCTCTCCTTATTTTTCAGTTCATGCTTTATGTAGATTGGGGCATTATTTTATTTTGTGCTTTTCAAATAACTTTTCCTCTGAAATTTTGTTTTTCCTCTGAAATTTTTAAAAGATTTCACAACTAGAAAAATGTTGAAAGAATAGCACAATGAACACTCGTATACTCACTGCCAGTTGTTAATATTTTGTGATACTTACCCTCTTTCTTTCCCTCCCTCCCTCCCTTTCCCTCTCCCTCTCTCTCTCTCCCTACTTTTTTCCCCCATGTATACACACACACACACACACACACACACACACACACACACACACACTTACTTTATGAAGTAAAAGTCAGCTTCAGGCATCGAGATGTCACCCTTAAATACTTCCACCAGAGTCTGCTCTGAACCAGGCCATTCTCCTGTATAACCACAGTCGTATTAGCACACTCAGGGAAGTGCACTTTGTAGCTTTAATATTATATATAAAATGCATATTCAAATGTCTCCATGTGCCCCCAGTCTGTCCTTCATAGCCTCTCTTTCTTAACCCAGGAAGGAATCAAGCATTACATTTAGCCATCATCCTTATTCTCCTTTAAATTACAGCATCCCCCTACCTTTTAATTTTTGTCTTGAGTGACACTGACAGTTTAAAGGCTCTAGGCCAGTTGTCTTATAGAATGTCCCACAATCAGGATTTGTATTTTTGTTTTCTTATTAGATTTAAACATTTTGGCTGTAAAATGGTGCAGCCACCTTGGAAGAGAGGCAGCTCCTCAAAAGGTTAAAACAGAGTTCCATATCACCCAACAATTCCTCTCTTAGGTATATACCCAAGAGAATTGAAAACATATGTTCACACAAAGACCTGTAAATACATGTTCATAGCAGCATTATTCATAATAGAGAAAAAAGGGAGAGATAGCACGAATGTTCAACACAAATGAATGGATAAATAAAATGTGGCATATCCATATAACAGAATATTATTTGGCAATAAAAAGGAATGAAGTCCTGGGCTTCCCTGGTGGCGCAGTGGTTGAGAGTCCGCCTGCCGATGCAGGGGACGCGGGTTCGTGCCCTGGTCCGGGAGGGGATCCCACGTGCCGCGGAGCGGCTGGGCCCGTGGGCCATGGCCGCTGAGCCTGCACGTCCGGAGCCTGTGCTCCGCAACGGGAGAGGCCACAACAGTGAGAGGCCCGCGTAACCAAAAAAAGAAAAAAGAAAAAAAAAAAAAAAAGGAATGAAGTACTGATGTGTGCTACAATAAGCATGCAAACGTTATGCTATGTGAAAGAAGCCAGTCACAAAAAGCCACATTTTATAGAATTCCAATCATTTGAAATTTCCAGAACAGGCAAATCCAGAGAGAGAGAGAGAGATCTGTGGTTGTCCAGGGGCGGGGGAATTAGGGGAAATGGAGAGCGACTGCTAACGGGTGTGTGGTTTCTTTGGGGGTGGTTAAAACATTCTAAAAATTGTAGAGATGGATGCACAGTTCTGTGGAGATACTAAAAAGTTACTATTGAATTGTGCACTTTAGTTGTAAATGATATGTGTATGCTATGTGAATTGTATCTCAATAAAACTGTCATTAGAAAACAAAGAATACTATGTGGTGATGTGTCCTCCCCATTGGGCACTTTAACAGCCACCTAATGTCAGTTTGTCTCACTGTTGTTGATGCTCAGTTTTGATCACTTGGATAACATGGCTCCTGTCAGATCTCGCCATTGTGAAGGTATCCCTCGCCTTGAGATTAATAAGTAATCTGAAGGGTGACACTTGCCACTGTGTGGACATCCTGTTCTCCACCCATTAGCATCCTCTGGTGATCCTTGCCAGTAAGATCCTTTCCATAGATGAATGCAAAATGATGATTTTTAATGGCCATGTTTCTTACACTTATTAACTAGTGATTTTCTGTAGAGAAAGTATTCCTTCTTCCTCTCTTTAAAAATTCATTAAGCCTCAAAAAATTAGACAATTATCATATGACCCAGCAATTACGCTTCAGGGTATATACCCAAAAGAATCGGAAACAGGGACTCACATACTTGTATGTTCATGGCAGCATTATTCACAATAGGCAAAAGGTGAGAGCAACACACGTGTCCATCCACAGATGAGTGGATAAACGAAGTGTGACATATACATACAATGGGATATTATGCAGCCTTAAAAAGGAATGGAATTCTGACACGTGCTACAATATAGATGACCCTTGAACATGTTATGCTGAGTGAAATAAACTGATGTAAAAAATCAAATATTGTATGATTTTCCTTATATGAGGTACCTGGGGTAGTCAAATTTATAGAGACAGGAAATAGGATGGTAATTGTCAGGGCCGGGGGAAGGTGGAAATGAGGAGTTATTGTTTAATAGGTACAGAGTTTTGGTTTACAAAGATGAGAAAGTTCTGGAGGTAGGTGATGGTGATGGTTGGACAACAAGGTGAATGTACTTGATGCCACTGAACTGTACACTTAAACAGTTAATCTGGTAAATTTAATGTTATGTATATTTTATCACGAAAACCCCTCAGTAGATTCTCGTTTACTCCTTTTTCCTTCAATATATTGTAATTACTCATTTTGATGTTGGAAACTGGCCACCAGGAACCCCTTCAAGCTACTCCTGTTCCCTCTTGGACATGACCATTTCCCTAAGGAGACCTGGTTCCAATTACAGAAACCAAGATCTGGATGCTGGGTTAGCTCATCACTACTTGGTTGTCATATGTTTCTCGCCCTTCAGTGGACAGAGTCCGGAGAACATAGACATACACACACACACGTGTTCATGCACACATACCCAGCACGTATACACACACGCACATGTACACGCACATACAAATCCATTCAGACTTATTAATCATTAGTCTCTGATTGAAATCCAATACCACATTTTCCCCACCTCACCTTGTGTTTATCTCTCTTCTCCCATAGTAACAACTCTGATTCCCAACAATACCAGCATATTTACTCATTTGCTCTATTTTTTTTTTTTTTAAGATTTTTGATGTGGACCATTTTTTTAAGTCTTTATGGAATTTGTTACAGCACTGCCTCTGTTTTATGTTTTGGTTTCCCGGCCCCGAGGCATGTGGGATCCTAGCTCCCCGAACAGGGATCGAACCTGCACCCCCTGCATTGAAAGGTGAAGTCTTAACCACTGGACCGCCAGGGAAGTCCCCCGGCTCGATTCTTCAGTAACCAAAATAGTTTCAGATTTATCACACCGATACCACAAATCATTTTAAAAACTAAAGAATAAAATTCACATCTTCGGATTCCTAGCAGTGCTAAATGCATTTTCTGGACCTATTTTCCTTCTTTCCTTACTGGGTGGGGAGGGTGAGATTGCGATCACGGTGGTACTGGTAGAGATTAAAAAGGAGAAAGAGAGGTGGGGGAGAGCGAGAGAGCAGCAGGTGGAGGAGAGAGAAAAGAAAGAACAAGAGAGCTTTTCAACATTTAAAATTTTCACATGGCTAAACCCACTGAATAAGAGTGAGGTATAGAAGAGGTAAGAATTGGGCAGAGAGAGCCAAATTAATTCTTTTAAAAAAAGAATCTGCTTTTCTGACTTTGGGAGTAAATGCTTTGTATGTTTACTTAAACAAGAAATAGTACATAAGGTTAGACTCAAGGAAAATAGAGGGAAAGACAGCTGTTTTTTATGAATTCCGATAAGATTTTATCCTGTGTGGAGAGTTCAGTTGCTACATTTGGCTTTGATGGTGACATTTTCTCAGACGTGGCATTCGATCCAGCATTCATGCTCTACATGGTTGTTCTTGAAACGAGGAATTGATTTATTTTTAAAAGGTTCTCCTGGCTTTGGAAGAGAACCAAATACCTCTTTCAAGTTGGGGAAATAACTTCCTTTTGAGACCTAACCTCTTTCTCACCCCAGCAAGCCATGTGGCCTTTTGTGTAGGAGTTGGGTAAGCATATTGAAACAAGAAATTCTTTTTCCTCATTATTTAACTCTCAAACAAGCTGTTTTTCCCTGCTATGAAGTATTCTAAGAGAGATGGTGAGATGGAAGTATAGACACTGTGGAACAAGTGTCCCAAGACCTATCTTTTAGTTACAGCCTGAGACCTACTAGCCCTGTGACTATAGATACCTCATGACTCTGAACTTCACCTCTTCAACTATGATATGAGTGCAAAAGCTGCTTTGGGTTTTTTGTTTTTTCCATTTCAAATTTGTGCCCTATACACTTGCAAAAACTAGTTCAGGTGACGTAAGAAATGACACATCTGTATCCCCTCTGATGATGTCAGGGTAAATGATTAAGAGTTGTGAGACGGGAGGAGGAAGTGAGTGACATCAGAAACCCAAACAAGAGGGAGTTGCTGCCGATGAGCACAAAATATATTTCTAACCCTTTGCTGTCCGATATGGTAGCCACTAGCCCCATGTGGCTACTGAGTCCTTGAAATGTAGCCAGTTTGAATCAAGATGTGCTGTAAATGTAAAATACACACTGGATTTCAAAGATAGTATAAATATAAGAAATTAAAATATCTCAGTAATTTTTTACATTGATTATATGTTGATGTTTTGAATGTATTGAGTTTTTAAATATTTCATTAATTTCTTTTTAAAAAATTTTAATGGCTCCTAGAAAATTTTAAATTCCCTAAGAGTTATTAGCATTACATAATTCCTAAACATCTCACTACATTTCTGCCAGTTAGTGCTATTTTCATCCAAGGCCAAAGGAAAAAAGAAAGGAAGGAGGGATGTTGTTTTGCCAGCATGCCATACATCCATAAAGAGCTGTTTTATGTAAAGTAAGTTTTTATATAAAAATAAGGCAAAAATGGTGGTGCCTTGCTGTAACGGTAGTTCTTTCTCCCTTTTGGAAAACGAAGTCTCAGTTCATGTCACTCTGTCGTTTATGGGAATCTCTGATTAGCAAACAAGGTGTGACTCAAAATCTGCTAATTTATTCCTCCTTGATTCATTGATTCATTCACACATCCATTTATTCACTTCATGAGTTTTATTCAGACACTGCTGTATCCTCAGAGTACAAAGATGAATTACGACTCAGTCCTGCCTAAGTCATCAGGGAGATACAGGAGGAGGAGAGAGCCAGCCATGTAGACTAGTAATTTACAGCATAGCACGGCGAGCCCTGGTCTGGAGCTCCGTGCGAAATGTAACCAGAAAGGGGGAAAGGTGACCAAGACTTGGCTTGGCTTTGGGGTAATTCATGCTTTTATTACTCATATTGTTATTCAAAGAAGCTTCACCAAGTTTATTTAAAGAGTTTGCAAGGTAGCAAATACAAACGTTAAAATAGTTTCTTTTTCAGCCTGCACTTTCAAAAGGTCCTCATCGTAAATATGTATTCTTTATTCATCTGGCTGGGTCTACTTATGCCCTCAAATTTAGTCTGTTCACTAAGGTGTATCCTTGGCCAGACTTATTCTCTGTAAGAGCAGACATGGGTTACTTAGTGATGATCAATTTATCAGAAGCCTGCTTCTCAGGGAGAGGTTCCCACTTGAGATTCCCCTGTTTGGATCCGTACCTTAAATCTACATCAGCTCGGGCAAAGGCAAGTACAAATCATTGAGGACTTTTCCCTTGAGATGACCCAGTGAATTAGTTTTGAGTAGAGCAGACTACCTGAGCTCCATAGCTCAATAACGCCATGGCCTTCCTCAACAGGGGGCACAGTCAGTTGGATTAAATGTGGGCTTGTTTCCCATTTAAAAACAAGCCGGAGGGAGAGCATACTTTTGCAGGCTGCTTCTTTAGGTTAGGAACAAGCTGCAAACCTGGTCACGGTAACGAGTCTTCTCAGGAGATTTTTCCTCTTGAACCATTTCTGCTTTTGGCCTTCAGAAGAGGGCTCTGTGTGGTCTTGACAAGGTTGCCCTACAAGCTGAAGGCCTACGGGAAGCAGCTTCCCTGTGAAAGCAGGCCTCGTGAAACGAAGCTCTGGTTTGTATAGTCTCAAGTAAGTGATCAGATATTTAAGGCCTTTAAAAAATGACCGTGTTTATACGGGCTCTTGCAAAGAATTTCTGATGGAAGGTGGTGAAAAAGATTTGTTTCCATTACTCATAGCTTAAGTTGGCTGTGATGGGAGTTGTTTAAATTCTCAATTCTTAGACGGAAACTTAACGAAAGTAGGTGATGAAGGCTGTTGGAATGGGTAGTTTGGGGCCAGAATGAGTAGAGAGGTGATAGCGTCTCGACAGGGGCGACTGCGTGCTTGATTTTTATACACACCCTGTCCATTGCCTTCTGCCCTGGAATCCTGGTGTCCTGGCTTGTGTGGGATGTAAATATCTTTGTGTACTTACTCAGTCAAGTTAGGTATTTGTTATATTTCCACAGAACATTTTTAGAAATCAATGCAAACACATAGCTCCTGTCCAGAGGAATGGGGAAACGGGGAGGGACCTTAACATGACCTATTTCCTAAAGTCAATTTTCATTTAGCAAGTTCCTCTATATTTCTGTGGGACATTCAGTTGAAGCTTTTGAAATCATGGTACAGAAATGGTTCACTCGGTATGAAAGCATTTATTGGGTGCCTCCTATCCAGGCTCCTTACCTCTTACATCATTTGCTCTCCCTAAAACTCCTTGAGGATCAACCCATGAGGACTGGTATTCATCACATCCTGATGGAAACAGTTGGTTAACCCATGAAGACCGGCATTCAGAACAGGTCCTGTCATGTTTGTGCATTAAAAACGAATGGGGGGACTTCCCTGGTGGTGCAGAGGTTAAGAATACGCCTGCCAATGCAGGGGACACGGGTTTGAGCCCTGGTCTGGGAAGATCCCACATGCTGCGGAGCAGCTAAGCCCGTGCGCCACAACTACTGAGCCTGCGCTGTAGAGCCTGCGAGCCACAACTACTGAAGCTCACGTGCCTAGAGCCTGTGCTCCTCAACAAGAGAAGCCACCGCAATGAGAAGCCCGCGCACCGCAACGAAGAGTAGCCCCCGCTCGCCGCAACTAGAGAAAGCCTGCTCAACAAAGATCCAACACAGCCAAAAATAAATAACTTAAAAAAAATTAATTAAAAAAAATGGGGACTTCTGCTTCTAGAAAAATGTAGTAGACGTATTTTTCCCTATTCCTCCTGTTAAGTACAACTTAAAGCCCTGGACGTTATGTGTAAAATAAATATAAGAAGACATTAAAAGGCAATGAGAAGAAGGAAGGCTAGCAGAGACCTCAGGACCCAAGGAAGAACTAAGTGGAGAGTTCCCTGGGTTTCCATATTGCCTCATGTATTTCAGACTTGGGTCTGAAGATGGCAGTAACTTCACAATGCAACAGGCACAGATGAAAAAGCCCCCAGCAAAGCTGCTCTCTCTAGCCAAAGACCAGGAAAAGTCCGCCTAACAAGACAGAAAACTTCAAAGCAATAGCCACTCTACTCCAGCCAAACACCATAAAAAACTGTGGTTCATGCCAGCAAAAGGTCAGAGGGGAACTGAGACATCCACCCTCACCAGGCTGTAACAAGATGCCCCAACCTCTTGGCTGGGACAGTGTCAGAGAAAGCCAGGACTTACATCCCCACAGGGAGGTAACAAGGGGCCCTTCCTCTCCCACTGGGTTGATGTCATTAACAGGCCAAGTGGAGATTCAGGACTTTTATCACTGCCCAGCTGTGTTTTCAGGGTAGCTGAGATTTGTTTTAATCAGGTGTGGCAAGACATGCAGATACAGATATGATTCATGAAGGGAGAAGTTTATAATGACAGTTCCCTAGAAACAGGAGGCACACCACACCAAGCAGGGCCACACAGGGAATCACCGGGGTGGGTCAGGAGGCAGAAGGAGCAGGAGAAAATTTGGTAAGAGTCTTTATTGTGGTTTCCATGCAAAGGAATGGAAG
The DNA here is from genome assembly GCF_964270905.1 of Leucopleurus acutus. NCBI lineage: Eukaryota > Metazoa > Chordata > Mammalia > Artiodactyla > Delphinidae > Leucopleurus > Leucopleurus acutus. The sequence goes on from NC_139150.1 coordinate 42,628,735, forward strand.
AGGCAGGGGAAGTAGGTTAAGGATTGGCTAGTTTGAATAATTTCTGCTGGGCTGTGTAGGGGTTGTTCTGAGTTGCCTGATACCTGGTCCTGGGGTATTTAGAGCAGAGGAACAGAGTCCCCATGTATAAGAGCCCAGTATAGGAGGTGGTTGTAGGTTTGGGCTCTGGATTTGTTGGCTTATATATGAAAGTTGCTCTCACAGGGGAGTGATTTATTTTCTCTAGGAATTGACTAGCTCTGGGGGGGCCGTTCCTCCCAGGTCAGCAAGGCCCTAAGAAGTCAAAGCACCATAAAATGAAAGGCATGGTTAATACAAGGAGTAACAAGGCCACCCCTCCCAGCGGTGGTGTAGGTGGAGATCACACGGGGATCAGTAATGAGTCTCTCCTAGCTCTCCCAGCAGAGAAGTGTCAGTGGAGGTTGGGAGGGAGCTGGGACTCCCATCCTTACCCTGCATTATCAAGGAGCCCTGGCCACCTCCATTGCCAGAGCAGGGTGCACCCGTTAAAACAGAATTCAGAGTCTCATCATATAATATGCAAAATGTCCAGGTTCATTGAAAATCATTCATCATGCCAAGTATCTCGAAGATCTCAAACTGAATGAAGAAGACAGTGTATGTCAACACCAAGGTGCCTGAGATGTTAGTATCATGATGACAAGATTTTAAGGCAGCCAAGATCAAAATACATCAATGAGCAATTACGAACATGCTAGAAACAAAGATTCAACAACAAAAAAATGAAGGTATCAAGAAGAACCAAATGGAAATTTTAGAACCACAGAATACAGTAACCAAAACAAAATACTCAGTGATCGGCTCAACAGCAGCATGGATGAGACAGGGGAAGACGCCGTGAACTAGAATATAGAATAATAGAAATTACACAGCCTGAGCAACAAAGAGAAAGTAGACTTTAACATCATGTTAAAAGGATGAAAACACAACCTACAAACAGAGAATATTTTCGAACCATATATCCGACAAAAGACTGGCACTAGAAAGTTTTAAAAACTCTCAAAACTCAGCACTAAAAAAAATAAATAAATAAGCAATCCAATTAGAAAATAGACAAAAGACGTAAAGAGACATTTCACTGAAGAAGACATACAGATGATAGATAAGCCCATGAAATGATGTTCAACATCATTAGCCGTTAGGGAAGAGCAAATTAAAATCACAATGAGGGCTTCCCTGGTGGCTCAGTGGTTGAGAGTCCGCCTGCCGATGCAGGGGACACGGGTTTGTGCCCCAGTCCGGGAAGATCCCACATGCCGCGGAGCGGCTGGGCCCGTGATCCATGGCCGCTGAGCCTGCGCGTCCGGAGCCTGTGCTCCGCAACGGGAGAGGCCACGGCAGTGAGAGGCCCGTGTACCGCAAAAAAAAAAAAAAAAATCACAATGAGATATCTCATCAGAATGGTTAAAATAAAAAGTAGTGACAACACCAAATGCTGGGGAAAATGTGGAGAAACTGGATCACTCACACACTGCTCACGGGAAGGTAAAATGGTACAGCTACTCCGGAAAGCAGTTTGGCAGTGTCTTAAACAAATTAGTATGACCATACAACCCAGCAGTTGCCCTCCTGGACATTCATCCCAGAGAAATGAAAACTATGTTCACACAAAAGCTTTCATGCAAATGTTCATAGCCACTTTATCTGTACTAGCCCCAAACTGGAAACAACCCAGATATCTTTCTCAGGTGCATGGTTAAACTGTGGTGCATCTATACCATGGAATACTACTCAGCAGTAAATAGGAAGGACCTGTTGATATGCTGGGTGAATAAGGCCAATCCTAAAAGGTTACATGCTATATGATTCTGCTTATATAGTGTTCTTGAAATGACATACTTACAGAAATGGAAAAAAGATTCTTCTCTATTTTTTTATTGAAGTATAGTTGATTTACAGTGTTGTACTAATTTCTGTTGTACAGCAAAGTGACTCAGTTATACACAGGTATACATTCTTTTCTTTTTATTCTTTTCCATTGTGGTTTATCCCAGGAGATTGGATATAGTTCCCTGTGCTATACAGTAGGACCTTGTTGTTTATCCATTCTAAATGTAATAGTTTGCATCTGCTAACCTCAAATTCCCAGTCCATCACTCTCCCTCCCCTGCCCCTTGGCAACCACAAGTCTGTTCTCTGTGTCTGTATGTTTCTGTTTTGTAGATAGGTTCATTTGTGCCATATTTTAGATTCCACATATAAGTGATATCATATGGTATTTGTCTTTTTCTTTTTGACTTAACTAGAGATTATCACACTAAGTGGCATCCGTATTGCGGCAAGTGGCATTATTTTGTTCTTTTTTATGGCTGAGTAGTATTCCATTGTATATATGTACCAGATCTTTATCATTCGTCTGTCAGTGGACATTTAGGTTGTTTCCATGTCTTGGCTATTGTGAAGAATGCTGCTATGAACATAGGGGTGCATATGTTTTTTTGAATTCTAGTTTTGTCTGGGTATATGTCCAGGAGTGGGATTGCTAGATCATATGGTAATTCTATTTTTAGTTTTCTGAGGAACCTCTGTACTGTTTTCCATAGTGGCTGCACCAACTTACACTCCCACCAACAGTGCAGGAGTGTTCCCTTTTCTCCACACCCTCTTTGGCATTTGTTATTTGTAGACTTTTTAGTGTTGGCCATTCTGACTGGTGTGAGGTGGTACCTCATGGTAGTTTTGATTTGCATTTCTCTGATAGTTAGTGATGTTGAGCATCTTTTCATGCACCTACTGGCCATCTATATGTTTTCTTTGGAGAAATGTCTATTATGAAGACTCTTCTGCCCATTTTTCGATTGTGTTGAGTTGTATGAGCTGTTTGTATATTTTGGAGATTAAGCCCTTGTCAGTTGGATCATTTGCAAATATTTTCTCCCATTCTGTAGGTTGTCTTTTTATTATTTTATGGTTCCCTTTGCTGGGCAAAAGCTTGTAAGTTTGATTAGGTCCCATATGTTCATTTTTGTTTTTAAGAAGTGGAAAAAAAATTAATAGTCATCAGGATGGGATGGGGCCAGGATGAAAGTGGTTGTGGCTATAAAAGGACAACGTGAGGGATTTTTTTTTTGGCCATGCCATGCGACTTGTGGGATCTCAGTTCCCAGACCAGGGATTGAACCCTTGCCATGGCAGTGAAAGCCCAGAATCCTAACCAGCAGGACACCATGGAACTCCCAACATGAGGGATCTTTGCGATGATGGAGATGTTCTATATCTTGACTGTATTAGTCTTGATATCCTAGTTGTTGGAGGAAACTGGGTAAAGGATACACAGGACCTCTCTGTATTATTTTTTTTTACAACCACATGTGAATCTACAATTATATCAAAACAAAAAGTTTGAATTAAAAAATGGTTATATACCCTTCCCCTCAGTGTAGGTTCACTCCCCAAAATTCATCCTAAAGAAGTAATCAGAGATTGGCACAAAGAGCATAGATCCTAAATATTTAACAAGAGAAAGATTAAATTATGGCATATCCATGGGTTACATACTAGGTAGTCAGCAAGAATCATATTCCAGAATGTTCATTTTATTTTCCTTATTCTTATTTTTTAAATGTACATATATGTTATGTAGCCCTTTTTGTATGCATGTTTTGCTTTACAATAGACTAAAAACATTCAAAAATTTTCAGTCTACTTAATAACATAAGATGTACACAGTCTAAATGGAGAAAACACAATATTTAGTTCTCTGCGATACAGTCATGAGTTTGTTTTTTAAAAAAGTAATATATAAATCATAAAATACTGAAGGAGATTTACCAAAATGTTAACAGTGGACTTCTCTGGTGATGGTGAAGTTTTTGTATTTCTTAATCATTCTTCTGGTATTTTCCAGAATTTTACAGTGAACTTTTATAATTATGAAAAATGGAATGAGCTTTTGAAATCAGGGAACAATACAAATGTTATTTAACAGAGCAGTGGTCTGACAGGGATGCTTAAAGGTGGCAGGGCTGAAAGGACTTGAGAGGAACCACGTGACTAAATTACTTAGCCTTTCCTTAATACCATTTTATGTTTCCCATATGTTTGTGGAATTCCCCACATAGTAGCATTTTGCTTATTATTCTTTCCAATCTAGAACATGCTTGACATTTGCTCCCCTCATTTCAGGCCAAGGTGCCAGAAAATTCTGCTCATGTAATTCCTCACAGCTGTGAGCGTTTCTCTACCAGTCTGTGGACTCTTCTTTGTCTTATCCAGTGTCCTGGACGCTTGTATGGCCAGGAAGCTTGATAGAATGGGGAGGAGGGTGGAGGCGAAGGAGTGAAAGGATGGATCCACTCATGGCCTGTGGTCTGTCCTTCGTCATGTGATCCTAGGAGCTGTACCACACAAAGCCAGGAGGACCAGACAGGCCCATCAGTGCCACTTACACTGGTCATTATGCTGTGGGAAAAGCTGAGCTCACGGCACCTCAGTGTGGGGAGATCTCGGGGCTTTGAGACCAACATCAAGACTCAGTGAAACTATGGCATTCCCTCAGAGCCACGAACTAGTAATCAAAACCATTACTTTACAGACGCAGAAAACATTGTTACCAAAGGGGAAAAGTGGGGGAGGGATAAATTAGGAGTATGGGATTAACAGATACACACTACTATATATAAAATAGATAACCAACAAGGATTAACTGTATAGCACAGGGAACTATATTCAATATCTTATAATAACCTATAATGGAAAAGAATCTGAAAAAGAATATATATATATATATATATGTGTGTGTGTGTATATATATATATATATATATATATAAACTGAATCATTTTGCTGTACACCTGAAACTAACACAATATTGTTAATAAAAAAGACAGAGACACCATTTCACACCTACAAAAAAAATCCCTAGAACAAAACCTATTATTTTACAGAGGTGTGACTGTGCTCACTACATACCAGGCATCGTGCTAAGTTCTTCCACGTTAAATCCCATTCTCCCCACAATGACCCTAGGAGGTGGGTCCGAGGAGCCATCCCTTCACTGACTATACTGTATACTGACTTCCAATGATGGGCCCAGCCCTATTTATGGTGTGTTGTTAGATTTGTGAATAAAATAGACCTAAATCCTTGCCCTGGTGCGGCTGGTCTTCGTTAGGGCTAACTGACAGATGACAAACTGAGAAACAAAGAGGTTAAGTAATTTGCCATGACACATCAATGGCAGTGTCTGGATTTGACCGAGAACAGCCCAGCTTCAGAGGCTTAGGCCTCGGTCGCCATCACAGGAGCCTTTCCAGGTCCAGCAATCGAAGTTTCAGTGCTCGGATGGGGCGGTCCTGTCTCCCATGATCAGTTATGCTAATTAGTGTTGCCAAATGAGAATTACAGCTGGTAGTTTTTTGTATGCTTTATAGATCGTAAATATATGCATATAAATATGTTGGAGCGTAAAGACATTTATGTTTGATCAGTTTAATTCATCCAGTATTTATTGAGCACCTATTATGTGTCAGGCACATGGTCCTTACTCTCAAGAAGTTCACAGTTGAGCGGAGAAGGCAAGTGAGTCAACAATTATTATACAGCTGTGAAATGTACAATAGCACTAAGTTCAAGGTGCTGAGGAGGCACAGCAAAGGCACACAGACTCAGCCCTGGGAGGCTGGCAGCTCAGGCATGTCGTGTATTCATTTTAAAGTTAAATAAATGGGCTTGGAGAGGCTAAGTGTCCTGCCCGTGGTTACATTGCTAGGAGCTGGAGGAGCTCTGATTTGAAACCAGGATTTCTGACTGTTGATCTAGCCTGGTCTTTGTCTCCGCAGAGGTGCAATTTCTGAGTGTCCACATCAGGCCCTGATCAGCTGTGGACAGATAAGGAACCAAAGGGTACATCAGATCCAGTTCTTTCTTCCCTCTACGTCTTAGGTTCTAAGTCTAACCTGATCTTCTGGAAAGAGCTGGACTTTGAGACAAGGCCAGGATGCTTTATCATTCGTGCCAACCTCACTCAGTGGAGTCCTGGGTGGAGATCTCTTCTAAGGTTCATGGGAAAGAACGAATAGTCCATGAAAGGCATCTGCCATGGAGGGGAAAGTAAAAAGCAGAGGATACAAATTCCAAATTAGAGAAATGAGTGCCATTTCAAGAGGGCGGTTACCTCTGGAGAGAAAGAGAAGAATACAAAGCAGAGGGCTACCTAGGAAGCTGCAATGTGATATTAAGACCTAAAGCAAAAAACATAAAATGTTGTGATTTGACAAAGCAGGAGAGTGGATACATAAACATCTGTTATATTATTCTTTTTTTTTAATTGGAGTAAAATTGCTTTACAATGTTGTGTTAGTTTCTGCGGTACAATGAAGTGAATCAGCTATATGTATACCTATATCCCCTCCCTCTTAGACCTCCCTCCTCCCCTTCCCCCCCTTTCTAGGTCATCACAGAGCACCGAGCTGAGCTCCCTGTGCTATATAGCAGGTTCCCACTAGCTAGCTATTTTACACATGGTAGTGTATTTATGTGAAACCTAATCTCCCTATTCGTCCCACCCTCTGCTTCCCGCCCTGTGTCCACATGTCCGTTCTCTATGTCTTCGTCTCTATTCCTGCCCTACAAATAGGTTCATCTGTACCATTTTTCTAGATTCCACATATATGCATTAATATATGATATTTGTTTTTCTCTTTCTGGCTTACTTCACTCTGTGTGACTGACTCTAGGTTCATCCACATCTCTACAGATGACCCAATTTCGTTCCTTTTTATGGCTGAGTAATATTCCATTGTTCATATGTACCACATCTTCTTTATCCATTCATCTATCGCTGGACATTTAGGTTGTTTCCATGTCCTGGCTATTGTAAATACTGCTGCAGTGAACATTGGGGTACATGTGTCCTTCTGAATTATGGTTTTCTCAGGGTATATGCACAGTAGTGGGATTGCTAGGTCATAAGGTAGTTGTATTTTTAGTTTTTAAGGAACCTCCGTACTGTTCTCCATAGTGGTTGTATCAATTTACATTCCCACCAACAGTGCAAAAGGGTTCCCTTTTCTCCACACCCTTTCCAGCATTTATTGTTTGTAGATTTTTTGGTGATGGCTATTCTGACTGGTGTAAGGTGATACCTCATTGTAGTTTTGATTTGCATTTCTCTAATAATTAGTGATGTTCAGCATCTTTTCATGTGCCTCTTGGCCACTGGTATGTCTTCTTCAGTGAAATGTTTACTTAGGTCTTCCACCCATTTTTTAATTGGGTTGTTTGTTTTTTCAATATTGAGCTCCATGTATATTTTGGAGATTAATCCTTTGTCCATTGCTTCATTTCCAAATATTTTCTCCCATTCTGAGAGTTGTCTTTTCCTCTTGTTTATGGTTTCCTGTGCTGTGCAAAAGCTTTGAAGTTTCATTAGGTCCCATTTGTTTATTTTTGTTTTTATTTTCATTACTCTAGGAGGTGGATCAAAAAGGATCTTGCTGTGGTTTATGTCAAAGAGTGTTTTTCCTGTGTTTTCTTCTAAGAGTTTTATAGTGTCCAGTCTTACATTTAGGTCTTTAATCCATTTTGAGTTTATTTTTGTGTATGGTGTTAGGTAGTGTTCATTTCAAAAGTTCAAAAAGAATTTCATTCTTTTACCTGTAGCTGTCCAGTTTTCCCAGCACTTATTGAAGAGGCTGTCTTTTCTCCATTGTATATTCTTGCCTTCTTTATCAAAGATAAGGTGACCATATGTGCATGGGTTTATCTCTGGGTTTTCTATCCTGTACCATTGATCTATATTTCTGTTTTTGTGTCAGTACCATGTTGTTTTGATTACTGTAGCTTTGTAGTATAGTTTGAAGTAAGGTAGCCTGATTGCTCCAGCTCCGTTTTTCTTTCTCAAGATTGCTTTGGCTATTCGGGATCTTTTGTGCTTCCATATGAATTGTAAAATTTTTTGTTCTAATTCTGTGAAGAATGCCATTGGTAGTTTGATAGGCATTGCATTGAATCTGTAGATAGCTTGGTTAGTGTAGTCATTTTCACAATATTGATTCTTCCAATCCAAAAATATGATGTATTTCTCCATCTGTTTATGTCATCTTTGATATCTTTCATCAGTGTTTTCTAGTTTTCTAAGTACAAGTCTTTTGCCTCCTTAGGTAGGTTTATTCCTAGGTATTTTATTCTTTTGCGATGGTAAATGGGATTGTTTCCTTGATTCCTCTTTCTGATTTTTCATTGTTAGTGTATAGGAATGCCAGAGATTTCTGTGCATTAATTTTGTATCCTGCAACTTTACCAAATTCATAAGTTGATTAGTTCTAGTAGTTTTCTGGTGGCATCTTTAGGATTTTCTATGTATAGTATCATGTCATCTGCAAACAGTGACAGTTGTACTTCTTCTTTTCCAATTTGTATTCCTTTTATTTCTTTTTCTTCTCTGATTGCCATGGCTAGGACTTCCAAAACTATGTTGAATAAGAGTGGCGAGAGTGGACATCCTTGTCTTTTTCCTGATCTTAGTGGAAATGCTTTCAGTTTTTCACCAATGAGTATGATGTTTGCTGTGGGTTTGTCCTATATGACCTTTATTATGTTGAGGTAGGTTCCCTCTATGCCCATTTTCTGGAGAGTTTTTACCATAAATAGGTGTTGAATTTTGTCAAAAGCTTTTTCTGCATCTATTGAGATGATCATATGGTTTTTATTCCTTAATTTGTTAATATGGTGTGTCACATTGATTCATTTGTGTATATTGAAGAATCCTTGCTTTCCTGGGATAAATGCCACTTGATCATGCTGTATGATCCTTTTAATGTGCTCTTGGATTCTGTTTGCTATTATTTTGTTGAGGATATTTGCGTCTATGTTCATCAGCGATATTGGTCTGTAATTTTCTGTTTTCGTGATATCTTTGTCTGGTTTTGGCATCAGGGTGACAGTGCCTTCGTAGAACGAACTGGGGAGTGTTTTTCCCTCTGCAATTTTTTGGAAGAGTTTGAGAAGGATGGGTGTTAGCTCTTCTCTAAATGTTTCATAGAATTCACCTGTGAAGCCATCCGGTCCTGGACTTTTGTTTGTTGGAAGATTTTTAATTACAGTTTCAATTTCATTACTTTTGATAGGTCTGTTTATATTTTCTAATTCTTCCTGGTTCTGTCTTAGAAGGTTGTACCTTTTTAAGAATTTGTCCATTTCTTTGTGGTTGTCCATTTTATTGGTATATAGTTGTTTGTAGTAGTCTCTTATAATCCTTTGTATTTCTGCAGTGTCAATTGTGTTTTCTCCTTTTTCATTTCTAATTTTACTGATTTGCGTCTTATTTCTTTTTTTCTTGATGAGTCTGGCTAAAGGTTTATCAATTTTGTTTATCTTCTCAAAGAACCAACTTTTAGTTTTATTGATCTTTGCTGTTGTTTTCTTCATTTCTATTTCATTTATTTCTGCTCTGATCTTTATGATTTGTTTCCTTCTACTGACTTTGGGTTTTCTTTGTTCTTCTTTCTCTAGTTGCTTTAGGTGTAAGGTTAGATTGTTTATTTGAGATTTTGCTTGTCTCTTGAGGTGAGGTTAAATTGCTATAAACTTCCCTCTTAGAACTGCTTTTGCTGCATACCATAGGTTTTGGATAATTGTGTTTTCATTGTCATTTGTTTCTATGTATTTTTTAATTTCTTCTTTGATTTCTTCAGTGATCTCTTGGTTACTTAGTAGTGCACTGTTTAGCCTCCTTGCATTTGTGTTTTTTACAGTTTTTTTCCTGTAATTGATTTCCAATCTCATAGCATTGTGGTCAGAAAAGATGCTTGATACGATTTCAATTTTCTTAAGTTTTCTGAGAGTTGATTTGTGGCCCAAGATGTGATCTCTCCTGGATAATGTTCCATGTGCGCTTGAGAAGAAAGGATATTCTACCACTTTTGGATGGAATGTCCTATAAATATCAGTTAAATCTATCTGGTCTATTGTGTCATTTAAAGGTTGTGTTTCCTTATTTATTTTCTGTTTGGATGATCTGTCCATTGGTGTAAGTGGGGTGTTAAAGTCCCCTACTATTATTGTGTTATTGCCGGTTTCCCCTTTTATGGTTGTTACCATTTACCTTATGTATTGAGGTGCTCCTATGTGGGGTGCATAAGTATTTATAATTGTTATATCTTCTTCTTGAATTGATCCCTTGATCATTATGTAGCGTCCTTGTAGTTATCTATTGTAACAGTCTTTATTTTAAAGTCTATTTTATCTGTTACGAGTATTGCTACTCCAGCTTTCTTTTGATTTCCATTTGCATGGAATACCTTTTTCCATCCCTTCACTTTCAGTCTGCATGTATCCCTAGGTCTGAAGTGGGTCTCATGTAGACAGCATATATATGGGTCTTGTTATTTTATCCATTCAGCCAGTCTGTTTCTTTTGGTTGGAGCATTTAATCCATTTACATTCAAGGTTATTATCGATGTGTATGCTCCTATTACCATTTTCTTAATTGTTTTGAGTTTGTTTTTGTGGGTCTTTTTCTTCTCTGTGTTTCCTGCCTAGAGAAGTTCCTTTAGCATTTGTTGTAAATCTGGTTTGGTGGTGCTGAATTCCCTTAGCTTTTGCTTGTCTGAAAAGCTTTTGATTTCTCTGTTGAATCTGAATGAGATCCTTGCTGGGTAGAGTAATCTCGGTTGTAGGTTTTTTTCTTTCATCACTTTAAGTATATCTTGCCACTCCCTTCTGGCCTGCATGGTTTCTGCTGAAAAATCAGCTGATAACCTTATGGGGATTCCTTTGTATGTTATTTGTTGCTTTTCCCTTGCTGCTTTTAATATTTTTTCTTTGAATTTAATTTTTCTTAGTTTGATTAATATGTGTCTTGGTGTATTTCTCCTAGGGTTTGTTCTATATGGGACTCTCTGGGCTTCCTGGACTTGGGTGACTACTTCCTTTCCCATGTTAGGGAAGTTTTCCACTGTAATCTCTTCAAATATTTTCTAAGACCCTTTCTTTTTCTCTTATTCTTCTGGGGCCCCTATAATTCGAATGTTGGTGTGTTTAGTGTTATACCAGAGGTCTCTGAGACTGTCTTTAATTCTTTTCATTCTTTTTTCTTTACTCTGCTCCTCAGCAGTTATTTCCACCATTCTGTCTTCCAGTCCACTTAGTCATTCTTCTGCCTCAGTTATTCTGTTATTCATTCCTTCTAGTGTATTTTTCATTTCAGTTATTGTGTTGTTCATCTCTGTTTGTTTGTTCGTTAGTTCTTCTAGATCTTTGTTAAACATTTCTTGTATTTTCTCAATCCATGCCTCCATTCGGTTTCTGAGATTCTGGATCATCTTTACTATCATTACTCTGAATTCTTTTTCAGGGAGGTTGCCTATTTCCTCTTCATTTACTTGATTTTGTAGGTTTTCACCTTGCTTCTTCATCTGTGACATATTTTTTTGTCATCTCTCTTTTTTTTTTTTTTCTTTGTTGGGTGGGATTGTGTTCCTGTTTTACTGGTTGTTTTGCCTGAGGCTTCCAGCGCTAGAGTTTGTAGGCTGTTGGGTAGAGCTGGGTCTTAGTGCTGAGATGAGGACCTCCGGGAGACCTCACTCCATGACTATTCCCTGGGGTCTGAGCTTCTCTGTTAGTCCAGTGGTTTGGACTCGAAGCTCCCACTGCAGGAGCTCTGGCCCGACCCCCAGCTCGTGAATCGAGATCCTGCAAGCTGCATGGGGGGGCAAAAAGGAAAAGAAAAAAAAAGCATCAGAACAATAACAAAGAGTAAAAAATAAAATTAGATTAGAAAACTAGCAGATATGTTAGAAAGAATAAAAAATCAAAATAGAGATGAAACAGTGACTGGAAGGTGAGACAGAACCATAATGGTAAAAAAGAGGAGAAAAAGAAAAAAAAAGCCAGGAAAGACCTTGGCTGTGGGTAGCAGGACTTAGGCAGGGGCCAGTTTAGGTCGTAGGCGGAGCCTATGCTTAGGACACACAGGGCAGGAAAAGGCCCGGGGGTGGGGGTGGGGCTTAGGCTCAAGGCAGCAGGAGGGGCCACAGCAGGAGGGGCCCAGGAGGGCGGAGGACAAGGTTTAGGACCCTAGCAGGCTCACTGGGCCCGAGTGGGTGGGGAAAACGCTAGGCCTGTTCCCCTCTGATCCTCTGATCCTGGACGGCCTCTCCCTGTTGACCTCTCTTCTTCTTCTCCCCTTTCCCTCCCTCCTATGCCTGTGGGACCCACCTGGCCAGGGGGGACTCCGGAAGGCAGCGGACCCGGCCTGGCAGCCTAGCAGGCTTCCTGGGCTGAGTGGGTGGGGGAAACGCCCTCTGTGCCTCCCCTGATCCTCTTAATCCCACAGGGCTCCCCCCCACCTACACCCCTAGGACCCACGTGGCCTGGAGGGGGCCTTGGAGGGCACAGGACCCGGCCTGGGAGCCCAGCAGCCTTCCTGGGGCCAAGTGGGTGGGAGAAACGCCCGCTGCACTTTCTGTGATCCTCCAGTCCTGGTGGCCCACCCCCCCACCATCTGCCTCTCCTCTTCTTCCCCCCTCTTCCCTCGCTCCCAGCCCCTAGGACCCACAGGCCAGAGGGTGCCCCAGAGAATGGAAGACCAGGTCCGGGAGCCCAGCAGGCTTCCCAGGGCCCAAGTTGGAGGGGGAAACACCCGCCGCACCTCCCCTGATCCTCTGGTCCCAGAGGGTCCCTCCCGCCTGGCACTCTCCTTCTCCCCCCACCTCCCTCCTATGCCCCTAGGACCAATAAAGCCTGGAAGGAGCCTTGGACGTCAGAGGACCTGGCCGGGGAGCCCTGCAAGCTTCCCGGGGCCAATTGGGCAGGAGAGATGCTAGGCGTGCTCCCCGTGATCCTCTGAGTCCCCGAGGGTTCTTCCAAGCGTGGGAACCCCTCCCTACTCCCAGCCACCCTTCAGGTGCACCAGTCCTGTCTGTCCTCCACTTCTCCTCCCCCTCCACTCCCCCTCGTCCTACCGAGTCGCTCAGGGGTTCCTCCCGTCTCCCTGGGCGTCAAGGTCCCCCACCAGCATCCGGCAGGCACCCTAGTTGTGGGGAAATGTGAACTCTGCCTATATGTTTCTTTATACCTTTCTGTTTGCTTGAAATATTCCATTAAAAACACAAAGCATACCATGAGTGTGGCATAAAATGTGAGTGGATCCCAACTCACAGTAAGCACTTTACTGATTTTCAATAACCTTGACCTTTCCTGAACAGATTGATTGTTTCTGTAAGATCTGGTTCAAATGTCACTTCCTCCATGAAAACAGCTCTGATTCCCTATTGTGGCAGAAAGAATGTCCCCATGAATTCCTGCCATACAAATTAGTACCTCTTTTTTTTGGCAGATCCCGGTGACATCTCTGCTACTGCACTGTCTGCTCTGTGCTCCCCACAGCCCACAGTCCTGGGCGTTGCTCAGAGAGCTCTCTGTCGGTTTGCTAAATGGAAAAGCGAGCCTCTGATGCCAGAGGTGGAAGCCAGTTGTTCAGTCGTTTTAGCTCCGAAAGCTTCAAAGTTTTACTTCCTTGAGTGGGTACTATGGACGAATGTTGGCAATATCAAATGTGAAATCGTGGAAGGAAAATGGACCAAGCACACCCTCCCAGCACCAGCAGCGAGGGCAAAGGAACGGACGTGGTTGATGCCCTCTCCGATGGGAGATCCCTTACCCTTCTCTCACAGCCATTCCTATTCCTGGGCCACAGGGGCTGCTTAGGTCCATCTCAGGAGTTCAGACTGTCCTTAAACGTTTATGGATCTGAGCTCTGAATAAGCAGGGCATTCTAGGGTAAAGCTCTTCTTGAAGGGACTTAGTCACACGTAGTTAAAGAACTTTATGTTATGTCCTGTGAGAACTTAACTCTTGTACCTGTGGCTTTAGAGGAATCAGTCAAGAGGAAAGTAACCCAGCCAGTGTTCATACTTCGACCGTGCAGGCAGATTACATAAAAGTTTCCTGAAAGTCAACTGTTTTAAAAACAGTATTTTTCCACTATCATGATTTGAAATGTCATTGTTTACCAAAGGAAGGAAAAACAGTAAATTCCTTCCTTCTTTGCTCACCTTCGGAGGGAACAGTAATATTCCAAGAGCAGTGTAGATGTGCTACCCCTCCACCCCAGAGCACTTCCTAATGCAGAAGGTGTCACAGACATCACTCCTGGTTGCCTTGGGTCCAGTCACGTAGAGCAAGTCCAGGGTCTCCTTGGTATCATGCACCTTCTCCATTCCTTTCATGAAACGTTACCCTCTCTGGGAAGAAAGCCGACTCATTAAGGATATGGTTTTTAATTGTTTAATAGAGCGAGTAGCCTTTTGTGTTTGGCTAAGTCATCTCAGAACAACTTGTTTTTAAAGAAATAGAGCATTGAATACAGTTGAAGTCCCTTGTGTATACTTCCTCCTTCTCATTTGCTTCCTTTTTTTTGGTTTGTTTTTTGTTTTTTTGCGGTACGCGGGCCTCTCACTGCTGTGGCCTCTCCCGTTGCGGAGCACAGGCTCCGGACGCGCAGGCTCAGCGGCCATGGCTCACGGGCCCAGCCGCTCTGCGGCATGTGGGATTTTCCCGGACCGGGGCACGAACCCATGTCCCCTGCATCAGCAGGCAGACTCTCAACCACTGCGCCACCAGGGAAGCCCTCATTTGCTTCCTTTTTTCAGACTATGACCTGAAGTGGATTTCTCAGAGTCCCTAAAGGTGTAGAGCATCCTGTTTTCTTATTTATTATGAAATATTCTAAGCATGTAGCAATGTGTAGAGAATAAAATAAATATCTTTGTGCCCACTTTGTCAAAACCTGTTGGCCACATTTGCTACATAGTTGGGGAAAGTAATATTAGCTGCTGTAACAAGCAGTCCCAAAATCTCAGTGGCTCAACACAATAGAAGTTTATATCTTGTTCATACAATATTCCTGTACTCTATCAGGCAGCTTTCCAGCAAGCAGCGACTCAAGGTACATTCTTATCGTGCTTCTACCATCTTCAACATGGTATCTCCAAGTCACTGTGGCACAGAGGGCTAACAAATTAAGAAGTTTCCTTGCAACAACTCTGTACTATGGCAGGTGAGAAGAATCTGTTCTTGGCTAGTTAGCTACTACTCCACATTTCAGTATTTTTCGGGGGCGAGTGGGGAGGAGTTTTTTCACTCATCTAAGGCAGCTTACTTGCTGTGTAGCAATCTGAGAGCTCACAAAGTTCTTCCTTTGATCTAAACTAAGTCTCTGCTGAGTCTGAAACCCATTTCTTTGTACGTGAACTTCATTATTCTGTGTGTGAACTGTTATTCTGGTTTTGTTCATTCAAAAGGCAAGGATGAGCCAGCTGCTATGCTGAGCTCTGGGGTCACCCAGAGGTGAAGAAGATGTTTCCTGCTCTCCGGGAAACTTTCTCCATTTACTAGAGATGGCAATGCCAGTTTTCAGTATCTTTTCTGTGATATTTTAAAGTACCAAAAACAGACATTTTGTTGGTATAATTTAGCCATTTCAGTATGTTAGAAAATCGAAAATCTGAATCATTTCCCCAGGAAGTTGGATGCTACATGACAGAACAGATTTTTTAATTTCTAAAGCGTTCTGACCACATCCCTCCCCTGGTTCAACCCTTCTAAGCTACACTGCTGTTTGAATTCCCATTTCCCAAATTACTTCTGAGTTGGGGAGCATCTCTTTTCTTGGTCATGTGCAGTTTTACTAAACCAGTTTAATTCTCAAAGACTCAAGCTAGAGGGCCCCACTCTGACCTGCTCCTGCAAGAATTTTAAGGGATTGAAAGAACATGCCCCCCCCCCCCCCGGAGCCTGTACTCTGCTCCTAGATCTCTCTGGGTACCCAGTTCCCTAGAATCCCCTGCCTGGCTGCGCTGAGTGGCTTCCAGGGCCCATGTGGGTCTCTTCTCCAGGTGCCTCTAGTGAACAAGGGAAGCCACACAGTCCTTAGGCCACAGGGGTTGTACAGGGACCTGAGAGAGCATGTCACGTCCCCTTTAATTGTGTACCCCAGATGCTCTGCTTATGTCAGCCTGGTCCTGACCTCGGGAGGATGCTAGGGAAAGAACGAGGACGAGTGCTGGGAGTCAGAAAAAGAGGTGGGCCAAAAGGAAAATCAATTCCCATGCTCAATTCTCAGCCCTTCCACTGGAGCCAGACCACTCACTACCCCCAAGGCCAGATTCCTCCACTCTGTCCCCTCTTTTACGGAAGCATCAGAGCCACAGCTAGGATCTGAGCCACAGCCCCAGAATATGTTTTAGGTTATGCAAAATACATACGTTAAGTATGACTGTTGTCATTTTGCTTTAATACTTCAAGAACTGTCATTCACCTAAGCCTTTTCAAATTCTGGTTCTAGTGACCAAAGTTTTCATAATAAGAGCATTATATTTCTGCTTATCTTCATAAAAACCAAACCTGACTCTAGGTGTGGGTGATTATGAGGTGAGCAGATTGCCTTGCAGAGCTACACTGAAGAAGAGGGTTTATAGCAGTACTTCATCTTCCAGGTCAGACCCTTTTCTCATTTCCTTTTTTTTTATAATTATAATATGACTTTCCATCGCCCATAAACAATGCAGGTGAGTTGTCGCTCCCTTGCCTCTGGGCTTTCATCAACACAAACAGCTCTCAGGCAAATGGCACTCCTACCTTTTTGGAGTACAGAAGCACTTCTCAAACTTAGGTGTGCTTCAGAATCACCTGGAGCACTTATTATTACTATTATTATTATAACATAGATTGCTGGATCCTACCTTCAGAGGTTCTGATTCTGGAGATTGGGGTGGGGCAGGAGAATTTGATTTTCTTACAAGTTCCCAGGTGAGGCAGATGCTGCTGGTATGACGCACACCTTGAGAACTACTGGCGTACCTCAGAGATACTGCAGTTTGGTTCCAAACCACTGCAATACAGCCAATATCACAATAAAGCGAGTCACACAAATTTGGGGGTTTCCCAGTGCATATAAAAGTTATGTTTGCACTCTACTCTTCAGTGTGCAATAGCATTATGTCTAAACAAATGTACCTACCTTAATTTAAAAACACCTTATTTCCAAAAAAATGCTAACCATCATCTGATCTTTCAGCCAGTCATGTTTTTGCTGGTGGAGGGTGTTGCCTTGATGTTGATGACTGATCAGAGTGGTAGCTGCTGAAAGTTGACCTGTGGCTGTGGCAGTTTCTTAAAATAAGACGACAGTGAAGTTTGCCATGTTGACTGACTGCTCCTTTCATAAACGAACAGCATGCAATTCTGTTTGGTAGCATTTTACCCACAGTAGAACTCCTTTCAAAATTGGAGTCAGTTCTCTCAAACCCTGACACTGCTTTATCACCTAAGTTTATGTGCTCTTCTAAATGCTTTGTTGTCATTTCAACAATCTTCACAGCATCTTTACCAGAAGAAAAGTCCATCTCAGGAAACCTTTCTTGGGGCACTTCCCTGGTGGTCCAGTGGTTAAGACTTCACCTTCTAGCGCGGGGGTGTGGGTTCGATCCCTGTTCAGGGAGCTAAGATCCCACATGCCTCCCAGCCAAAAAAAACCCCAAAATGATAAAACAGAAGCAATATTGTAACAAATTCAATAAAGACTTTAAAAAAAGAAAGAAACCACTTTCTTTCTTCATCCATAAGAAACAGCTCATCATCTGTTCAAGTTTTATTATGAGATTACAGCAATCCAGTCACATCTTCAAGCTCCACTTCTAATTCTCACTCTCTTGCTATTTCTACCATATCTGCAGTTCCTACCTCTGTTGAAGTCTTGAACCCCTAAAAGTTATTCATAAGGGTTGGAATCAACTTCTTCCAAACTCCTGTTAACGTTGGTATTTTGACCTGTTTCACGAATCACAAATGTTCTTAATGGCACCTAGAATGGTGAATCCTTTCCAGAAAGTTTTCAATTGACTTTGCGCAGATCCATCAGAGGAATCACTATGGCATCTATAGCCTTACAAAATGTATTCCTTAAATAAGAAGACTTGAATGTTGAAATGATTCCTTGATCCATGGGCTGCAGTATGAATGTTGTGTTAGCAGGCCTGAAAGCAACATTCGTCTCATTGTACATCTCCATCAGAGCTCTTGGGGACCAGGTACATCGTCAATGGGCAGTAATATTTTGAAAGGAGTCTCTTTTCCTGAACAGTAGGTCTAAACAGCGCGCTTGAAATATTCAGTAAACCATGCCATCCACAAATGTGCTCTCATCCAGGCTTTGTTCTGCTGATAGAGCACAGGCAGAGTAGATTGAGCATAATTCTTAAGGGCCCAAGGATTTTCAAAATGGTAAATGAACATTGGCTTCAGCTTAAAGTCACCAGATGTATTAGCCCCTAACAAGAGAGTCAGCCTGTCCTTTAAAGCAGAGGTCACCAACCCCCAGGCCATGGACTGGTACTGGTCCGTGGCCTGTTGGGAACCAGGCTGCACAGCAGGAGGAGAGAGGCGGGTGAGCAAGTGAAGCTTCACCTGTATTTACAGCCGCTCCCCATCGCTCGCATTACCGCCTGAGCTCCGCCTCCTCTCAGATCAGCTGTGGCATTAGATTCTCCTAGGAGCACAAACCCTGCTGTGAACTGCACATGCGAGGGACCTAGGTTGCCCGCTCCGTATGAGAATCTAATGCCTGATGATCTGAGGTGGAGCTGAGGCAGTGATGCTAGCGCTGGGGAGCGGCTGCAAACACAGATTATCATTAGCAGAGAGGTTTGACTGCACAGAGACCATAATAAATCAATTGCTTGCAGACTTATATCAAAACCCTATCAGTGAGTGGCAAGTGAAGACAGGCTCAGGGATCCCACTGATGATGCATTATGGTGAGTTGTATAATTATTTCATTGTATATTACAATGTAATAGTAATAGAAATAAAGTGCACAAGAAATGTAATGTGCTTGAAGTATCCTGAAACCTTCCCCTGCCGCTCCCCGGTCCATGGAAAAATTGTCTTCCATGACTGGTCCCTGGTGCCAAAAAGGTTGGGGACCGCTGCTTTAAAGCTTTGAAGCTTTGACTTCTCCTCTCTAGCTAAAAAGTCCTAGATGGCATCTTCTTCCAATAGAAGTCTGTTTTGTCAGCACTGAAAATCTGTTGTTTAGTGTAGCCACCTTCATGAATTATTTTAACTAGATCTTTTGGACAACTTTCTGTAGCTTCTATGTCAGCACATGCTGCTTCACCGTGTACTTTTATGTTATGGAGGTGGCTTCTTCCCTTAAACCTCATGAATCAACCTCTGCTAGCTTCAAACTGTTCTTCTGTAGCTTCCTCACCTCTCTCAGACTTCATAGAATTGAAGAGACTTAGGGATGGCCTCCTCTGGATTAGGCTTTGATTTAAGGGAATGTTGTGGTTGGTTTGCTCTTCTATCCAGACCACTCAAACTTTCTCCATATTTGCAATATGGCTGTTTTGCTTTCTTATCCATCCTGTGTTCACTGGATAACACTTTTAATTTCCTTCAAGTACTTTTTCTTTCATTCACAATTTGGCTAAGTGTTTGGCGCAAGAGACCTAGCTGTTGGCCTGTCTCAGTGTTTTTTTTTAATTTTTTTATTTTTTTGCGGTACGCAGGCCTCTCACTGTTGTGGCCTCTCCTATTGCGGAGCACAGGCTCCGGACGCGCAGGCTCAGCGGCCATGGCTCACGGGCCCAGCCGCTCCGGGCACGTGGGATCTTCCCGGACCGGGGCACGAACCCGTGTCCCCTGCATCGGCAGGTGGACTCTAAACCACTGCACCACCAGGGAAGCCCCTGTCTCAGTTTTTGACCCGCCTTCCTCACTAAGCTTACTCATTTCTAGCATTTGATTTAAAGTGAGAGACGTGTGACTCTTCCTTTCACTTGGACACTTAGAGGCCATTGTAGGGTGATTAATTGGCCTAATTTCAATATTGTTATACCTCAGGAAGTAGAAAGGCCTGAGGAGAAGGAGAGAGATGGTGGAACGGCCGGTCAGTGGAGCAGTCAGAACACACACAACACGTGTCAGTTAAGTTTGCTGTCTAATATGGGTGCAGTTCGTGGCACCCTGAAACAATTACAATAGTAACATCAAGTTGGATCACTGATCACAGATCAATATAACAAATATAATGATAATGAAAAAGTTTGAAATATTGCGAGAATTACTGAAATGTGACACAGAGACACAAAGTAAGCAAATGCTATTGGAAAAATGGCACCCGTGGACTTGCTTGACGCAGGATTGCCACATACCTTCAATTTATAAAAAATGCAATATCTGTGAAACATAGTAAAGCAAAACATAATAAAAGGAGGTATGCCTGCACTGGAGTAGAGGAGTCATTCTGACCCATGCTTTAATTAATTAATTAAAACTAAATTGTCCATTTTATTAAAAAATTTTTTCTTTTATTGAAGTATCGTTGCTGTACAATATTATAGAAGTTACACATATACAATATAGTGATTCATAATTTTTAAAGGTTATACTCCATTTATAGTTATTATAAAATATTGGCTAAATTCCCTGTGTTGTACAATATATCTTTGTAGCTTATTTTATAACTAATAGTTTGTCCCTCTTAATTCCTTACCCTATATTGCCCCTTTTCCCTTCCCTCTCCCCACTGGTAATGACTAGTTTGTCCTCTATATCTGTGAGTCTGCTTCTTTTTTGTTATATTCACTAGTTTGTTGTATTTTTTAAGATTCCACATATAAGTGATATCATACAGTATTTGTCTTCCTTTGTCTGACTTATTTCACTTAGTATAATAATCTCTAGATCTGTGTTGCTGCAAATGGCATTATTTTGTTCTTTTTTACGACTGAGTAGTATTCCATTGTATATGTGTACCACATCTTCTTTATCCATTCATCAGTTGATGGATACTTAGGTTGCTTCCATAACTTGGCTGTTGTAAATAGTGCTGCTATGAACATTGGGGTGCCCACACCTTGAAGTTAGATCTGAATAACTGAAAGGAGGAGGAATGTCCATAAATAACTAAGGTATCGTCACCATTAAGCAGTTTAGTTATTGCTTCAAATGTCTTTCCCATGGTCCAGAATTCCAGATGTCTGTATCTTCTATCTCTTCTGGCTCCTCTTTCTAAACTACCATTTAAAAATTGTACACATTTATTGAGATATATTTCACATACTAAACAAATCAGCCTCTAAATTACACACTTTAGTGTATAATTAAATGTTTTTTCGAAAATTTTTGTCTCCCATAAAAGAAACCGTGTACCCATTAAACAGTCACCAGCGCCCCCATTCCCCTCACCACTGTCCAGTCCTAGGCAACAACTAACATACTTTTTATCTCTATAGATTTGCCTATTTAGACATTTCATATAGATGGAATCATACAGTATGTGACCTTTGATGACTGGCTTCTTTCACTTAGCATAATGTTTTCAAGATTTATCCATGTTGAAGCATGTATCAGTACCTCATTCCTTTTTATTGTTGAATTAATAGTCTGTTGTATGGATATACCACATTTTGTTTATCCATTCATCAACTGATGGGTATTTGGGTTGTTTCCACTTTTTGGCTATTATGGAAAATGATGTAGTGAACGTTCATCAGCAGGTTTTTATGTGGACATATATCTTAGATTCTCTTGTGTATATACCTGGGAGTGAAATTGCTGGGTCATCGAGTAACTCTATATTTAACTAGGTGAGGAAATGTCAAGCTGTGTTTCAAAGTGGCTGCATGATTTTCCAATCCCACCGTCAATGTATAAGGGTTACTATTTCCCTACATTCTTGTCAACACTTGTTATTTTGTGTCTTTCTGAATGTAGCAATCCTAGTGGGTAGTAGACCTAGTGGATCTGTATGGTTTTGGTTTGTATTTATCTGAGAACTAATGATTTTGAGTATCTTTTCATGTGCTTATCAATTATTTGTATATCTTCTTTGCAGAAATGTCTGTATAAATCCTTTGCTACTTTTTGAGTTGTTCATCATTTTATTACTGAATTGTTAAGGGTTCTTTATTCTGAATAGAAGTCTCTTATCAGATATATGATTTAAAAATATTTTGTCCCATTACATGGGTTGTTTTTTCATTTTCTTGCTAGTGTCCTTTGAAGCACTGAAGTTTTACATTTTTATATAGTCCAATTTACCTCTTTTTTTCATTTGTTGCTTTGCTTTTGGTGTCATATCTCAGAGCCCATTGAGATATGACACCAAAAAGGTCAAAAAGATTTACTCCTGTGCTTTCTTCTAACTGTTTCAAAGTTTTAGCTCTTACATTTGGGTTGATGATCCATTTCGAGTTCATTTTTGTGTATTGGGTGAGATAAGGAAGGATCTAGCTTCATTCTCTTGCAGTGAATATCCAGTTGTCCCAACACAATTTGTCGAATAGCCTATGTATTCTTTTACGATTGAGTTGTCTTGGCAGCCTTGTAAAAAAAAAAAATTCATTGATCATAAATATAAGGATTTATTTCTAGACTCTCAATCTACTGCACTAATCTGGGTGTCTGTCCTTGTGCCAGTACCACACTGTCTTGATTACACTAGCTTTTTAGTAAGTTTTGAAATTGGGAACTGTAAGTCCTCCAACTTTATTCCTCTTTTTCAAGATTATTTTGGTTATTCTGGGTCTCTTCCACTTCCATATGAGCTTTAGGATTAGCTTGTCAATTTCTGCCCCCCAAAAAGGCAGTTGGGACTTTGGTAGGGATTGTATTGAATATGTAGATCAGTTTGGAGAGCACTGTCATCTTAAAAATATTAACTTCTCAGATGCGTGAACATAAGATGTTTTTCCATTCATTTGGATCTTCAATTTCTTTCAACAATCTTTTGTAGCTTTAGGTGTACAAATATTGTACTTCTTTTATTACATTTATTCTTAAGTATTTGATTCCTTTTGATGCTATTGCAAACGGAATTATTTTTAAATTTCATTTTTGAAATGATTATTATTACTGTATAAAAATACAGTTGCTTTTTATATCCATCTTGTATCCTGCATCCTTCTGAACTTATTTATTAGTTCTAATAATTTTTTAGTATATTCCTTACAGTTTGCTACATGCACGATTATCTCATCTATATATAATTTTACTTTCAATCTGGATTCCTTTTATTTCTTCTTATTGCCTAATTGTTTTGGCCAGAACCTCCAGTACCATGTTTCTTGCTGGAAATTAAGGGCCCAGAAATGTAGTCCTCCATCACTGTGATTGAGGTCGTGCCATGGAAGATTCATTAAACAGAGAGGGATTTTGTGAAACTGATAGTAACATGGTTCCACTTAACACACTTTCCCACGATGATCAAAATATCTTTAAGCAGAAAAATACTGATATCTTGTCATCCGTGTTCCAAGTCATCAGTGGAAGCTCTAGTGAAAAGATTTGTAAGGGTGTTTTATCTATAAATAATTTGAGGGCTGGACAACAGTGCTGATGTTAAACCACATGGAGTGAATTCATTTGGACAACCACTGCCAGATTCAGCACTTTGTCAAATGCCAGAAAAAGACAGATTCAACTGCTAGAGCATCACTGGTAATTATTTTGTTAGTGAGGTGATCACGTGGGGAAACAGAACTCCAAATAACCCAGAATACTACTTACTGATGCAGTTGGCACACATGTTACCTTTCATGTATTTATTTATACAGTTGACCCTTGAACAACATGGGTTTGAACTGTGTTGGTCCACTTATAGGTGTATTTTTTTCAATAGTAAATTCTGTGGTACTACACAATCCATGGTTGGTTGAATCCTTGGATGCCGAACTGCAGATCTGGAGGAACTGTGTATAGGAAGAACCGAAGAACCGTATACACGGACTATAAGTTACATGCCGATTTTCAACTCTGAGGAGGGTCAGTGCCCCTCACCCCTGCATTGTTCAACGGGGGGGGGGGGGTCAACTGTACTTTTCATAATAATTTGCTGAGTGTGTACTTTCTCCTCCCATTATGCTTGAGAACAGAGACCTTTTTCTGCCTTTACAAGTCCTTACACACCTGGTGTGGTGTAATGTTCAGGCTGCATGGACAGTTCATCCTAACTCAGGCGTGACTTGACTTTAGTGATTGATTTGCCAGGCACAGGACCAGCCTTAACTGTTCTCCTATGCTCCCATCTTCCCTTCGAACATCTCCCCTTAAATGCATCTCTCACACCTCAAACAGTCTGTACCAAACTGACTCTCCACGGCCCCTTCTTAGACTGCTCTTCCTCTAAGATTTCCAACTTCTCACGATGATGCCGTTACACTTCTTGTCCTTTTTCCCCATCTCAGCACTTATCCTACTTCATTCTTAAAACTCATCTCAAATCCTACCTTCTCTTTGAAACGTTTCCTGATCTCTCCAGTTAGTATCAATCGCTTGTGCTTTCTGAACCCCTGTAGCACTTTTTTTTTCAGTAAATAAAATAAATAAATTTATTTTTAAAAAAGCATGAATCACAGATATAGGGACAGATTGGTAGTTATCAGAGGGAAAGGTGGTTAGGCAAAAAAATCAATTGCTTATTGTGGTGATCGCTTTCTAGTGTATATAAATATCCAAAACATTATGTACCCAAAACTAATGTAGTTATATACCAATTTTACTTTTTTAACTTATTTATTTTGAATTTTATTTATTTTTTTATACAGCAGGTTCTTATTAGTTATCTGTTTTATACACATTAGTGTATACATGTCAATCCCAATCTCCCAATTCATCACACCACCAGCACCACCCGCCACTTCCCCCCTTGGTGTCCATACGTTTGTTCTCTACATCTGTGTCTCAATTTCTTCCCTGAAAACCGATCATCTGTACCATTTTTCTAGGTTCCACATATATGCGTTAATATATGATATTTTTTTTCTCTTTCTGACTTACTTCACTCTGTATGACAGTCTCTAGATCCAACCATGTCTCTACAGATAACGCAATTTCATTCCTGTTTATGGCTGAGTAATATTCCATTGTATATATATATATATATATACCCACATCTTCTTTATCCATTTGTCTGCCGATGGGCATGTAGGTTGTTTCCATGCCCTGGCTATTGTAAATAGTGCTGCAACAAACATTGCGGTACATGTATCTTTTTGAATTATGGTTTCCTCTGGGTATATGCCCAGTAGTGGGATTGCTGGGTCATATGGTAGCTCTATTTTTAGTTTTTTAAGGAACCTCCATACTGTTCTCCATAGTGGCTGTACCAGTTTACATTCCCACCAACAGTACAAGAGGGTTCCCTTTTTGCCACACCCTCTCCAGCATTTGTTGTTTGTAGATTTTCTGATGATGGCCATCCTAACTGGTGTGAGGTGATACCTCTTTGTAGTTTTGATTTCAGTTTCTCTAATAATCAGTGATGTCGAGCAGCTTTTCATGTACTTCTTGGCCATCTGTATGTCTTCTTTGGAGAAATGTCTATTTAGTTCTTCTGCCCATTTTTTGATTGGGTTGTTTGTTTTTTTAATATTGAGCTGCATGAGCTGTTTATATATTTTGGACATTAATCTTTTGTCCATTGATTCATTTGCAAATATTTTCCCCCCTCTGAGGGTTGTCTTTTCATCTTGTTTGTAGTTTCCTTTTCTGTGCAAAAGCTTGTAAGTTTCACAAGGTCCCATTAGTTTATTTCTGTTTTTATTTCCATTACTCTAGGAGGTGGATCAAAAAAGATCTTGCTGTGATTTATGTCAAAGAGTGTTCTTCCTATATTTTCCTCTAAGAGTTTTATTTATAGTGTCCAGTCTTACATTTAGGTCTCTAAGCCATTTTGAGTTTATTTTTGTGTATGGTGTTAGCGAGTGTTCTAATTTCATTCTTTTACATGTAGTTGTCCAGTTTTCCCAGCACCACTTATTAAAGAGATTGTCTTTTCTCCATTGTATATCCTTGCTTCCTTTGTCATAGATTAGTTGACCATAGGTGCATGGGTTTATCTCTGGGCTTTCTATCCTGTTCCATTGATCTATATTTCTGGTTTTGTGCCAGTACCATATTGTCTTGATTACTGTAGCTTTGTAGTACAGTCTGAAGTCAGGGAGTCTGATTCCTCCAGCTCCGTTTTTTTTCCCTCAAGACTGCTTTGGTTATTCGAGGTCTTTTGTGTCTCCATACAAATTTTAAGATTTTTTTGTTCTAGTTCTGTAAAAAATGCCATTGGTAATTTGATAGGGATTGCACTGAATCTGTAGATTGCTTTGGGTAGTATAGTCATTTTCACAATGTTGATTCTTCTAATCCAAGAACATGGTATATCTTTCCTTCTGTTTGTATCATCTTTAATTTCTTTCTTCAGTGTCTTATACTTTTCTGCATACAGGTCTTTTTTCTCCCTAGGTAGCTTTATTCCTAGGTATTTTATTCTTTTTGTTGCAAAGGTAAATGAGAGTGTTTCCTTAATTTCTCTTGCAGATTTTTCATCATTAGTGTATAGGAATGCAAGAGATTTCTGTGCATTAATTTTGTATCCTGCAACTTTACCAAATTCATTGATTAGCTCTAGTAGTTTTCTGGTGGCATCTTTAGGATTCTCTATGTATAGTATCATGTCATCTGCAAACAGTGACAGTTTTACTTCTTCTTTTCCAGTTTGTATTCATTTTATTTCTTTTTCTTCTCTGATTGCCATGGCTAGGACTTCCAAAACTATGTTGAATAAGAGTGGTGAGAGTGGACATCCTTGTCTTGTTCCTGATCTTAGAGGAAATGCTTTCAGTTTTTCACCATTGAGAATGATGTTTGCTGTGGGATTGTCATATATGCCCTTTATTATGTTGAGGTAGGTTCCCTCTATGCCCAATTTCTGGAGAGTTTTTATCATAAATGGGTGTTGAATTTTGTCAGAAGCTTTTTCTGCATCTATCGAGATGATCATATGGTTTTTCTTCTTCAGTTTGTTAATATGGTGTATCACATTCATTGATTTGCATATATCGAAGAATCTTGCATCCCTGGGATAAATCCCACTTGATCATGCGGTATGAACCTTTCAATGTGCTCTTGGATTCTTTTTGCTAGTATTTTGTTGAGGATTTCTGCTTCTATATTCATCAGTGATATTGGTCTGTAATTTTCTTTCTTTTTTTTTTTTTTTTTGCGGTACGCGGGCCTCTCTCTGCAGTGGCCTCTACGTTGCGGAGCACAGGCTCCGGACGCGCAGGCTCAGTAGCCATGGCTCACGGGTCCAGCCACTCCGCGGCATGTGGGATCTTCCCGGACCGGGGCACGAACCTGCGTTCCCTGCATCGGCAGGCGGACTCTCAACCACTGCGCCACCAGGGAAGCCCCTGTAATTTTCTTTTTTGTAGTATCTTTGTCTGGTTTTGGTATCAGGGTGATGGTGGCCTCATAGAATGAGTTTGGGAGTGTTCCTTTCTCTGAAATTTTTTGAAAGAGTTTGAGAAGGATGGGTGTTAGCTCTTCTCTAAATGTTTGATAGAATTCACCTGTGAAGCCATCTGGTCCTGGACTTTTATTTGTTGGAAGATTTTTAATCACAGCTTCAATTTCATTAGTTGTGATTGGTCTGTTCATGTTTTCTATTTCTTGCTGGCTCAGTCTTGGAAGTTTATACCTTTCTAAGAATTTGTCCATTTCTTCCAGGTTGTCCATTTTTTTGGCATAGAGTTGCTTGTAGTAGTCTCTTATGATGCTTTGTATTTCTGCGATGTCTGTTGTAACTTCTCCTTTTTCATTTCTAATTTTATTGATTTGAGTCCTCTGCCTCTTTTTCTTGATGAGTCTGGCTAATGGTTTGTCAGTTTTGTTTATCTTCTCAAAGAACCAGCTTTTAGTTTTATTGATCTTTGCTATTGTTTTCTTTGTTTCTATTTCATTTATTTCTGCTCTGATCTTTATGATTTCTTTCTTTCTACTAACTTTGGGTTTTGTTTGGTCTTCTTTCTCTAGTTGCTTTAGGTGTAAGGTTAGATTGTTTATTTGAGATGTTTGTTGTTTCTTGAGGTAGGATTGTATTGCTATAAACTCACCTCTTATAACTGCTTTTGCTGCATCCCATAGGTTTTGGATTGTCATATTTTCATTGTCATTTGTCTCTAGGTATTTTTTGATTTCCTCTTTGATTTCTTCAGTGATCTCTTGGTTATTTAATAATGTATTGTTTAGCCTCCATGTGTTTGTGCTTTTTAAGTTTCTTTCCCTGTAATTCATTTCTAATCTCATAGCGTTGTGGTCAGAAAAAATGCTTGATATGATTTCAATTTTCTTAAATTTACTGAGGCTTGATTTTTGACCCAAGATGTGATGTATCCTGGAGAATGTTCCGTGCGCACTTGAGAAGAAAGTATAATCTGCTGTTTTTGGATGGAATGTCCTATAAATATCAATTAAATCTGTCTGGTCTGTTGTGTCATTTAAAGCTTCTGTTTCCTTATTAATTTTCTGTTTGGATGATCTGTCCATTGGTGTAAGTGAGGTGTTAAACTCCCCCACTATTATTGTGTTACTGTCAATTTCCTCTTTTAGAGCTGTTAGCAGTTGCCTTATGTATTGAGATGCTTCTATGTTGGGTGCATATATATTTATAATTGTTATATCTTCTTCTTGGATTGATCCCTTGATCATCATATAATGTCCTTCCTTGTCTCTTGTAACGTTTTCATTTTAAAGTCTGTTTTATCCTATATGGGTATTGCTACTCCAGCTTTCTTTTGATTACCATTTGCATGGAATATCTTTTTCCATCCCCTCACTTTCAGTCTGTATGTGTCCCTAGGTCTGAAGTGGGTCTCTTGTAGACAGCATATATATGGGTCTTGTTTTTGTATCCATTCAGTGAGCCTGTGTCTTTTGGTTGGAGCATTTAATCCATTCACGTTTAAGGTAATTATCAACATGTATGTTCCTATTACCATTTTCTTAATTGTTTTGGGTTTGTTTTTTAGGTCCTCTTCTTCTCTTTTGTTTCCCATTTAGAGAAGTTCCTTCAGCATTTGTTGTAGAGCTGGTTTGGTGGTGCTGAATTCTCTTAGCTTTTGCTTGTCTGTAAAGCTTTTGATTTCTCCATTGAATCTGAATGAGATCCTTGTCCGGTAGAGTAATCTTGGTTGTAGTTTCTTCCCTTTCATCACTTCAAATATGTCATGCCACTCCCTTCTAGCTTGTAGAGTTTCTGCTGAGAAATCATCTGTTAACCTTATGGGAGTTCCCTTGTATGTTATTTTTCATTTTTCCCCTGCTGCTTTCAATAATTTTTCTTTGTCTTTAATTTTTGCCAATTTGATTACTATGTGTCTCGGCATGTTTCTCCTTGGGTTTATCCTGTCTGGGACTCTGCAATTCCCGGACTTGGGTGGCTATTTCCTTTCCCATGTCAGGGAAGTTTTCAACTATAATCTCTTCAAATATTTTCTCAGGTCCTTTCTCTCTCTCTTCTCCTTCTGGGACCCCTATAATGCAAATGTTGTTGCATTTAATGTTGTCCCAGAGGTCTCTTAGGCTGCCTTCATTTCTTTGCATTCTTTTTTCTTTATTCTGTTCTGCAGCAGTGAATTCCACCATTCTGTCTTCCAGGTCACTTATCTGTTCTTCTTCCTCAGTTATTCTGCTATTGATTCCTTCTAGGGTATTTTTCATTTCAATTATTGTATTGTTTGTCTCTGTTTCTTTGTTCTTTAATTCTTCTAGGTCTTTGTTAAACATTTCTTGCATCTTCTTGATCTTTGCCTCCATTCTTTTTCTGAGGTCCTGGATCATCTTCCCTATCATTATTCTGAATTCTTTTTCTGGAAGGTTGCCTGTCTCCACTTCATTTAGTTGTTTTTCTGGGGTTTTATCTTGTGTCTTCATCTGGTACATAGCTCTCTGCCTTTTCATCTTGTTTATCTTTCTGTGCATGTGGTTTTTGTTCCACAGGCTGCAGGATTGAGGTTCTTCGTGCTTCTGCTGTCTGCCCTCTGGTGGATGAGGCTGTCTAAGAGGCTTGTGCAAGTTTCCTGATGGGATGGACTGGTGGTGGGTAGAGCTGGGTGTTGTTCTGGTGGGCAGAGCTCAGTAAAACTTTAATCCACTTGTCTGCTGACGGGTGGGGCTGGGTTCCCTCCCTGTTGGTTGTTTTGCCTGAGGTGACCCAACACTGGAGCCTACCCGAGCTCTTTGGTGGGGATAATGGCGGACTCTGGGAGGGCTCTATCCAAGGAGTACTTCCCAGAACTTCTGCTGCCAGTGTCCTTGTCCTCACGGTGAGACACAGCCACCCCCCGCCTCTGCAGGAGACCCTCCAACACTAGCAGGTAGGTCTGGTTCAGTCTCCTATGGGGTCACTGCTCCTTCCCCTGGGTCCCGATGCGCACACTGCTTTGTGTGTACCCTCCAAGAGTGGAGTCTCTGTTTCCCTTAGTCCTCTCAAAGTCCTGCAGTCAAATCCCCCTAGCTTTGAAAGTCTGATTCTCTAGGAATTCCTCCTCCCATTGCCAGCCGCCCAGGTTGGGAAGCCTGATGTGGGGCTCAGAACCTTCACTCCAGTGGGTGGACTTCTGTGGTATAAGTGTTCCCCAGTCTGTGAGTCACCCACCCAGCAGTTATGGGATTTGATTTTGTTGTGATTGCACCCCTCCTACCATCTCATTGTGGCTTCTTCTTTGTCTTTGGATGTGGGGTATCTTATTTGGTGAGTTCCAGTGTCTTCCTGTTGATGATTCTTCAGCAGTTAGCTGTGATTCCAGTCCTCTCGCAAGAGGGAGTGAGAGCACGTCCTTCTACTCCGCCATCTTGAACCAATCTCCCCTGTAGCACTTTAGCTGTAGCTTTCTTAGGCATTTGCCACTTTCTGTGTTAATAGTTAGTTATATTTGTAGATGTGTAAATAACTTAATCTCCTATAAGCTCTTTGTATGGAAATGGCTGTCGACTGAATCCATGGCAGAGTATTCTATAGCCAACATGGTTGACATGGCCGTTTGATGGGCCCAGACCCTGATCACTTCTCACACGTGTTTTATAGTCACCTGTATTTATCTCCCAGCCTCCTGCTTCTCTTTCCAGTGTATTCTCATTGAAGATACTATCCAAAGTTACCTGACCAGGCACGCCCCTTCCTAGTATGATTAAGTGCCACCAGGTCCTCAGGACTTAATCCAGGCTCCTTACCCGTACCAGCCCCCATCTCCCTGTCCCCCACCACCTCCCACCCCATACACACACACGCACACACACAGGCTCACTGGACATCCTGAAGGTGCCATGCCCATTCTGTACCCCTGAGCATTCTCCACTCCCCAGAGTGTCCGGATGCCTTGGTGACTCCTTGCTGTCTTCCAAAATATAAATATTTCTTCTTGAAGCCCACTCCATACTCTTACTTTACTCTGCCGTCACTTATAAGCCCAAATAAACCTGCTTCCTCTGCTTGGCTTGCATATCCCCTGAACATACTGGGGTCCGCTGAACACAGTTTTGGGTTTTTTTTACACAATTACGTGGACATATCTGTCTCCCCGCAAAGGCTGTGAACTCCCTGACGAGCAGAGACTTTTTTTTTACCTTTATATCATCAGCATCTAGTCATCTGACAGGTATTCAGTAAATGTTTGAATGCATGAAAACAAGATTCGGGAATGCCTTTGAATTCTGTAGAGGAAGCTGATGAGTGAAGCACAACTAATCAAGCCAGGACTGTCCCTTTATAGCCTCCTGCAAAAGCAAAATTGTCCAAACCAAGTCTGCAGCAGAACTTTCTGCAGGATGTAATTCTCAACCTCCTCTGGGAAGTAATTCACACGCCTGATTAAATGCTTGAGCAATTCTCTGATACTCCTAAATGATTGAGCACTTCTGGGAAGTTAGTGTTGTCCACCCAACTGACTGACTAACCTAATAATCTTTGACCAGACTTTTTTTTCTCTCGTTTTCAGTCTTTCCTTGCAGAGTGCTTGAAAGAAAACTTTGACACATGCTTGTAAACAATTTGTCTGGAAAGTTTTTGGTTTTTTAAAAACACCATTCATCTTAAGACTGTTGTTGGGCCCTCCCACTTTCACAAAAACTTGTATGTGAATGCAGTATCTTGTTCGTTCTCTCTTCACTCCATCTTCCCTTCCCAGCCCTCCTGGGCCCTAGAAGAAGGCACATACTGAGTCTGGGAGGATGGATGGTGGTACCATGCGAAGGAAGGGTGGGAACAGATGGTTTGCAGGAGGGTGGGAGTCTCATGCAGTTATACACAACAAGAGAGGAAAGGGGAGGTAGTGTATCCTCGGAGGAGGGCAGACCAACAGATTAGCAGGGCACAGCCCTTGTGGACTGGCTAAGGGGCTTGGATTTCATACACGTGCCAAGGGATGAAATTGACCTTAACCAGAATCTTCCGAATTCAGAAAAATATATACTGCATGTGATTGGAGTTTTAAGAAGAATAGCCTTTCTAGCAGGATAGGCTAGGGTGTGCTGAGAAGGAAACAATCCCCAAACCTCAATGGCTTAGAACATCCAAGATTTATTTCTTTTTTATTTATTTACTTATTTATTTTGCGGTACGCGGGCCTCTCACTGCTGTGGCCTCTCCTGTTGCGGAGCACAGGCTCTGGACGCGCAGGCTCAGTGGCCATGGCTCACGGGCCTAGCCGCTCCGCGGCATGTGGGATCTTCCCAGACCAGGGCACGAACCCATGTCCCCTGCATCGGCAGGCAGACTGTCAACCACTGCGCCACCAGGGAAGCCCCAACATTTATTTCTTGCTCACATCACATGTCCAAGCAGAGGAGTGAAGGCTCTGCTTCATACCATCATTACTCAAGATCCAGGATAACAGAGGTTTCCCCATCTTATGATGCCTTTGCTCCAAGGTTTGTTGCAACAGAAGAGAGAAGATAGAGAAACATAGAGCAGCAATTAAGCCATTAATTCTAAGCTAACAGTTCTTCTTGGAAGTGACAAACGTCTCACATGTCATTGGGCAAAGAGGATTGCAGAGTCACACCCAACTTCAAGGAGGGCAGGAAAAGATAATCTTTCCATATTCCTGGAAAGAGAGAAGTGCCTGAAATATTTCTGAAGACTGGGAATGTCTACCCCACATAGCTAACATGGTACAAAGACAGAAGAGCCACTGCAGACCTTGGAGGATGTTCTGGATGGTGGTGGAAAAGAGAACTCAATTGACCTCTGCATGTCTGACTATAAGAGGATTTTAGGCCTTCAGAATGGTGGTGTGAGGAGCTTGGTAGACCCTTTCTCCAGTGAAACCATTTAACTGGTGAAAATTGTAACAACCATTTAAAGTCTGTGGAAATTGTCCTAAAAGCATACAGCAAATAGAAGCCTTTATTCAAGAAAATCTCTATCTCAGTA
The DNA here is from genome assembly GCF_964270905.1 of Leucopleurus acutus. NCBI lineage: Eukaryota > Metazoa > Chordata > Mammalia > Artiodactyla > Delphinidae > Leucopleurus > Leucopleurus acutus. Next base: position 42,661,973 of record NC_139150.1, read on the forward strand.
AAAACATTGGTAGCATTTGAGCCGTGGCCTGTTCTCATGTCCCTTCCCCTTGCTCCATGTGATGAAAGCTTTATCCCAGGGTGTGTCTGAGAAGATGCAAGACGCAGCTCCTGGTCTTCCCCCCAAGCTCCTAGAGCCCAGGGCTATGGTTGTGCTCCAGGAGGGGCAGGCTGCCAATGTGTCTCATCCTCTGCAGCCCTGTGTGTGGAGTTGCCATCTCTGGCAAGTATGGTTGCGAGGTCTGGGCTCCCTTTCCTCACTCTTACTCATGGGGCATGGGCTCTGTCCCAGGTGTGACAAACTGAAGATACTGGGACCTCAGTTGCCCCCTCCCAGGCCTGCTTGTAGGGTGGAGGTTCCATGTCAGGAGGGCTAAGAAGAGAAGACCAAGGATTATCAGTTCCCGACTAGAGCAGAGGTTTTACTCCAGGAGAAGTGAGCCACTGTCCCCACCCCCAGCTCTGGCACAGGATTCTATCCAGCAAAGCTGTCATTCAGAAATGAAGGCAACCCTCAACATTATTGGTGGGAATTTAAAAATTGGGGCAGCTGCTTTGGAAGACAGTTTGACAGTTCCTCAGAAGGTTAAACATAGAGTTACCCACAATTCCACTCCTAGGTCTATATCCAAGAGAAGTGAAGACACAGGTCCACACAAAAACATGTTCATGAATGCTCATAGCAGCATTATTAATAAACAGCCAGAAAGTGTAAAAAGCTCAAATGTCCATGAAATGATAGATAAATGTGATGTATTCATACAATGGAATATTGTTAGGCAATAAAAAGAGATGAAATGCTGATACATGCTACAACATGGATGAACCTTGAAAACATGCTAAGTAAAAGAAATCAGTTGCAAAGACCACATGCTGTATGGTTACACTGTGTAAGATTTCCAGAACAGGCAAATCCATGGAGACAGTACATTGCTGATTGCCTAGAGCTGGGAAAGTCTGGAGGGAATGGGGAGTGAGTGTGTATTAGTTTCCTAGGGCTGCTGTAACGACAACAACAAAAGAAACACCCACACACTGGATGAGAGAGCACAAAAAGAATTTATTCTCTTGCAGTTTTGGAGATACAACAACAACAAAAGAAACACCCGCAAACTGGATGGCAGAGCACAGAAAGAATTTATTCTCTTGCAGTTTTGGAGATCAAGTCCAAAATCAAGGTGTTGGTAGGGCCAGGCTTTCTCCACGCACTCTAGGAGAGGATCCTTCTTTGTCTCTTCCTGCTTCTGGTGGCCCCAGGCATTCCTTCACATGTGGCAGCATAACTCCAATTTCTGTCTCCATGTCTGTGTCTGGCTTCCAATGGCATTCTCTCTGTGTATGTCAGTGTCCAGATTTCCCTCTTCTTATAAGGATACTAGTCATATGTATTAGGGCCCACCCTAATGACCTCATCTTAACTTGATTACATCTGCAGAGATCATATAACCAAATAATGTCACATTCGCTAGTTACCAGGGGTTAATACTTCAACATACCTTTGGGGACTTCTTTTTCAGGGGTGATAAAAATGTTCTAAAATTGATTATGAGGATGGTTGCACAGCTTCTTGACTATTCAAAAAAACCATCGAATTGCACATTTTCAGTGGGTGAATTGTACGTCATGTGGATAATTTATTTTTTTAAATAAATTTATTTATTTATTTTTGGCTGCATTGGGTCTTCGTTGCTGCACATGGGTTTTCTCCAGTTGCGGCGAGCAGGGGCCATTCTCTTGCGTTGTGCGGGCTTCTCGTTGCGGTGGCTTCTCTTGCTGTGGAGCACAGGCTCTAGGCACATGGGCTTCAGTAGTTGTGGCACGTGGGCTCAGTAGTTGTGGCTTGTGGGCTCTAGAGCGCAGGCTCAGTAGTTGTGGCACACGGGCTTAGTTGCTCTGCGGCATGTGGGATCTTCCCGGACCAGGGCTCGAACCTGTGTTGCCTGCATTGGCAGGTGGATTCTTAACCACTGTGCCACCAGGGAAGTCCACGGCATGTGAATTATATCTGTATAAAGTTGATTTAAAAAAATGAAAGAGAAATAAAGACATCCCCAGATTTAAAAAGAAAACAACAACAAAAACAGAATTCATGGCTAGCAGGCCTTCCTTTAAAGGATGTTCTTTCAGGCAGAAAGGTAGGGACACCAGACAGTAATTCAAATCCACACAAAAAAACAGAGTTCCAAAAAAAAAAAAAAAAAAAAAAAAAGACTTCCAGTGAAGGTAGTTGTATAGGTAATGATGAAAGACAATATAATTATATATGTTTTCTTTCTTCTCGTTGCTGATATAAAAAGCAGTTGTATAAAAGAGAGGAATCCACACATTCATTTTTATCCACCTGAAGCCAGAACGACTCCAGCATTTCTTCTGAATTGTAGCCATTCACTTAGACTGGTTCTGTCCGGCTTCCACGGTACTCCCTGATGCTGGAATTTCCTGGCTCGTTCAGGGCTCATGGAGTATTGACCTGTTGAATTTGGCATTGTTCTACCACTACCCCTCCTGAAATGGAAACCAAATAATCATTTTTGAGACATTTCAAGTTTCTTTTGTTATTGGTTAAGAAACTACATATGTTCTTTGCTAAAGGAAAAAAAAAACTTATCTAAAAGCTAATCACACTTTCTAAATGACAGAACTATTTGGCTGGAGTTAAAAACTAAAGGTTAAGGATAAAGGTCCATTTTCTCAGGTTTAATCCCTTGGCCATGGTCCTGCCCTGTGCCACACAGAGAGATTTCCTAAAGCAAAGGTCAGCATCTGTCTTAGAAGTGACCGGTCTGCATGTAATGCAGGCTTTTTTTCTTTTTAAAATGACATCAATGGATTCCAAACCATTTTCATTAGCAATCCTGGGTCTCGGGCATCTGAAGTGGAGAATTATTGGCTTTGCCCAAATTGTGGCAGCTGTTTTGGGTGCTCTGTTGCTGTGTCTGATTACGGTGAGGATTCAGAGTATCTTTTCTCATCCAGAGGACAAATGAGTCTCCGCATTGGTGTGAGAGTTTTATGATTCCCGTGTTCTACTGCCATTTGCTCTGAAATCTAAAGGAGAGCCAATACAACTCTGTGTTCTGAAATGGCATGTCTTGTATTAGCAGCAAAGGATCAAGAGCTTAGTTTTTCAAACCCTACTCTCTTACCCTGTGCTTCCAATTCCGAGCTCTTTAATGTCCTTGAGTTGTTGCCACCAGGGGGCAGTGGACTGGGGGTGAGGCAGAAGTCACATTTGAGTTCCCTCAGGAGGGAGCTCAAGTGGGTCCTCCCCCATGAGGGGAGCCGTCTCCTGGAGAGGCCATTGGAGCCCAGTGGGGAGGCCCAAGGCAGCAGATCTGGGGAAGGAACTTGGCGTTTGGGGATCTGTGGATCCCGGTGGAAGTTTGAAGCTGCCCATGCAGCTCCCTGAACCCTAAAATGCTGACAGGGGCTGCAGAAAGGGTGAGCCAAGTCTTGCCTGACCAAAGTTAGGGACCTCTAGAGAGATTGCATCCGGCTCTTTCAAGAGGGAGCTGACGGCAAGAGCCACAGGGCCTTTCACTGCAGGAGAACCCCGCCACTACTGGCAGGCCAGTCACCAGAGCCGGGTGCGGGGGGCTTGCGGAGAAAAAGAACTGCCCGCCTGGTCATCCTGGCTGAGCCAAGGCCCAGGGAAAGAGAGCCAGCATTCGGAAATCAAGGAGTTGGCAGGCTTGGCTCCTCCTGGCACCTCTGAGGGAGAACCTGTTCCATGCCTCCTCCTAGCTTCCTGCAATCCAGCTGTTCGTTGGCTTGCAGATGCATCAGGCCAATCCTGCCCCTTCTTCCCTATGTCTCAGTGTGTCCTTTCCTGCCTCTTACAAGGTCCTCTCATTGGATTCAGAGCCCACACTAAGCCGGTATCATCTTGATTCTTAATTACATCTGCAAAGGTACTGTTTCCAAATAAGGTCACATTCTGAGGTGGACATAAGTTTGATGGAGATACTATTCGACTCACTAGAGTTGGCAAGAGCTTTCTGACAGGTTTGTAGGGTAGGGAACCATGGGAGGGAAGCCAGAGCAGAGGAGAAAATGAGCTTGTTCAGGAGCGGTGCCAGGAGCAGTCCTGGCCCAGAGACATGGGTGCTACAGAGCGCTCCCCACGTGCCTCATTGGTGGCCTCCCAGGACCACAGATAGCTTGGTGGGCAGGTCTCCTGGGCTCCGGCCACTGTGAAGTAGGGGGATGGGGCAGAGCATGGAAATGCCTGGCAGAGGGCAGCTGTGAGATGCCAGGAGGATAAAAAGGCACTTTGTGGGCCCCATGGGTTGTGAGAAAGCTTTGTACCTGTAAGTCGGGGGAGTTTGGGGTTGAGTAAGGACACATTATTATGCTTGGCGACCGAGAAGCTGATTTGACATTTGGGAAAAAAAAAACAAATGAAAATTGTTGAGGGATCAGGCATTGCTAATATCTCATAAAGAGCAGGAGAAATCATGGCCCAGCCTCCCCTGCAAGTCGGATTGATGGGGGAGAGCTCAGGAAAGAGTTTGCGGGTAGAACCTTGGAGATGGAGGGCTGAGAGCGGTGAGGGTTCCTCAGTGGGGAGAGACCACCGGGAGACACACCGTGGAAGCAGGAAAGGCGGGGGGCTTGTGCGCAGGTGCAGGAAAGAGCCTGTGGAGGCAAATAGGAGAGGCCAGGTGTCACTTGGGCTGAATTCTGCAGGCGGGAGGGCGCCCGGGGCACAGCAGGCTTGTGCTGAGCTGTAGGCCATCCTGTAGTCAGACCCCGCTCTTCCTTACTTTCTGTTTTCTAAAATTGTGGTGAAATATACATAGCGTGAAATTGACCACTATGACCGTCTCTAAGTGCGCAGTTCAGGGGCATTAAGTACATTGTTGAGCATGTTTCTTATCATGTGCGAGGGGCGGAGGGTGATCGTGTGGGGCAGCGGGGGCTGCAGGATGTCGGTGACAGAAAGAGTCCCGTGAGGAGGTGGCCTGGCGATTGTGGGTGAACAAGGTGATCTACCCAGCTTGTTCTACAGATAAGTGGCTTTCTGGAACATGGGGAAGTAGGGCAGAGACCCCATTTAGAAGCAAATGGGCACTTACTGCTGCTTTCTCCCCTCGAGGAGGTAGCCTTGCTAATGCCAACTTTGCTTCAAAAGCCAGGGAAAAGCCCCCAAATCGATAAGCAGCCCCAGCTACAGAAGCGCCCAGATTTCTTTAGTGTCTTTACTACAGTGAAATATTGGGTTGGCCAAAAAGTTCGTTCGTTTTTTTCTCTAAGATGTTATGGAAAAACCCAAACGAACTTTTTGGCCAACCCAATATTACAGTAAATTGAGACAGTACTTTAGCACAAGTTCTTCTCAAATATGGGCATACTTAGACTAAAAGAGTATTTGTGGTGTATCTGAAAATCACACCTCGCTAGCTGTCCTGTTTTCATTTGATAATCATATTCTGATGCAACTTTGATACCTGGGCTAATTAAATCCTGAACTTAGGTGAACCGTATGTAGTCGTGGTGGGGTCTCTTTCGACCAGCCCATGACCCATCGGAAACACTGCAGGCTCGTGCACACGTGGTCAGCCCATCCCTAGCCCCCGACTCTGCTCTGTCACAAGTGCCACCAAGACAAAGCACCCACGGCTCCCAAATACCCCTCAGGCCACATGGAGCTCCTGGGAGACCCCTTTGCCCCCTTCAAAGCTGTCTACTTGGATCTGGTGTCACCTACAGGAAGTGGGTGGTGGTTGCTAGAGGACAATATGGGCCAGCCTGGTGCCCCCCCCCCCCCCGCCAGAGGCAGTCACTCCAACCCCACAGTCCTTTCTAGAGAGAGGCCAGGACATACACTCTGAAGATTGCAGGGTTGGGGTGCTAGAAGGGACTCCACAGAGCCAAGGATAAGAGACTCCTCGGGAAATCTGGGATGCCCTGCTCTCCCATCGCTGCTCCCCGGGCAGAAATGCCTGTGGGTTCTCACTGCAAAAGGAAAAAAACAACCACATACGCAGCCAGGATTAAAACCATTTCGAAAGCACATCATTAAAGTAAGCTGTGACCCAAATATTTGTTGTGGTGTGTTTAAGAGTTTTTCAAGCCATTGAAAAGAATGGAAAAAGTGAAACACTGCCATCGCCCTCCCCCCCCAAGAAAAAGAAATAAGGAGAAAAGGGAAAGAACACCCCAGAGCAAGGAATGTTTTGGATGACCCTCTGGGAGTTGTGTGGTAATTTCTTTTTAATTTTCAGAAATAGAAGCTCAGTGTGGAGGGAGGACTATCGCAGAACTAGATGCAAAGCATCATTGGAGCATGACTTTGAGGGTTTACAGGGTGGCTGGGTGGGTGGAGTGTCTGTAGTCCGATGGACATGCATGTGAAATGAAAGGCACACCAATGGAAAACATGAGCGCCTGAAACTTGATGTTAAATTCAGCCTTGGATGCCCTTGGATGCCCAGGAGACCGGCTGTCCTCTTGGGCACTTTTTCACACATTGGTAGGACCTTGCCTGTCAGCCGCACAGAGCTGGTAATTGGAGCATCGAGGAAGTCACATGGACAGCTCAGAAGATGGGCAATTGGACTCAGTCCCGTTACCAGTCGTTTGCTTGTGGCTAATGGAAACAACCTCTCATCAATTTTTATACACTTCAAAGGACATACCAATAAAATTTATAGAGCACTGCCCTCCAAGTGGTTAATATTCTACTAGCCTTCGAAGTAGCAACAAGGGCTTCCCTGGTGGCGCAGTGGTTGAGAATCCGCCTGCCGATGCAGGGGACACGGGTTCGTGTCCCGGTCCGGGAGGATCCCACATGCCGCGGAGCGGCTGGGCCCGTGAGCCATGGCCGCTGAGCCTGCGCGTCCGGAGCCTGTGCTCCGCAGCGGGGAGAGGTCACAACAGTGAGAGGCCCGCGTACGGCAAAAAAAAAAAAAAAAAAAAAAAAGTAGCAACAAGGATGTGCCTTCCACTAAACTCTAACTCTCAAACTCTCTCTCACTCCTATTCACTAAACTTTCCTATCAAAGAGTGAGAATGCCTGGATCTTTATCCAGATGCTATTAACTGTGAGATAGACTCCAAGATAAAAATTCAGACCATGTGATTCGCTGAAACTTTATGATGCAGTGTGTAAAGCGCGCACCCAGGAGAGTCTCTCTACTGTCAGCAGATGCAATCAGAGAAGCTGTCACTAGGTGGCGCCATGAGTCATAGTGGAGTGAACAATATGGCCAGACTCTCCCTACTCACTATTCATGGGCCTTGGTGAGCATGTAGACTAATCAGTGAAGCTTATTTTTTCTATAAACATCACATTGATATTGATATTTACATAAACCACCACCAACAATCTATCTGATTTCATTTTATTTATTTTACTTTTATCGTATAAATCATATTCTTAGAGGAAGGTTATATGGCCTGGCACCAGTGGTGGCCTTCAGAATGTGCCTTTCTAACTCCGGTTTTCCGTACTCTGTGTTAAGCAGAACCCGCTGTATTCCTCAGTTGCGTGGTGAATACCTGAAAGTCTTCTGTGTGGAAACAGTTGCGTTATGCTGGAGGCTTGGTGTCAGATGCTCTCTTAGACTTGTTTGCAACTCACTGTGGGAGAACCTTACTTATTTCCAAGCTCTTCTTTTCCCTCTGAAGGCCTTTTTCCTCCTTTCTTTTGAGAAGGGCTTGGCTATTGAAGTCCGTATGCCAAGAAACTTCATTTTAGGTTGCAGAAGAGCAGTTGGCAAGCAGGGGGTGCCGGAAATCATTCTTCTGGCTCTCCCAGTGCCTACGGTAGTCTCTATCTAGTCTGCAGGGTTTCACAGGCAACTGCTACACCCACTTCTTCCTCCCTTTAAAATGTAAATGTTGTAAATTAGTTGAGCTGGTGGTTAGATTTTGGGGTCAAGCACGCTGGGCTTCCATGGCTGTTCTACCAACACTATCTCTTCTCTCTAAGCTTCAGTTTCCTTACCTATTAAATTGGGATATTCAAAGTATCTAATTTCATAGGTTTGTTGTAATGATCAAATGAGATAATGCTTATACAAGGTGGTCACATAATAATGGTTCGGTTTATACTAGCTATTGTTAGTTTGTTAGTTTATTTGTATTTATGCCCTATTTCCTTATGTAACACGTTGGAAACTACTTATAAGAATATATACCTTAAAAAAAACCTCAATGCCAGAAAAAGTTTGAATTAAGAAAGAAGAGTGAGGGAAAAATAGAACACAGGTGTTATAGGATATGAGTACTCATCAACTTCTACTGAGTTACATAGACTGAGCTACAGATTTGTTTCGGAGCTTCCCACCAGCTAAAGTGAAAAGAGAATCAGGTTCACGTATATGATTCCTATGGACCACAAGGCAAAACCTACCATTCCCTCAAGGAAGCGTAATTGTTCTTCGTTCTTTTTTTTATTATTATCGAAGTATAGTTGATTTACAATGTTGTGTTAGTTTCTGATGCAGAGCACAGTGATTCAGGTACAAATGTGTGTGTATATATATATATATATATATAGCATACATATGTTTTATATATGACATAGAACATATTGGGTATATATATGTTGTATATAACACATATATATGTTTTTTTCAGGTCCTTTTCCCTTATCGGTTATCAAAAGATATTTGAATATAGTTCCCTGTGCTATACAGTAGGACCTTCTTGTTTATCTGTGTTCTTGTTTCTTAATTCTAAAAATATATATGTCTTATAGGGGGGCAGCATAGAGCAAATGCTAACTGATGTAAGAGCCCGTAACCCCAACAAGAGCCCTGTAGGAGATACCATAGGAACTCCTTTATTGTAAGCCAAGGGAAAGGTAAACAGCAGTTACGCTCAGCAGAACTGTGAATAAGACCACGTGGTAGGCAGAATTCTAAGATGGACCCCCTGTTACACTCGCCCTGCATAATCCCCTCCCCTTGAGCATAGGCAAGACCACGATCAACATCACTTCCATGATTAGATTACGTCATATGACAGAGGTGAAGGGATTTCCTAGATGTAATGTCCCCTAATCAGTTGACTTTAACTTAATCAAAGGGAAGATTGTCCTGGGTGGCCTGACCAAATCAGCCTATTAGAAGAAGTCCTAGGGACTTCCCTGGTGGTCCAGTGATAAAGAATCTGCCTTCCAATGCAGTGTACACAGGTTCGATCCCTGGTCAGGGAACTAAGATCCCACATTTCCACAGGGCAACGAAGGCCACGTGCCAGAACTATTGAGCTCGCACACCTCAACTAAGAGCCCACGTGCTGCAAAACTACAGAGCCCACGCACCCTGGAGCACGCGCACCACAACTAGAGAAGAGAAAACCCGCTCGTCACAGCTAGAGAGAAGACTGCGCACCTCAACGAAGATCCCGCGTGCCGCAGCTAAGACCCGATGCAGCCAAAAAATAAATAAATAAAAATAAAACAAACAAATAAATAAAAAGAAGAAGTCCTAGAGGCAGGGAGATTCTCCTGCTGGCCTTGAAGAAGTAGCTTCCATGTCGTGAGAGGGCCACATGGCTGGGACCTGAGGGCAGCCTCTAGGAGCTGAGAGTGACTTTCAGGGGATGGCCATCAAGAAAACTAGGACCTCAGTCCTGGAATCACGAGGAACTGAATTCTTCCAACAACTTAAATGAACTCGGACGAGCACCCTGAACTCCAGCTGACAGCACAGCCCAGCAAACACCTTGATTTCAGCCTTGTGAGGCCCTAAGCAGAAAACTCAGTTACAATATGCCTGGTTCCTGGCCCCCAGAAACTGTGAGATAGTAACAGAAGATTGTTTTAAGTTGCTAAGTCTGTAGCAGTTTGTCATGCAGCAGTAGAAAAGTAATACAGATACTATGGCTGAAGTCCACAGCCTTTGGATAGATTTAGAAATAAAGCCTAGAACATCAAGGGTACTTCCTAAACTGAATTTAATATAACATTAATAGAGGGAGATGTTAGTAGATGTACCATGAGAAAAGGAAGTCTTCTGTTGCAGACCCTGACTGTTCACATCAGAGAGAGAGCCCTTGTTCTGCTGATGGGACAGAGTCAGGTTCTTGGGAGCCGCTGAGATGGCAGGAAGCTGCTTGGGGCGACCCTGCCTTTTGAAAGCCAAGGTTGTGAACAGTTGGGTGCTCCGTGGAAGGGATGGACAGGCTGAGCTTTGTGCCTGAGCAACTGAGAAGAAATACTGAACCATGAAGATGCAGCCCCTGGGAACTGGCAGAAATTGTGGGAGAGCTTCTCACTTTCACAGGCCATGGGACTGGCTGGGGTCTGAGCCAGTAAGACCCTATGAGAAAATGGGGCCCCAGCTGCCACTTCAGTGACATGAGTTTGGCAAGTTGTGTATTCTAAATCTCTTTGGAAATTCGTAATGAAACGATCCTATTAAAGGTTCTGTGCTCTGTTTTGGGCATCTGTACTCAATGTTGTTCACTTGTTGTGGTTCTATTTGTTGCTGCAAACTTTTCACTGCTGATGGTCAGTAAGTTGTCACTAAATGCTGCATATGTTGATGGAGTCCTGCTGTAGTTTCAGGGATTTTTTTCCTAACATGCATATGTGCATTCTCATTCTCATGTTTAATGTTCTGGTGAAACATTCCAGTGATGAAACGTTTAAGAATTGGGCGTGCACAGTTACACAATTTCATGAACTGTCATATCCTGTTAATACACATTGCTCTTTGATTTAATATATTCTATCAGTATTGACTAAATACAATGATTTTCATGCAACATTTGTTTATTCATTCCAACAATATTGAGGTGCCAGCCACTGCTCCAAGCACTTGGGGTGCATCAATGAGAAAGAGACCAAGATCCCTGCCCCGTCAGGGTGCATGTGAGGCGCGCGCACGCGCGCGCCCACACACACATACACACACACACACAACTTCTGAGAAGTCCTGAAGTTAAAAAAAAGTGGGTAACTGTTTCAGACCTTGTCCTAAACTTATTTGGACAAGGAACTTCTTTGTGTGTACCTACAACATTTTGTAGAGTCATGGTCTGTATAATATAGCCCTCTGGGAAATAGGACAAAGGCATAGCTGGACTATGTGTACTTCAGAAAAAAATCCATCAATATCATTTGTTTCAACGTTTGATAAGAGTCAGACAGCAGAGAGATTACTGATACATATTCTCTACCAGGGTCTGGAGTGCAGATAGTCTTTGTCGCTGCTTAAAGCTACATCCATATGCTTCCCGTGTCCGAAGAGCAGGTGACTTCAGCAGATGGTGCTGAGGCCTCATCTGAGACTGTTACTTGACTAGATGTCGATCCCTCACCCACTGACAGGGCAGGGATATTTCCAAGGGATTCCGGATCAAACAGTGCTGCGATTAGATGTGCGATGGTCTTCGTCTCTTACTGGACTGTGACACTCTTAAGTTAGGATCTGTCGATTTATATCCACTCCCCGAGGGATCCAGCATGACACCCAGCACATAGTTAAGCGTGCAGTCCACTCAGTTGACCTTAAGAGAACATATCCAGTTCTTTACACGAATATCTACCACCTTCACGTGCTCGGCTGGTTTACGGGTTGGTAGTTTTTGGCGGGAAGTATGGATCTTGGTTAAGTGTCTGTATAACTGTGAGATGCTTGAGGAGAAGGCACTTTGCATTGACCCCAGTGGGTTTCCTTATTCACCCGGTTACTGCAAGGAATCTCATGTCATTGCTTGGAAGGGTAGCTGAGTGGCTTTGGGCCATGTTGGCACAGTCCATCTGAGATGGAATAACCTGAGGTCCAGAGCTCCCAGGATTACTGATGAATATGTGATAAGGGAGGGAAATTGGTTTGGGGTGACGTCGTCTCTTGGAGGTACCTGCCTGTGATGCTTACTGGTTATTTTGGGGATGAGTAAGACACAGGAGAGAGGTGGGCTGACGCATAGGTCGTGTTGATGATTTTTAGGGCCAACCCAGAATAGCCTTAACCTTGGGTCCCAGGAGCAGAAACGGCCCCTCATCCTTGGTGGTTCTGTGCCGTGTGTTCCTAGTTCTTTAACGGTGCCAATCCCTTATGTCCCCAACTAAGTGTAATTCGCTCATCCTCTTGGAAATTATGATGACTGCTTCTGGGTTAGAAAGCGCGATTAGGGTGGTTATGTTTTCCTTTACACTTTGAAAGAAGGGCATCCACAAGACTCAGTGTTTATGAAACCTAATGATGAAGGAATACATCCTTTAGCACCGTTAAACGCTAACGTTGAAAAGATCTCCCCCACTCAGTTCTCTGTGGTCACTTTACCAATGAGGAAACTGAGTCCTCAGGGTCAGATGAATTGATCCTAATAAGGCTCCTAATAGGTGGATGAACAGGAGTTTTATCCTGAGTCCCTTCCTGCCCGAACGAAGCTTCTCTAACAGGTATTTTCTCCACGGGGTGCATCCCAGCCTCTTGTGCTAGGCACTTCGGCACTGTGCTGGGGGCCCACTAAACAACGAAGTCACCCGCAAAAAGCATAAAAATACAAGAAACCTGACACCTAATGGACCATGGAAAGGGCACTCGATTACTGTACAAGAGCTGAACAAGAAGACAGAGCCCGAGTTCCCCTTCAGTTGGGATCGTGGGCACTGAGCGATTCGAAATTCTCACTGCTGTATGCACGTCTGTAAATGGCTGTGATTTTTTTTTTTTTTTTTTTTTTTGCGGTACGCGGGCCTCTCACTGTTGTGGCCTCTCCCGTTGCGGAGCACAGGCTCCGGACGCGCAGGCTCAGCGGCCATGGCTCACGGGCCCAGCCGCTGCACGGCATGTGGGATCTTCCCGGACCAGGGCACGAACCCGTGTCCCCTGCATCGGCAGGCGGACTCTCAACCACTGCGCCACCAGGGAAGCCCTGGCTGTGATTTTTTATTTGGGGGTTACAAATTTTAGCAAGTAGGTGAAGTTGCAAATACAGAACCCATGAGTAAGGAGGACCACTGGTATGTGTTCCTGATTTCGTGGTGGCCCGTGAGCCCCAGGCGCTTAGGAAGGCACGAGGGAGTGGGTGAGGGCCAGGCCCCAATCACTTCCATCTATCGGGAGTTTACTGGGCTCTGGGCACTGTGCTGACACTTTATATTTTGCTGGGCTGACTGCAAGCCCCATGGCAGAAGTGATTCGAGACCGCAAGAGCCCCTCACCTTGCATTGGTGTATCCTGTCTTGTAAATCAAGGCTCAAGACCAGTGAGTGTGAAGGCTTGTGGGTGGAGACAGGAAAGTCTGACCGGCTGGGAACCAGAATTCTAACCAGCATCCTGCTGCCCCTGGGACAGGTGCCCTGAGGAGGCAGAGGGGCACAGAGTACCAGTGTCTTCCTGCCCAGCTCCAGCTTCTAGTTGGCCCCGGACCACTTCATCACACTGATTTTCCGTGTTCTCTTTCCGTGTTCTCATGTTCACGTCTGGGTGTGTGTTTGGGGGTGTGGGTGGAGTCTGAGTCACTCCGAGGCACACAGAAGGGATTTCTAGAATTACGCCTGGCCCTAAGACGGCCTTTAAAGAGAGAGACGTCCAGAGAGAGCTCTGGCTCCATGTCAGGGGAAGCATTTCATTTCTTAATGTTTGTTCTTCAGCTCAGCCTTGGAGGTGCTTGCCTGGCTGGTATTACTGAATTAACTCTTGAATCTAGTATTTACTTCCCTTTGCCTTCGAATAGAAAAGCCGTTTTACAGGAGTAGGAGGGAGGATTTTTGTTTCTGGAGTTGTCTTAAAGAGGCCTCCTCCTACTCGGAGGGCTTCTCTTGAATGTCAGCAGTGCCCCAGGAAGAACACTGGGGACCTTGCACCTACTCCAGGGCCAGCCTCTGCTTGTCTTGGATTTCAGGGTTTCTGGAAACAGCTGGTCTGGGTCCCAGGCTGGTTGACACAGCATAGACTTTACAGAAACAAAGAATGTAATATGACACCTTGCGAAACAGGGACATAATACAATGGTCTGCTTAAGGAAGTAATGAAGGGAAAAAAAGAAATAGGAACATTCTCTAAATTTTGTGAAAAGGAGTCTGAATCAGAAACAATTCCAGCTTTCTCCACTGGGGGGTGTTTTCGTTTAATGTTATAATATGCTTGCAGTCTCAGGGCAGGTTCACAATCCAACTTAGTTCTGGGCTTTGCCCTTGGAAAATTTTGAAGAGTTGGGGAAATGTACTTAGGTGGAATTCTCTTGCTTTTTACACTAATTAAATATGGTTTTTTTTAGAGGATTCTTTTTCCATGTCCTATATGCCTATTACCATCATTCCCATAAAGACTGGAAACTTGAGTATAAAAACAAAGTCTTCTTCATAGTTGTAGTCTCATACTGAGCACTGGGGCTGGCAAAGGGTGGGTGCTTCATAGTTACGTTGCCACTGATTCGATGAAGGAGGGAGTGGAGATTGCAGCAGAATCCTCCTTGGATTCTGTACCAGAGTCAGCAAACATTTTCTGTAAAGGGTCAGCGAATAAGTATTTATGGTCAGCTTTGTGGACCACACAGGCTTTGTTGTAACAACCCGACGCTGCCTTTGTAGCAGTGACATCAGCCCAACAGTGACGGGGCGTGACTGTGTCCTAATAGAACTTCATTTACAAGAACAGGCGGGGAGCTGGACCTGGCCCACCTGTTGTTGACCTTGGTCTATACAAAAGCACACATGGGCACCTTGCAAACCTTGGAGGTCTCTGAGACAAAGAGAAGAGACTGGGAGTCTGTGAGCGGCAGAGACAATGCTATGTGTTGACCACATCTCGTGTCCTTCCGCCAGGAGGACCACATTTCCCAGCCTCCTTTGCAGTCAGATGGCCCCTTGTGACGAGTTCTAGCCCGTGAACCACGTTCAGACCTGGCCCATAAAACATCCTGCCTACTGCTCCACGTTCTCTTCCTCCACCTGCCTACTGGGTGCAGACGATCCACTGCAGGACTTGAGGGCCCTGGGAGCTGGCAGAGCCACTTGATGGAGGGAGCTTGGGGCCCTGGATAATTGCGTGGAGCAGCGTCCTCCCCAACCCCACCATCGGTACATATTGGACTGGGAAGGAGTGTAAATAAACCTGTGTGGGGTGTCAGTCGAGGTACTGACAGTTGGGGCCATTAGCCTGTTTTCTCTAGTATTACCACATTTGGGCTCAGATACGGGTAAAGGAAAAATAACTGCTCAGGGCCGTTCTCTCCAGGCCACACAGCCTCCTGTCTGGAGGACCTGTAGTGTTTGATGGGAGAGAAGGGCGATCAGGTGGTTTGGGTGCTCACGTTCTCTTGGAACGTATGTGTATAGGAAGTGGTCCTACAGTTTGGGTGTGAGAATCTGGGGCCTTGAAGAGAGAGCCACTGGGAGGCAGGATGGGGGCATGGCAGACATGAGGAGACCAGAGATGAGTGGCTTTTTAAAAAATCACACATGATCCACACTAGGCCCCCCGGCTGTGGCCAGTGCCTTCAGCGCATTGGTTTGTCTCTGCTGGTTCACGTGGGTTTCTTGGAGCTAGCCCGGGACTTCTCCATTCTCACGTTGCTTCTCTTCTTTCTCTTTATGGGTGCATAAAGTAAACTTCGATAGCCGCTAAAATAAATCAACACCAAAACTTCAGTGGCTTAGCAAAATCAGTGTTTATTTCTGGGCCACGTCTGTCTCAATCCAATGGGAGTTGGTGAGTGATGGGCTCTGCTCCGCACATTTCCTCAGGGATCTAGGTCTCCTGCACCTGGAGGCTCCCCTCCTCTTGGCCCTCATCATCCTGTCCTTTCAGCTGAGAAATGAAAAAAGGTAGAGTGGAGGAGGATTGTATGGGAAGTTTTTAAAGCCAGCCCTGGTAGTGGTGTGCATCATGTCAGCCCGGACTTCATCACTCAGAACTCAGTTACATGACTGCAAGGGAGACTGGGAAATGTAGCCCAACCTATGAGCCCGGTAGGGAAATAAAACAGGATCGGTGGACCCAGAGCAATCTTTGTCTTAATGGGAAAACGCTTTGAGCTCCCAACAACCAACTTTACATTAAATTGGAACCAGCCTATTCTTGAACTGAGACCTTGCCTGTGTGCTTTTTATATCTGTAAGCCTTTATTATGCCTTATTTTCTGGAAGGGCCACAGACAGAGTCCAATACCAAAGAGAGAATAAGATTTCTTATAGCTGATCGTGGTACTACAGGAAGCCAGCGGGGGAGCAAAGCATTTATTACTTTCCCTTCAAGGGGGGTGGTGGAGGGTTGGGGGGTATCTTTTGGTCTAGAAGCCCCCCACCCATCCCCAGCCCTGCTCCTCTGGTCTCTCTTCTTTTTCTGCCCCTCTGCCTTTCTCTGTAAGTCCTGGCCTTCCCAACATCAGGGCCTTGGCCACCGTCATTCCCAGCTTTATGTGGGAAGGACCTGAGTGTGTCCTGGCATAGACGCTCCAGTCCTCCCAGCAGATTCTGCAGAGAGGCACAGGTACAAAAGAGACAGATCCTTCTCTTGCTAATTTGAACAGTCTCTCATAACCCAATTTTGATGTGCTAAAAAAACCTAGAAAAACTCTCAACTACAGGAGGGAGGGGGAGGAAGAAGGTGATAGGGACAGAAAATCCCAACTTGCTGCGGAACATGACCATGTTATTATATGTGGCCTCTGGGCACATGCAGTTAAAAGGGCCTAAAACAAATGATTTTCTGAGAGGCAGCTTCCATTGGACCAATATACTCATTTCCTTCTGGGGGTGCAGAGTGGGGGGTGGGCTCTACCTTGAATATATTCAGGACCCTGGCACCTGAGGGAGTTCAGGTGCTTTCCAAAGCATCTCAGGGGAAGGAATGTTGTGTGAAAGGTGATATAGCAAAGAATTGGTCTGGTCCCTGCACTTTCACGGTGCTGCCTTTAACAAGCACACTCGGGAATCCACATTCATGAGTACACGAAGGGCAGACACAGCCCTTCTCTTTATAAACATCAGGGCAATTCTGGTGGGAAATCTTAGCCCATCCTGTCACTCACCCCCAATTGAAATGTCTCCCTTTCTTTGATCTCTTAGCGTTTGTGTGCGGATCTGTCATTTTGGAACCCTCAAGGGCAGGGCCACGGTCCTCTTTATATTCCCAGAAGCAGGCCTGGATCTAGCAGGGAGCAGGCATGTGATACTGTGCACTGAATGATGATGGAGTCTGGCTGCGAGTGCCTCGCTGAGTTTGGGTCCATTTCGGTCACCCCAACTGAGGCCTAAACTGTTACCATCACCTAGACCTACGGTTATAGGGTATTTTGCCCCTAAAGAGAATTGAATGGACCAGCATGGAAGATTCCTGATTTGATCAGGAAGTCAGTCACTCAAAGCGATGTGGAATAATGGATTCGTTTTAGGGATTGCATTGTATGTAGCTGTTGGAGCCGTGAAGAAGATGTTGGAACTGCCTCTGCATATCTGGTGTTTGGGCAGCAGGGCTGGTAGTCGGGGAGAAAAGCTGGATGTGAAGGAGCCAGAGCAAAGGCAAACTGGAACCTACAGAGACAGATGGGAACCCATGAAGGCGAATGGACCCCATGGGGACTAAGTGGAACCTGCATCTGCCTCTCACATCTCCGTGTTGACAGTGCAGGTGACTTGCAGCAGAAACTGGCATCCTTTGCTGTGGACCTGCATGTATGTCTGCCCCAGGATGTGGAGAAGTTGAAGGAGAAGGTCCAAGTGGGAGCTAGGGGTGCTGAGGCCCAGCTGCTGCACACGCACCCCCCATCAGTGAGGTTGACCAGAAGACCAGTCACAATGTGTGTGTGTGTGT
Source organism: Leucopleurus acutus (assembly GCF_964270905.1). Lineage (NCBI taxonomy): Eukaryota > Metazoa > Chordata > Mammalia > Artiodactyla > Delphinidae > Leucopleurus > Leucopleurus acutus. The sequence goes on from NC_139150.1 coordinate 42,679,695, forward strand.
GTGTGTGTGTGTGTGTGCGCGCGCGTGCACGCATGCGTGCATTTGTACTAAAGCAGAGCTCTGACCTTCAGAGCACGACGGCCGCTGTTTCTCCCCCGACTCCCAGATCCCTTTCAAACTTCTCTTGTAGCAGATCCTAACCCAGAGTCCTACAGGGAAGGGAGCGTGCTTCGCCAAGTTGACACAGTGTAAGGCCAAAGATTCTATCTCTCAGCTGCGTTATTAACACTCACTGTAGCTTTGGATGTTTGTGCCAAAGTAATTTATGGCAGGACTCTTTGGAAAGAGCCTTTTAAGTTAAACCCACTGAAATTTTGACTGACAGGAAAAAATAAAGTAACTTGGCTTTTCATGCCAACACTTTGTGGCCAGTGAATTCTGTTATGTATTTTTGTTGGAGAAAAGATAAGGAGAAAGAGGAGGACAAAGATTGGAGTAGAAATAAAGATTTCTTTTGAATCTTGAATTGGGTTAGAAAAGCTTCCTTCCCATTCTGAGTGTGGTGGAAGACTGCCTTTCTATGAGGAGAAATCTAGGTAGCTTTAGAACAGTGGTTAAATATTCAAATGCCTACACAGTGGGTCGGCTGGGCTGGTGGCAATGGTGGCATCCCTGCTGGAGCCAAGAGTTGCCAAGGAAATGGGAATTAGAAAGTGATCAAAAGAAGCTGGAAAACCAGTTTTTGAAAATGTGAAATCTCAAATTAATGGTCATTTTTGTAACTATTCTTGGTGTGCTTGAAAAAAGTATATATTCTAGTTATTTGGAATATAGGGCTCTACATGTGTCCATAAAGTCCAATTTGCTGATTATGTTTGAATTGTGTATATCTTTACTGAATTTTTTGTTTATTCTATCAGTTACTGAGAGAGGTATGTTTCAGTTTCCTGTAAGATGAAGATTTGTCCCTTTCACCATTTAGATCTTAGAGATTTTTTTCTTATATTTTAAGCCTATGTTATTAGCTGCATACAACTTTAGAACTGTTATGTCTTTCTGAACCTTTTTGTCATTTGAAATATCTCTATCTCCAATTATACTTTTAACCTTAAAGTCTACTTTTTCCCCCCAGCTTTACTGAGGTATAATTAACAAATAAACCTTAAGGTCTATTTTTATGATAATAGATTCCTCCTTCCTCTGGGTTACTGTTTGCATGGTATATCTTCTTGCATCTTTTTACTTGTCACCTCATGTTTGGAGTTGTCTTATCTTCTTATGCTTGGTTCTTTTTGTTAGTGTGCTGGACACGCATGAAAAAATAATTAGAGGGTAAGGAAGATGCAATCTTCCAAGCTTCAAAAAGAAACTTTCTTTTCTTCTGCCAGGTGTCTGGGGATACTCAATTTCTGATATTGTGGTGATTCCAAGCTGAGTTGCAGGTCACTAAGAGCTACCCCTTGGATCCCAACCTGGAGCCAGAGGGCTTCTAAGGGCCTTTAGCTCTTGCTAACTTTCCCTCGTCCTGTAATATTGAAAAAGGAGCTGTTAAACCTCACACTGCTCCTTCTAGAACAAGAAGAAGCCCCAGGGAGAAAGGTTTCCCAAATGCTGGTTCAACTCCTTGGATGCCACCCTACCCTACACTCTGGCCCAGCAATTACTTACTTGTTCATTAGTTTCCTGATTATTCTTGAGCATACTTTTGAAAATATTTTGTCCACCATCAATAGCTGTCCTTAGTAGAAGAGTTGATCTAAATGTCCTAGTCTTCCTTACCAGAAGCAGAAGTTCTTTGTTTTTTATAGAAAACATTCCTTTCTCTAGCACAGTTTACCAGCATTTTCTTTATAATGCAATTTTTGAGATGCTTTCAAAGCTGATCGTTATGGAGCACTGAAATTTTGTTTTGTTTTTTTGCAGTACGCGGGCCTTTCTCTGTTGTGGCCTCTCCCGTTGCGGAGCACAGGCTCCGGACGCGCAGGCTCAGCGGCCATGGCTCACGGGCCCAGCCGCTCCGCGGCATGTGGGATCCTCCCGGACCGGGGCACGAACCCGTGTCCCCTGCATCAGCAGGCGGACTCTCAACCACTGCGCCACCAGGGAAGCCCGGAGCACTGAAATTTTACTTCCTAATTTTAGTTTGATAGAATATGTAGTGTAGTTCTGGATCTTGATGTAGATGTTAAAACAAGGAGGAGTGATTGTGTGAAAGTCAGAAATATTATGTTACGGGGAACTTTCATTTTTAATCTTATTTTAATCTCATTTGTTTTTACAAAGCTTTTGAGGTACTGCATATGATAGTAGACACTTGGAATAGTATTAAATTAGGCTTTTATTATCTAGAATATGTTAATGGATAAAGGTTTTAACGAAAATGATTAAGTATCTGATGAAAGAACAGGAACTCCGGCTTCTGACTAGGGAAGAGTCTCCCCTAGTCGGTGAGAAGGCTCTGGGCCCTGCAGTGCTGGGCGGTTAATGGTGTAGGGGCTCCCCCTGTGAGGACCTGGTGGAGAATGGGGCTGCCCACTGGGCCCTGGATTCCAGCCAGAGGGGCTGGCTGGGCTCGAAAGCGACTGTCACCCAGGCGGCCGGGGATCCAAGTGTGAAGCCAGCAGGGCGACACTTCAAAAGCAGCTCCTTCCACTGTCACCCTGGGAATTACTGAGTGAAACACACATGTAGGACATCTGGTTTCTGTGTTCTTCTTTCTTCAGAGCAGTGAAAATGGTGCTTTTGTCTGAGAAAGGGAGAGAGGAAAAGCCAGATGTGAGCTCAGTGTTTGAGAAACTGTTTGTGTTTCTGCATCTGCTCTATTTGCTCCAGTGATATTTACTGCTTTGTGATTGTTCTTTTCAAAGAAATATATGAGTTAGGCCGTTTCAGTTCAATACGCTCCTCTAGCCGAGGATCTTTCCATGAACTACAGACCCATTTTATTCATCTGCTTCCTGGATTTCTCCACTTAGATGTCAGCCCCCTCAGACTCGGCCTGTCCCCTGCCCAAATCATAACATTTCTTCCCTCAATCTGATCCTCTTAGAACATTTCTTCTCTCTTTCCAGGAGATGAAAAAGCCCAACTACCTGACACAAAATTTTCCCCATTATATAAGGACTCCCTGCTCTCAGACGGTGTGCACTGTAGAAGTGGTTTGAACATAATGATAAAAATGCGCACACTCTGTGTATGAAACTCTCTAGCCAAGTCAGAGGGAAATCTGCACAAAACCCCACTTTTTAAAAACACACATTGTTAACGTGTAGAAGTCTTTCATCTCATATTTCAATACAATTTATTTAAAAACCAGGTCACCCTCTTCCTCATTCCTCTCTGCCCTTTGTAATATTTGCCCCTGGAACACACTCTGGGGGCTCGGCTGTGCCACTCTCTCCACCAGCCATCCTGGTGATGACTCGTGACTAAAGAACACATCCTTGTCAGGCCATTCTTGATCAGAGTAACACAAACGGCTCCTCTGACTGCAGAGCCTTTCCAGATAGATGGAGACTAAAGAGACAACCGAATGCAACATGTGAGCCTAGATTGGGCAGATAAAGGACCTTTATGGGACAACTGTCAAACTTTGGATAGGTCTGAGGAGTAGACTACAGTATTGTGTCAGGGTTAGTTTCCTGATTTTGACCTTTATATATGATTATATATGTTTGTTTTTTAAAAAAATTTTATTTATTTTTGGCCGCGTTGGGTCTTCGTTGCTGTGCACAGGCTTTCTCTAGTTGCGGCGAGCGGGGGCTACTCTCCCGTGGTGCGCGGGCTTCTCCCTGCCGTGGCTTCTCTTGTTGCAGAGCACGGGCTCTAGGCACACGGACTCAGCAATTGTGGCATGCGGGCTCAGTAGTTGTGGTACACGGGCTTAGTTGCTCTGCAGCATGTGGGATCTTCCTGGACCAGGGCTCGAACCCGTGTCCCCTGCATTGGCAGGCGGATTCTTAACCAATGCGCCACCAGGGAAGTTCTATATGTCTGTTTTTAGGAAATAACACTGAAGTCTTTAGAGATAAAGAGGCATTGTGTCTGCAGTTTCCCTTCAGATATTTCCAGAGAAAAATATATGTGTGAGTTATGTGTGCAGGTGGGGGTGTGTACGAACACATGTGGAGGGAGTGGGGAGAATGATAAAGCAAGGTAGGAAATTATGAACATTTGGGCAATCTGGAAAGGCAGAGATGAACTCTTTGTACCATGTTCCCAACCTTTTCCCAAGTCTTAAATTATTTCAAAATAAGAGGTTTAAAAAAAATTGATCCAGGGCTTCCCTAGTGGCGCAGTGGTTGAGAATCTGCCTGCCAATGCAGGGGACATGGGTTCGAGCCCTGGTCTGGGAAGATCCCACATGCCACGGAGCAGCTGGGCCCATGAGTCACAACTACTGAGCCTGTGTGTCTGGAGCCTGTGCTCCGCAACAAGAGAGGCCACGACAGTGAGAGGCCCGCGCACTGCGATGAAGAGTGGCCCCCGCTCGCCTCAACTAGAGAAAGCCCTTGCACAGAAATGAAGACCCAACACAGCCAAAAATATAAATAAATAAATTAAAAACAAAATTGAACCAGACAGGCGGGAGAGCTAACCAGGAGCAGCCAAAGACGGACAGAAGACCTCTAGACTTGGACTCCTTCTGGCCGCCTTAAGTCTAGTCTGTTCCAAACCAAAGTCCCAATTGTTGGGTCTTTAAGGAGCCTCTGTTCTCCTCTTCTTTCAAGCAGGATTCCACCCAAATCCCCTCGCTGGTCTGAACAGACAGTATGTTTTTCTCACGTGGCTGAGTTCCCCTGGTTACCCGAAATCCCAGGTCTATGTCTTTTCCCCAAATTCCACCTCTCCCCCAAGAAGCCTATGTAGAAGCCTGTATTCCTCTCTAATATCTCACTGGGATCCACTTTTTCTATCTACTGGAAGAGCCAAACACTGGGTTTATCCATGGCAACATGTATCAGTCAGGATAGAGTGGGTTATGCTGCAGTAACAAACTTCCGCCAAAGTGTAGCTTACTTAATTAAAGCTGATTTCTCACTCGTGCTCCATATGCAGTATGGTGTGTTAGCTCATTATCGTCACTCAGGAAGCCTGGCTGATGGAGGCTCTATCTTATCCCATGGTCATCACCACAGGAGACAAAAGGCAATGTGGTGAATTACTCACTGGTTCTTTAAAGTTTCTTCCTAAAACAGACAGATGTTGCTTCCACTTATGTTTCCTTCATCACAGAGTACAGTACTTCATTGCCTTTGTGAGGAGGAGAGGTAGAAATATTTGTAACATCGCTGATGATTCTCACAGGGCTACCTCTCAGCAGGTACGCTGAATTTAACAGTTACGTGTAGAAAAGCAACACAAGAGGCCTGCCTTGTGTTGCGGACAAGCAACAAGCAAAGATGCTGACCGTACCAGGGGCAGAGTGGTTAAGACCAATTGGCCAAGAGTCACCGGAGCCTTTCCTCCACTAGGGAGGCTTTTCCGTCTCCCAGCTCCTCCGTGTTCCCACCGTGCCCGGCACAGGCTTCCATCATCCTGCTCTAGTGTTCTTTCACTGTTATTTTCCCATGGTTATCCGTTAGAGAGATACAGTTTTCTGTGCACCACAGATGTTTATTGGGCACCTGCATCCAAAGAGGCCACCTGTTATTTGCCAGGCACTGCATGAGGTTCTGGGATGTAAGGATACGTAAGACATTGGCTCTGCCCTTGTGGCATTTCCTGACTTGTCACGAAGACGGGAAAACAGATAATTTAGAGCTACGCCCAGGTCAGCGCCCTCACCACGCCTGGTGTGGCCAAATGGGGTATCCTGGGAAGCTCTGTCATCCTCATCCTCCAGTGGAGACCCTCTGACCATATTTGGGAGGTGGGAGAGTGGCGAGAGGAGGGAAGGAAGCGGGAGACACTCCTGCTACATTGAGACACTGTCCACGTTCTCCATTTATTGTTCTCTCTGGCTAACAATAGGGCACACGGCACAAAATGTGCCACTGGGCAGGATTAGAAGTCCTGGTGTAAGGGCTGTCACTGTGTCCTGTTTTGGCAAACAAGAAATATTTATTAGGCGTCTATTGCAATAATAAGGCGAGATCTGCTTACATTTGGGTGATACTTATAAATCAGGTTCCCATTGAAAATCCCTGGCTCCTCTTACAAATGACCATGCTGAGGCAGGGAACCTATTGGGTTCCTTAAAAGTCCCGACTGAACTACTTAGAATTCAGGGTCCTGGTTCCCCGCCCAGGCACTGGCCACTAACCCATACTGCCTAGACCTTGTTTGAGACTCTGCAAAGATCCTCTACCTGCCTGAGGATCCCATAGTCTAGGGGAAGAGTTTGTACTCCCTCTTGATGGATGTAGGGCAAAGTCGTGTTGATTGAATCACAGCCCTTGGTCTTTCCCTGAGTCAAGTGAATCTATAAGATCTCCCTTTCCTCCAACCTCCTGTTGGGTTTCATGATGAGAAATGCGAGATGAGAGTGACTTTTCAAGGGGTGCAGGAGATCAGAGCTGCCAAAGGTTGCTTTGCTGACTCACAGCTGCCAGTGCATGATGTAATTGCTGTGAGATACAGCAAGATGGGAGAGGGAAGACGAGGCCGGGCTCCTGTCTCCCTCAGCAGGATTCTCTTGTTTGCTGCAACTTGCAGCCAGGGATCGGATGCTGAGTCTCTGGGGCCAACACAAGGATGTGTTGCGGATACAGGCCAGTCTTATCATTTCTATTTGCTAAGGTTTGGAGAGATTTCTGGCCTCTGGCTTGCCTTCTGTTGATGAGATAATATATGTAGAGCCCTGAGCACTTATTAAGTGGGTAATAAATGATAACTGCTGTAACAGTAATAATTACAGCAATAATGATCTTAACAGTTACTGGAATAAAGCAGTAGTATTAGAGCAATAATAATTTAGTGATGGAATAGTAAACATAATATTAGAGCAGTCAGTGGCATGGTGTGAGGGTTCCGCTGGGTGTGGTCCACCCAGTGGGAAAGAGTTTTATTAGTGATGCTGATAATAAAAAGCAGACTGTATGAGAACTCTCTGTACTTTCCTCTCTGTTTTGCTCTTAACTTAAAACTGCTCTAAAAAGTAAAGTCTATTAAAACATCTTTTAAAAAATAAAGGGAAGAGAAGGAAAGCCGACTGACGATTGTTGGTGGTGTTATTTTTCAATGATCTGAAGATGACGCACTCCTTTATTTCCTGCACTGGGGTGGACCCGCTTACCCCACCCTTGGTATGCCACTAACAATAAAGTTACTTTTAAATTGTTCCATTGGCTACACACGTATTCAACATGAGTTGCATGTTAATGAGGAAGTAATGTTTGTTAGTACGATGATAATCAATGATGATCAATCGTTCCCGTGTTTCTCTGTTCGCAACTGGGTGTTGAATGCTGGTGAAACTGGCCCCCGGGGTACTGCTGGGACCGAAGGCCACAGGTCTTGGGCCTTCTCTGGCGCTCTCCACTGAGTTAAGCAGCCACGTCATCTCTACCCAATGAGGCTGCAACGGAGTGGCTTGGCTGTGAGCAGCTCTTCTGGAGAGCACCCACCACACCCTAGCATCTAGGGACATCTTCCCTAATCCACGGACCAGGGCAGGTCTTGTCCCCAAGTCATCAGTATGTTGGCTTCCTTTCCTTTGCCTAATGAAAGGTTCTCTTTTCCTTTGAGCAGGAAAATGCCCAGCTGATCAGAGTAGTGGACGTAGACAAGGTCTCCGCTCTCTCCAGGGACCAGGTGGAGGCCATCAAGCAGCTCTGGCAGGACCCGGGAATCCAGGAATGTTATGACAGGAGGAGGGAATACCAGCTGTCAGACTCTGCCAGATAGTGAGTACAGAGCCCCAGGCTGGGCCACCCAGGGTGCTTTCAGGCAGGCACGGCCACACTGCAAGGGCGGAGAAATGAGCTACTTGCTAAAATGAGGCACCCGGGGGCCACACTGCCTCCCTTCTGCTCGTCTGTAACCCACTCTTACTTTCAGTTGCCTCTCTTCCCACCTCCTGAAATCTTCAGTCCCCCTGTGGAGCCCCAGATAGCTCTCCCTGCCCATATCTACCTTTCCTCGTCAAGTTCTAAGCCTCTGTCCTTTTCAGTGAGAGGGTAAGTCAAACGTGGGCTTCCCTTGGTGGGACTGATCTCATTTGGGGTGCTGAAACTATCTGATTTAAACCAGGACTACGTCTGCTTCTGGCTTCTACTTCCCCCTCTCCATATCCCTCTGCCTTCTGGGTTCCTGATCAGTAGACAGCAGGTCCAATTGCCCTAAAATCTAAAATCAGAGTTTAGAAGCGCAGTGCAATACACCCGTCAGTGGCTGATCTGGTGCTGCCCTCTAGTGGGCGAGATAGGCTCTGCGGGCCCAGCCATGGAGGAAGCTCAGTCCGGGAGCCCTTTGTTTGCCTACACATTATATTTGGGATCCATAAGGCTCTAGTTTTAAATGAGTAATCCATTGCGTGCACACTCTCCGACGGAGATCACAGGGTTTGATTTTATTAAGAATTTCCCAAGGCAGTGCTTCCATCAGCCAGGTCACTGGGCAAATAGTTATCATGGTCCTTCTTGAAGGGGTGAGGATTCCTGCTTCTTCTGCAACTCAGCTCCTTCCCTCTTGCCCTGCGTCATTTCCGCCCTCTGAAGGCCCTGGAATCCTTTCCCCAGACCCATCCCCTTCTCTTCAGGTGCTGTCATTGCCCTTCGAGCTGGTGTGGGTGGGTAATTCACCCATCATCTGGACAAGCCAGTGGGCAGGAAAGGAAACCAGAATCTTACCTCCTCAGTTTCACTAGCCTCCCTTTGGCATTCGTCCCAGGCTGAGTGTTGAGTGACATTAATCCAGGTTAGCACAACCAATCTGAGTACAGGAACATTTAGGTCCAGCACAGCAGCAAAGGAGGAAAAGGAAGTAAAGTAAGCCCTGATACGTTGTTGGATCAGCATAGAAGACAGCTCGCAGGAAGGAAGGCTGTGTCCCCAGGAGGAGGGCAGACTGCCTCTGACAGCTGGGGAGCCAGGGACGGTGCCAAGCCAGCCAAGGCATCCCTGGCCCTTCCCTGGGACAGCCTGTGTCATTTGCTTCTGTGAAGGCCCTGGGGAGTGGCTGGGGCTCTTGATGTAGATCAACTCGGAAAAGAGCCCCTGGGCCTGCTGTAGAACTCAGTGGAGCCCTGAAAACTGGGGCAAGTCCACTGAGAAGAACGTGGGGAGTGGCTAGGGTGGTGGACAGAGCTGCAACGACAGAGAAAGCGGCACTCACAGACCCGGACAGTGCCCTGCCTTTGGAACTGGCAAGATCCCAGGCACTTGGACACTTCCTTGGTCCAGGTCAGTGGTTGTCATCCACTCTGCTGGTACTGTCTGCTTATTTGGACAGGTATTCATTTCACAAAAATGTGATGTGTCTCTGCTGTGTGCCAGGCACTGAGGTAAGGGCTACCGGTACAACTGGTGCTCTCTGCCCTGAAGGAACATACAGTCCAGTGGAACGAGACAGGTGTAAATCAAAATATCACAAACGGAAGTCCTTGACGATAAGCCCTGGGGCCATGCATGGGGGCGTGGGTCACAGAAGGCTGACCCAGTGGTTTGCTTCCTGCGCTGAGGGCTGCACAGGAATAGGGTTTGCCTGTTACCTCTTGGCTCCCCTTGGGGCCACGTGTTCAGCGCCAGCAGACCTAGGTGAGCTCTGCCTGTAAGGGGGTAGGTGAGGGGTGGAGGGGGTTGGGGGGAGAAGGCGGGGCCACCTCTCTTTGCAGGGGGCTCCAAGTCACCAACGCCGTCATTGCCCAGGGCCTCAGCTATTTATGCAAAAGTGCCTCTTTAAAAGGCCTTAAGATTAAAAAAAAGTAGTGTCCTCTTGTTTTACCACAGAAAAAGTGACATGTCTTAAGCTTAGGGCTTTAATATTTGGCCAAAAATAATCCAAGACAAGCTTTGGGTTATTTTAGGTGTTCAGTTTCCCAGTGTAACAAGGAACTTTTTCTCATTTTGAGAGGACTTCCCATTGGACTAACTCATTGAGCAAAGTGTCCAAGAACAGCATCTACATTCTGTAATGTTCTTGGATGAGGGCGTGTGGGAGGGAGAAGGACCTTTGGGGAGAGGAGGACACGTGAGACGTCAGAGGGCCTGTTCCAATCTCCTCCTCCTGTGGCCCCGCTGGCTCCCTCACTGGCCAGAGTGAGGGAGCTGAGAACCAGCAGGAAGAGAGGCGAGATCTGCACATTTCCCAGAAGGCTCACGAAGGCTTCTGATCCATATTCTCTCCACACAGTTGTAGGAGGGCTGGAGTGTTGGCTCTCACGAAAGTCACTGATGAATCCGTGAATCTGAGTAGGGTCACTGTGAGTTGGGGTGACTTCCCTGGAGGGGCATTTCTCCCTTCTCAGCATCTTGTTCTCTAACATCAGTTACCTGACGGACATTGACCGGATCGCCATGCCATCGTTTGTGCCAACGCAGCAAGACGTGCTTCGTGTCCGAGTGCCCACAACCGGCATCATTGAGTACCCATTTGATTTGGAAAACATCATCTTTCGGTAAGTCTGTCACCCTGACACAGTCCGTTAAGAATCTGTCCAGGCTTGGAAGTCCCCAAATGGAGTCTTAAATGTGTTATTGCCAAAAGGGCTTCCATCTCTTAGGGCAATATTGGCCCTCTCCATCACAGGGTATTTAGAATTGTCGTTGGTCTTAAGTCCTACAGTGGAGAGAAAAACCACCTTTCTATTCCCCTTAGAGAAGAAGAGACTCCCTACTGATGTCTGGAATGATTCTTATGTGTAAAACACACACACACACACACACACACACACACACACACACAGATATATATTTCTGTAACCCACAGAGTGAAGATACTGTTGAATATTTCTCTTCCCTTCTATTCTCTTCTCCAAGATTTATCACTGCAGATTTCAAGGGACTTTTATATCTGTTAGTTCCCTTGTTCCTCCTAATAATTGTTACACACGCTTGTCTAGTTGAGACAGCGTAAGTACAGTCCTGCCGTGTCCAGGTCCTGTCTGTACCCCACCTGCATCTCAGTGCTTCTGGAGCACTGTCATGTTGGGGGAGCCCTCTGATCGAGCCCCTTGATATTCTGCATCTCTGCAAGCACATGCCCTATGCCTGTGTGCCCATAAATTTATCCAAACCTTTTCAGAATCAACTGCTGCTTGCAACTTCCAAAACCTGACTCTGGTCCACAGATGTAATTCTCTTTAGCCCACTTGACGTTTAAAAACATTTTTGAGCCAATATTTATAAAGATTGGGCTATTTTGCTTAAAACATTTGCTATCTCTTGGTAAGTTGCGGGATAGTTTCTCTTGAAAAGTTGGAGGATCTGGTCCAATAGCGAGGCTGCGTCTTTGTCCAGCTGCAGTTGCTGCAGTGGTGTAGCAGCCATCCCTTTAGACAGGGCCCAGCACTCTTGAAGTACATGCTTTTCTACTCTAAAGAGGCCCCTTGGACTCATTTCCATAAGCTGGTGGCGTCCAGCTAATGCAGAAAGGATTTGTAGAGTAACTGGAGGAGCCAGTGAAACAAGAAGGGGGAGGGCTGGAAGGAAGCCCAGTGGTCCTGAAGCCTGCCTGCCTACCTGCATTTCTGCTCTTTTGTGTCTGGTGTCCTGGCACTCTCTGGTGGTTAGGGCAATGCCCAAGTGGATGCTTGAGCCTTCTGCCTGGACTATTGCAGCAGCTTCCTAACCAGTGTCTCCAAGCAGGCTCCACCTGAGCGACCTCGGCACACATCTTTAGTAACTTCACTTACATTCTGTGCCTCCTTTGCTAGGAAACATCCAGTGGCTCCTCATTGCTTAAAGTAGCAGTGCTCAAACATTTTAATCTTAGGATCCCTTTTTATTCTTAAAAATTACTGAGGACCCTAAAGAGTGTGATTTCCATGTCCTTTCCCCCAAAGAGTCATATGTTTCTGTTGAACAGGATGGTGGATGTTGGTGGCCAACGATCTGAAAGACGGAAATGGATTCACTGCTTTGAGAGTGTCACCTCCATTATATTTTTGGTTGCTCTGAGTGAATACGACCAGGTCCTCGCTGAGTGTGACAATGAGGTATGCTGGGTGAGGAATTCAGTTAGCTGCGGAAGACAGAAACCTATTTCTGCAGTTTGCAAGAAGCCAGCCAGCTCTGGCATTAGACCCTATCCCTTAGGTTAAATCGCCTCGCTCTGCAAAGTGAAGTCTGTGGGCTAACAGCACAGGCGTCACCTGGGTGCTTGTTAGAAATGCACACCTTCTGAATCAACCCAGACCGAATAAATCAGGATCTTTAAGATCCCAGGTAATTTGAGAATCACTAACCTAGAATCCTGGTTCTGAAACTCAGGTGCACGCTAAAATCCCCAAGGCACCTTAAAGAAAAACCTGGCGGCTGGGGCCAGCCCCAGAGATTAATTTAATTGGCGCTGTGTGTGGCCTGAGCTTGGGGATCTAATCTAATGCACTACAAAGGGTAGAGCCACTCAAAACCATGGGTCTCAGCCTTGGCTGCATATTTAAAAAAAAAAAAAAAAGAATCTTTAGGACCCTACAGTAGAGATTCCTATTTCCTGGTTTTCAGTGGGGGTATCTTCACTAAGCCCCCTGGGGATGTTAATATACAGCCAAAGTTGAACAACACTATTTCTAATAAACTTCATCTGAGAACAGGCTTCCCAGCCTCCATGGCCCATGGCACTCCCAAATTAGGTCCCTAGCTGAGTTGCCATGGGGAGTGTTGCCATATGCTTGGAGCTGTCCTGGGCCTGCCTGGGATAGCATCTGCCCTTTGCTTTCCCTGGAAGGGACTTGCTCAGGGCAGCTGGGACTGATCCACCCCAGTCAGGCATTCAGTGTCCTCTGCAGAGTGGCCATGACGCTGGCTGGGGGAACTCCGTTAGCTGGATCTGCCTGGAAAGTGAGGGGAACCGTTGCAGTCACTTCTTTGTGAAGTTGGGGGTATTTTCTGTGTGATAACCGTTGTCTTTTCCCCGACCCTTTGCACAAGACCTCTTGACCTTTTACAGTAGAAATATCTCTTGCTTGTAGGGCATGCAAGTAAATCAATAAAGAATTATTTCCAGGATTAGGCCATAATTATGAACAGATTCTATCTGGTATTTATTGAGAGCAGACATTTCTCTGAGGAGCACAGTTACATTAGCTTATTAGTGGCGGATTAGCCCATTTACTGGTGTCACTGTGCAAAGAAGAATAGAGATCTTGGCGGCTGCCCAGCTCTTCCAGTGGAGAGATTTTTTTTTAAAAAGTGAAGGTACTGAGTTACCAATATGAAAAATTAGCTCCAAATTTGTCTCAGGAATTACCTAGGACATTTCTCGGGAAACTCAAAGGATTAGTCAGGTGTGCCAGGGGTAAGTACCCTACCCTGCTGTGCCTAGAAATTAAATATTTTCTCCTCTCTGAAAAATCCTAGGTATCTGGCGAAAAAAATCCTAGGTTGCCACTCCAGACTTTTCCATCCTAGTTGCAGACGTGTGTGGCATCCACGCACTGTGCCGTATAGGAATTGTTTTTTCATGTGTTGTATTTTCTTGGAGATCATTATTGGTAAGATTATAATAAATTTTAAAGAAGCTTTAAAAACAAGTGAGATGTCACCTTTCTGGTAGTAAATTCCAGAATTGATCTCCAGAAACGTACTGAGTAGGATAATGGGCCCAGGAGTTGGGAGGTGTAGGAATAGAAATTTAGGGCGTGTCCCTCTGGAGCCGGTGCACTGGGCTTTCGTGTTTCTCAGTCTAAAGGAAGGAAGGAAAGTGTTTCTTTCCTCTTAGAAGTACTTGCGAGCGGAATGCTGCCGGAACAATTATTTGTCCCCAGATAAGATTTGTATGTGCCCTGTCTGCTCTCCATAAATTAGGATCACTTAATATTTTCTTGCCAGTGTCTAATGGCCAGAAATGATTACTGTCCTTCTGCATAGCTTCCACTAGGTTGTACTATTATACAGTCTTGGAAAAGTACTTAAATTTTGTGAACGATAGTATGCTCACCTACAAAACGGGGACCCGTTCCCCTTGGGGAGCTCGCTTGTGTTACACACGTGTCAAGCATGGTGCAGGGCAGGTGCTCAGGAGCGTTAGTTCCCTTCTCTGCCAGCGTCCAGCATTCCTAAGGGCGGTGGCCCTGCCGGAAGAGCCTTCCTTCCTCTCATTGTCACCGGCCTCCTGACACCCAGCCTGGAAGCCCACACCCAATTAAAGTGTGTCTCAGGTCGGTCTGCACCTCTGAACTGCCCCAACTTGGTAATCCCAGTAGTTACACACAGAAAACTTCCCGTCAGCTATGGGTTTGAACCTGCTTTTTCCAAGTTGCACAGAAGCCTTTCTTATATCCTTCTGTGTTTTGGGGTCAGAGAAGAGTTTGGGTGCTACAGGAGAGGAGATCCGGAAGGGGGTGATTAATGAGAGGGTGGGGACCAGGGAAATAGCGGCTGGAGACCCCACTTGCTCCGCAGCCTCAGCAAGGACAGCGACCTGGAGACGGCAGCTGGGTAAGAGGAGGACAGATGGGTGGAGCCAGTGATTTGGTATGTTGTTCCCGAAGCGTTGCTTTTCTTTCTAATTTATCCTAAGTCTCTTGTTTTTCACTTAGAACCGCATGGAGGAAAGCAAAGCCTTATTTAAAACCATCATCACCTACCCCTGGTTTCTGAACTCATCGGTGATTTTGTTTTTAAACAAGAAGGATCTTTTGGAAGAGAAAATCATGTACTCTCATCTAATTAGCTATTTCCCAGAATACACCGGTAAGTAAGTGTCCATCTTGCTGACCTGGCCTCCCTGGCATCAGTTCAGAGTTCTCAGCATGGCTCGCAGGGGCCTCCCTGATCTGCCTCTAATGGACTTTCTCCCCATTCCCCACCTCTGAACGGAAGCTCCGGTTGACTCACTGTGTGTTTTCACCTCCGCGCCTCCGCACACGCCTCTCCCAATGCCTGGAATACACTGCCAGCTCCTTTGCTAACTCCACTTTGTTCTCTGAGACCCGGCTCAGGCACTTCCCCCTTTGGGAAGTCCACCCCCCCCCTCATGCTCCCTTGGGGGCCTGGGCTTGCCTTGCTCTCTCTCGGCCTTCAGCTCTCACCCCAGTCAGATCCTGAGGGCAGAGACTGGGCCTGACTCACCTTTGCACTTCCAGGGCCAGTCAGGGCACCTGGCACTTCTGATGTGTAAGGTGAAGTGTGGCAGCCCTTTACCAGACGCAGGGTAGACGCTGAAGGTGTCTACGTGACCTATCCAAGGCAGGAGACTTTATGCCCTATTGCTAATTATTTCTGGTGTAGAAACGTTACCAAGTTTGACATTGATATTTAGAGGAGTAGTGTTCAAGCACTCTCCTTTTTCCCTTTCTTCACCACGTTGCCATGTAGTATACGGCTCTCAAGCTTTAGAGTCAGACTTGGGTGACTAGTTATGTTAGTCCCCATATTCTTTCTCTTTGCTCTCCTAGTTCACTTAAGAATTACCTCTTCAAAAGTGGTCCAAATCAGAAAATTAGGTCATTTTTCAACAAATCTCCTTAAAGTATGATTTTTAGATACCAGGGGACGCTTTAAAATACTCTTTTGCAGGTTAATAATAAGGTATAATAAAAATAGTGTCCCAGGTAAATGAGTCTCTAGAGAGAAGATGGCTCAAAGGAGGATTCCAAATAAGAACAAGAGTGCATTGAAAATGATTTTGGGAGGACGTAGTGGTGAGTTGGGATCCTTCTTTTTTATTCCTCTAACTGCCCTCATGACTAGGACCAAAGCAAGATGTCAAAGCTGCCAGAGACTTTATCCTGAAGCTCTATCAAGATCAGAATCCCGACAAAGAGAAAGTCATCTATTCCCACTTCACATGCGCTACAGACACAGAGAATATCCGCTTCGTGTTTGCTGCTGTGAAAGACACAATTCTACAACTAAACCTGAGGGAATTCAACCTAGTTTGAAAGCTGCTGCCCACTCCTTACCCAGGCCAGCAAACCGGATTTGCAAGCTCCTCGTGTTTTTATTTGTAAGTGCTTCTGACCTCACCCGGCCCAGCCCAGAGGTGGCACCAAGTCCATCATGCAGGCCACAGGGACGGGGATGGGTGATGGAGCTTGTAAGATATTTGAGTTTAGCGAAACTGTTTCAAAGTCTTTATTCCCAAATTGTTTTTACATTTCTTTTCTTGACTTTAGGCTGTAAGATTTTTGTGTAATTTTTGAAGTTGATATTTTATAGAATTTTTTAAGAACCACTGTGATTTACGATTTTGTTTTTTTTAATTGAAGTGTGTGTAAGAATAGCCGTTAAAAAAAATCACATAACAGAGGACTCAATTTATAGGTCATGCTTTGAGACCTCTAGGATTATCCTTTTTTTAACTAAATCTTGTAATTGAGTGTTTTTCTCTCTTCATGCTGAAGTATACCTTTAACATGCAAGCAGAGACATTTTTTTAAAAACAGATGGTTCTTCTTTGTGTTAACTTTCTAAGGCAAATTAATGACAGTATCAGTACCTCTAATTTAGTTTTGCCACAATTTGATCACTATGGAACCAAAGCTGACATAAGAAGATAAATGGGCTCTAGATAGTATATATGTTGTATTGGTGGAAAATGTGTGTGTGTGTGTGTGTAAAAATTCCAGTGTAAATGAGCAGGTCTTATAAACTTATGAAATAAGTTTAAAAACCCAACCTGTTTAACAGATGTAATGTAAGCCCTGCCAAAGGTCTGATGCCCACCACAGATTTGCTGTTTGACCCATGTGTGCTGTGCCTTTCTGAGGCAGCTAAGAATATACCATTTTTCCATTAGCATTGGACTATGTTGTGTTTCCTTGAGCTCATGGTTGATTGATTGATAGTTATGCTCCTAAAAAGAAGAATGCTGTGACTTTAATAGTTAATAACTCAGAAACTTTCTAAATGTCCTTAGAGGGGAGGAAAACTAATTTTACCTCCACCCTTCTAGGTTCCTGGCTGAGACCCCACCCCTGTAATACAAGATTCACAGGAGAAAAGTAACAGAAGTCTAACACCATTTATATCTCCTGTATACATGGGAGCTACCCTGGAAAACTGAGTTTAACTCCCCTGAAATGGCCCAAGCCATCACCTTAATTACCTTCTTCAGCTAAAGACACAAGAAAGATGGAGGAGGAGGGAAGGTCACTTATGGGAGGTTAACAGGTAAAGCACAGTAGAAAAGGGTAAGGTTGTTTTGCAGAATTAAGTTGGGCACCTTCTCCATTGATAAAGAGTTTCTTGTCATTTAGAGTCACCCTTCTCTTCTAGGTACAGAGAGGGAGACACGCCTAAAATGGAGAGTTCCCTTATAAATGTAAATTTCCCTTACAATAGGTTTTCAGAGCTTTTCCTGTGTCTGTCGTTTCTTAAAAATAATCACCAAAAAGCACATGAACAGATGCTAAATCAAAACTACAATGAGGTATCACTTCACACCAGTCAGAATGGCCATCATCAAAAAATCTACAAACAATAAATGCTGGAGAGGGTGTAGAGAAAAGGGAACCATCTTGCACTGTTGGTGGGAATGTAAATTGGTACAGCCACTATGGAGAACAGTATGGAGAGTCCTTAGAAAACTAAAAATAGTTACCATATGACCCAGCAAAACCACTCCTGGGCATATATCCGGCGAAGACCATAATTCAAAAAGACACATGCACCCCAACGTTCATGGCAGCACTATTTACAATAGCCAAGACAGGGAAGCAACCTAAATGTCCATCGACAGAGGAATGGATAAAGAAGATGTACATATATACAATGGAATATTACTCAGCCATTAAAAAGAATGAAATAATGCCATTTGCAGCAACATGGATGGATCTAGAGATTGTCATACTAAGTGATGTCAGAAAGACAAATATATAATATCGCTTATATGTGGCATCTAAAAAAATGGTACAAATGAACTTATTTACAAAACAGAAATAGACTCACAGATGTAGAAAACAAACTTATGGTTACCAAGTGAGGGGGAGGGATTAAATTGGGAGATTGGTATTGACACATATACAGTACTATATATAAAATAGATAACTAATAGGAACCTACTCTATAGCACAGGGAACTCTACTCAATACTCTGTAATGCCCTATTTGGGAAAAGAATCTAACAACTAAACTAACAATAGTCAGCTCAAAGTAATCCTTATACTGAAGAAGCAAATTTTGGGGTGGCATATTCTGTTCCTCTTCAGTCCTGTCTTTGAAAGGTCAATGAGGGACTTCCCTGGTGGTCCAGTGGGTAAGACTCCATGCTCCCAATGCAGGGGGTCCAGGTTCAATTCCTGGTCAGGGAGCTGGATCCCACATGCATGCCACAACTAAGAAGCCCACATGCTGCAACTAAAGATCCTGCATGCCACAACAAAGATCCCCCATGCTGCAACGTCCCAATGCAGGGGGCCAAGGTTCAATCCTTGGTCGGGGAACTAGATCCCACATGCATGCCGCAACTAAGAAGTCCACATGCCACAACGAAGAGCCGGCACAGCCAAAGTAAATAAATAAATAAATAAATTTTTAAAAAAAGTTCAATGAAGTTTCACAGTCTAGAAGCTAGGCTGATAGAGTGCTCTATTATTTCATTGAACCAACCTCTTAATCTCAGGACAGGTCAGCTCAGTTAAACAGTTGTGTCTCATTTCAGGAGCTGGTGTTGCAGGTGGGATCCCGAAGTTAGCCTTATACGGTGCGAGCAATTGGGTATTTAATAAGAGGCATGTCTATGGAAACAAGAGAAAAAAGTTAGTGGTTGGGTCAAATTATAAACTCAGCCTGAGTCCCGAAGGCTGCCAGTCAGATTTCTAGACGTTGGGGTTGAAGCATCTTCTGCAATTTGAATTTGTCTGATGTCATCGGATGTTCAGATAAACTTCCTGAGTGGTCCACACAGCAACAGGCACAAAGATGACCTAAACGTGAGCCGCTGGGGTCATTTCTCTGAACTTTATGTCAGTCCATTCACATTCAGTTTGCAGGGCTTTGGGAAATAGCTTTTGCAAAAGCACAACAATAACTTTCATAAATGACAAAAGACTTAAAAACAGCCATGGTTAAAGATATAATGAGCCTTTGTTATAATGCAGTTGACAAGGAAATATGGTTATGTCTGTGACATACATTTTAAGATAATAACTAGAATTACAAGTGATAATATTATATCAGGACATATCAGATTTCTAGGAACTTCATACCATTTGTTCTTAGTGATTCCAAGTCAAAAGAGTGGAAGAAAATTGGAAACGTTAGTTTGAAGAGATATAGCCAGATTATTTGAGGAAAGTAGGATCTAGTCCAGTTTACAGGAAAATAATGAAACTTCAGTTAACAGGACTAGAACCTGATATCCACACGGGTATATTATTTACAGAAGCATCATTTTTCTCTCTACAATCAGCCACATTTCTACCAAAGGAGAAGATTTCCATTCCAACTGAGATGGAAATAACATTACTGTGTTCTGGAGCTTTAGGGTTTAGTACAATTTACCTTTGTAAAGTCTGTATAAAGCATTCAGCAAAGGTCTTCGAATGCTCTCCTTGAGTGTACAATTCAACCCTGGACCAGTTCACTGTTGCTTCTGTCATCCTCTGAACACTAACCTCCACTGATCCATTTCCTGATCATTTGCAGGAGAGCCTGGGAGAAATTCTGGTCATCTGTTTCCTTGGTTGGGAGTCGGGGGGGGGGGGGGGTGTCCACTAGGGGGCTGTCTGGCTTCTCTGATAACTGCAGTATAATTATGGGTGGGAAGAATACCCCCGCGCATCCAGTCAAGGTCCTTGTGAGTGAGGTTGTGAATGGCCACTGATCTTTCTAACTCTAAATCTGGTAGGATCTTCTGAAAGTGCAGGCAAAAGGGGCTTTGTAATTTTACCTTGTTAAAAGAGTCCCTAAGGCTAGACACCATACTCCTTTGTGTCCTCTCTTCAATTTGATCTTTCCATAGGTACTAATAAGACAATTCCTTAGAATGAGAATTTTTCCCCAATTTTATAAGTTTCCAATTGGAAAATTTTTTTCCAATTTTATAAAAGTTTTTCCAGTTCAAAAGATCCATCATCTTGCCATTGATGAGGAGGATCTTCAATGGTATATTAATCTCAATAGCAACTCAAACCAGTACGGCTCTTTATGGCTTAACCGTGGATGCAAGAGGTGTCCCCTAGGACAGTGCAAAAGCCTGACCCTCATAATGTCAAGAAAGTTCACTCCCAGAGTTAGCCCAAGAAAGCAAAGACCTTCTTTCTCACAGGTGGTAGGAATGGTGTACTGAAAACAATCTCACGTTTTCTGTGAGAACATGAAACACCTCCAGTCACAAACCTGCTAATCTGTAATACCAGGCAAGACACTACTGGAATGGGGCTTTGCCACCACTAACAAGACAACAGAGGTTGAGACGCCAAAGGCCCCTTATGGACTAGGACCCCTTAAGACAAACTCCCCTGAGAGCTGGCACAGTGGGACAAAGAGAATGTGTTTCGAGTTGCCATCCTATAGTGGCTGCCGGATACAGGCTGATACTAGCACCTTCCAGCTGGTGATGACTAGAGAGAGTTTTCTTACTAGTCAAAAAGCCAAGCTCTCAAGACAAAGAACAAGATGAAAGGAAAACCTTATCTGACCTATGGTTCTCCTCCTTACGACAAATGACACAAAAGACAGAGACAACATAAGACGGTGACCATCTGTGGAAGGGAAAGGATCAACAGAAAACAAGAGTGCTTATAACAAAATCTTTACCAGTCTTTATGCTCAAGGAACTAATTCACACAAATATTTTCTTCTGTGAATCTAAATTTGGAAAGAATAAGGTGAAATTTCCCCTTCCTCTCTCTACTGGGCCCTATAGACAGAGATCCGAGAGAGGTGACTTTGGTTAAGAATTCTTACCCTTTGCTGGCTTCTGCCAGTTTTCCAGGTTCCTATCTTCAGGCTCCAGAAGAAGTACAGTGTTTCAGCAGATCCCATCACGGGTCACCAAACTGTCAGTGAGAAAAAAAATTTTCCCTCTACCATTCTAGGTTGTTGGCTGAGACCCCGCCCCTGTAATAAAAGACAGATTAACAGGAGAAAAACAAATAGAAAACAAATAACATGTATACATCCTGTATACATGGGGGAGACCCTGGAAAACTAACTCCCTCAAATAGCCCAAGCCATCATCTTAAATTCCTTTTTCAGCTAAAGATAAAAGAAAAATGTTGGGAGGTGGAGAAGGCCAGTTATGGGAAGTTACTAGGAAAAACACAGTAAACAGAGTAAGGTTGTTATGCAGATTTAAGTTGGGTATCTTCTCCACTGATAAGAGTTTCTTGTGATTTAGAGTCATCCTTCTCTTCCTGGCACAGATTAGAAGACACACTTACAAATAAAAATTTCTCTTATAAATGTAGATGTCTCCTACAAATGAGTAACTTCTACTAGATTTTTAGAGCTTTTCTTCTGTCTGTTTCTTAAAAATAATCCGCTCAAAATAATCCTTATGCCAAAGAGGCATATTTTGGGATGGCATATTCTGTGCCCCTTCATCCTCCTTTTTGAGGCAAGTCTATTCATCATCGCATTGAGGTTCCCTTAGTAGCTGGCTCAGTAAAGCAGAAGCAGAATCACCTGGGAAGTGCAGAGTGCTTCAAATCAAAGGCCCAAGATGGTTTTGTTTCTGTTTTTTATTTGAAGGTGTGTACACACATATAAATACACATACACACGTAAGCACATTGTTCAGAGATTTAAGATGTGACGTGTTTTATCACCAGTCTACAAAATGTACCCAGATTAGTTACATATGTTATGGAACAATCAGCATTCCTGTAACTGCAATAAGCCTTTATCAGCCACTAAGGATAGTCAGGGTCTTATTCTGTTGGAACACTTCCAAGTGTGAATCTATTGAAGAAAAGAACAGCTATGCTGGAAAAGACAGAAATTAAGCTTATAAGAGGCTAGTGATTCTACAATAGTAATATTAAGCTTTAAAAGCTTAAACTTCACTCAAGAAATGAAGGCAAAAGCAACAGTTTTTGTGAAACCTGACAACGATATTAAAATTTTATCTAGAACAGTAACAGTCCAGGAATAGCCAAGACAATTTTGCACAAGAAAACAAAGAACGGGAGACATGGAAGCAGGTGCCAGTCGCTGCCCCTGCTATCCCGGGAGTGCATGGGCTGCCACCACCACTAAGAAACACAGGAGCACGTGCCAGTTGCTGCCCCCACTATCCCAGGGGCATGGGGGCCACTGCTGCCACTGGAAGACCCATGAACAGGGGCTGATTGCTGCCTCCACCGTACTGGGAGCACACACGGGTCACCGCACCCACACACCCCATATAATCAAACCCCATACCCACTGGGTAGGTGACCCACAAACTGGAAAATAATTATGTCACAGAGGTTCTCCCACAGGAGAGTTCTGAGCCCCATGTCAGGCTCCCCAGCTGGAGGGTCCGGCATCAGGAGGAGGAGTCCCCAGAGCATTTAGCTTTGAAGGCCAGTGGGGCTTGAGTGCAGGAGCTCCACAGGACTGAGGGAAACAGAGACTCCACTCTTGGAGGGCGCACACAAGTTTTCACGTGCACTGGGACCCAGCACAAAGCAGTGACTTCATAGGAGACTGGACTAGACATACCTGCGGGTATTGGAGGGTCTCCTGAAGAGGTGGGGGTTGATTGTGGCTCTCTCTGTGCGAGGACACCTGTGGTGAAGGACCCAGCGAATATTGATTGGTGTGAGCTCTCCCAGAGGTCACCATTTTGGCACCAAGAAGTGGGCCCCACCCTACAGCCTGCAGGCTCCAGTGCTGGGAGGCCTCAGGCCAAACAACCAGCAGTCGTGGGGTGGGGAGACATAGCCCCACCCATCAGCAGACAGGCAGCCTAAAGTTGTACTGAGCTCACAGCCACCTCTAAACACACTCCTTGACACATTTCTGCCCACCAGAGGGACAAGACCCACCTCCGTGCACCAGTGGGCAGGCGCCAGTCCCTCCCACCAGGAAGCCTGCACAAGCCCCTAAATCAATCTCACCCACTTGGGGGGCAGACACCAGAAGCAAGAGGAACTACAATCCTGCAGCCTGAGGAAAGGAGACCCAAAACACAGAAAGTCAGACAAAATGAAATGGCAGAGAAACATATTCCAGACAAGCGAACAAGATAAAACCCCGGAAGAACAACTAAGTGAATTGGAGATAGGCAATCTATTTGAAAAACAATTCAAGGTAATGATAGTAAAGATGACCCAAGATCTTGGAAAAAGAATGGAGGCACAGACCAAGGAGGTACAAGAAATGTTTAACAAAGAGCTAGAAGATTTAAAGAACAAACAGATGAACAATACAATAATTGAAATGAAAAATACACTAGAATGAATCAATAGCAGAATAAGTGAGACAGAAGAACAAATAAGTGAGCTGAAAGAGTGGTGGGAATCACTGCCACAGAACAGAATAAAGAAAGAAGAATGAAAAGAAATGAGGACAGTCTAAGAGACTTCTGGGACAACATTAAACACACCAACATTCCCATTACAGGGGTCCCGGAAGAGAAGAGAGAGAGAAAGGACCTGAGAAAACATTTGAAGAGATTATAACTAAAAACTTCCCTAACATGGGAAAGGGAATACTCACTCAAGTCCACGAAGTGCAGAGTCCCATACAGGATAAACCCAAGGAGGAACATGTCGAGACACATATATTAGTAAAACTGACAACAATTAAAAACAAAGAGAAAATGTTAAAAGCAACAAGGGAAAAGCAACAAATAAGAAACAAGGGAATCCCCATAAGGTTATCAGTTGATTTTTTCAGCAGAAACCCTGCAGGCCAGAAGGGAGTAGCACTATGTATTTAAGTGATACAAGGGAAAAACCTACAACCAAGAGTACTCTACCCAGCAAGGCTCTTGTTCAGATTTGACAGAGAAATGAAAAGCTTTACAGACAATCAAAAGCTAATAGAATTCAGCACCACCAAACCAGCTTTACAACAAATGCTAAAGGAACTTCTCTAGGCAGAAAAGGCCACAACTAGAAACAAGAAAATTACGAATGGGAAAGCTCACCAGTAAAGGCAAACATACAGTAAACGTAGGAAATCATTTACACACAAATTTATCAAAACCAGCAATTCTGAGGAGAGTACAAATGCAGGGTACTGGAAATGCATTTGATATTAAGAGACCAGCAACTTAAAACAATCTTGTTTATATACAGAGTGCTATATCAAAACCTCATGGGAACAGCAAACCAAAAACCTACAATAGATACACATACAAAAAAGAAAAAGCAATCCAAACACAACACAAAAGATAGTCATCAAATCACAAGGAAAAAAAAAGAGGAAGGGAAGAAAAAAGACCTACAAAAACAAATCCAAAACAATTAACAAGATGGCAATAAGAACATACATATGATAATTACTTCAAAGGAAAATGGATTAAATGCTCCAACCAAAAGACACAGGCTGGCTGAATGGACATGAAAACAAGGCCCGTATATATAGTGTCCACTAGAGACCCACTTTAGATCTAGGGACATATACAGACTGAAAGCGAGGGGATGGATAAAGGTATTCCATGCAAATGGAAATCAAAAGAAAGCTGGAGTAGCAATACTCATATCAGACAAAATCGACTTTAAAATGAAGATTTATAAGAGACAAAGGAGGACACTGCATAATGATAAAGGGATCAATCCAAGAGATCTAACACTTGTAAATATACATGTGCCCAACATAGGAGCACCCCAATATATAAGGCAAATGCTAACAGCCATAAAAGGAGAAATCAACAGTAACACAATAAAACTGGGGGACTTTAACACCCCACTTACACCCCACTTACATCTGGACATCATCCAGATAGAAAATCAATAAGGAAACACAGGCCTTAAATGACACATTAGACCAAGGGGATTAACTGATATTTACAGAACATTCCATCCAAAAGCAGCAGAATACACCTTCTTCTCAAGTGCACATGGAACATTCTCCAGGATAGATCACATTCTGGGCCACACACACAGCAAGCACTGAGTGAATTTAAGAAAACTGAAATCATATCAAGCAACTTTCCTGACCACAACACGATGAGATTAGAAATGAATCACAAGAAAAAAACTAAAAAACACCAACATGGGGCTTCCCTGGTGGTGCAATGGTTGAGAGTCTGCCTGCTGATGCAGGGGACACGTGTTCGTGCCCCGGTCCTGGAAGACCCCACATGCCGCGGAGTGGCTGGGCCCGTGAGCCATGGCCGCTGAGCCTGCGCGTCCGGAGCCTGTGCTCCGCAACAGGAGAGGCCACAACAGTGAGAGGCCCACGTACCAGAAAAGAAAAACAAAAAACAAAAAACCCACCAACATGTGGAGGCTAAACAATATGTTACTAAACAACCAATGGATCACTGAAGAAATCAAAGAGGAAATCAAAAAACACTAGAGACAAATGACAATGAAAATACCACACTCCAAAACCTATGGGATGCAGCAAAAGCAGTTCTAAGAGGGAAGTTTATAGCAATAAAATCTTACCTCAGGAAACAAGAAAAATCTCAAACAACCTAACCTTACACCTAAAGCAACTAGAGAAAGAAGAACAAACAGAACCCAAAGTTAGTAGAAGGAAAGAAATCATGAAGATCAGAGCAGAAATAAATGAAATAAAGAAGAAGAAAACAATAGAAAAGTCAATGGAACTAAAAGCTGGTTCTTCAAAAAGATAAACAAAATTGATAAACCTTTAGCCAGACTCATAAAAAAAAGGAGAGGGCTCAAATCAATAAAATTAGAAAGGAAAAGAAGTGACAACTGAAACTACAGAAATTCAAAGGATCATAAGAGACTACTACAAGCAACAATATGCCAATAAAATGGACAACCTGGAAGAAATGGACAAATTCTTAGAAAGCTACAAACTTCCAAGACTGAACCAGGAAGAAATAGAAAACATGAACAGACCAATCACAACTACTGAAATTGAAACTGTGATTTAAAAAACTTCCAACAGACAAAAGTCCAGGACCAGATGGCTTCACAGGTGAATTCTATCAAACATTTAGAGAAGAGTTAACACCTGCACTTCTGAAACTCTTCCAAAGAATTGCAGAGGAAGGAACACTCCCAAACTCACTCTCTGAGGCCACCATCACCTTGATACCAAAACCAAGCAAAGATACCACAAAAAAAGAAAATTACAGGCCAATATCTCTGATGAACATAGATGCAAAAATCCTCAGCAAAATACTAGCAAACCAAATCCAACAATACATTAAAAGGATCATACACCATGATCAAGTGGGGTTTATCCCAGGGATGAAAGGATTTTTCATTATCCACAAATCAATCCGTGTTATATACCACATTAATAGACTGAAAAATAAGAGCCATATGATCATTTCAGTGGATGTAAAAAAACCTTTTGACAAAATTCAACACCCATTTATGATAAAAACTCTCCAGAATGTGGGCATAGAGGGAACCTACCTCAACATAATAAAGACCATATATTCCAAGCCCACAGCTAACATTATTCTCAATGGTGAAAATCTGAAAGCATTTCCTCTAAGATCAGGAACTAGACAAGGATATCCACTCTTGCCACTTTTATTCAACATAGTTTTGGAAGTCCTAGGCACGGCAATCAGAGAAGAAAAAGAAATAAAAGGAATCCAAATTGGAAAAGAAGTAAATTTGTCTCTGTTTGCAGATGACATGATACTATACATAGAAAATCCTAAAGATGCTATCAGAAAACTACTAGAACTCATCAATGAATTTAGTGAAGTTGCAGGATACAAAATTAATACACAGAAATATTTTGTATTCCTATACACTAACAATGAAAGAGCAGAAAGAAATTAAAGAAACAGTCCCATTTACCATCACATCAAAAAGAATAAAATACATAGAAATAAACCTACCTAAGGAGGCAAAAGACCTGTACTCTGAAAACTATAAGACGTTGATGAAAGAAATCGAAGATGCTACAAACAGATGGAAAGATACACCATGTTCTTAGATTGGAAGAATCAATATTGTCAAAATGACTATAGCACCCAAGACAATCTACAGATTCAATGCAATCCCTATCAAATTACCAATAGCATTTTTCACAGAACTAGAACAAAAAATTTTTAATTTGCATGGAAACACAAAAGACCCCGAATAGCAAAAGTAATCCTCAGAAAGAAATATGGAGCTGGAGGATTCAGACTCCCTGACTTCAGGCTATACTGCAAAGCTACACTAATCAAAACAGTATGGTACTGGCACAAAAACAGAAATCAGATCAATGGAACAGGATAGAAAGCCCAGAAATAAACCGATGCACCTATGGTCAATCTACGACAAAGGAGGCAAGAATATACAATGGAGAAAAGACAGTCTTTTCAATAAGTGGTGCTGGGAAAACCAGACAGCTACATGTAAAAGAATGAAATTAGAACATTCTCTAGTACCATACACAAAAATAAACTCAAAATGGATTAAAGACCTAAATGTAAGGTCAGACACTATAAAACTCTTAGAGGAAAACATAGGCACAACACTCTTTGACATAAATCTCAGCAAGATCTTTTTTGATCCACCTCCCAGAGTAATGAAAATAAAAACAAAAATAAACAAATGGGATCTAACTAAACTCAAAAGCCTTTGCACAGCAAAGGAAACCACACGCAAAATGAAAAGTCAACCTACAGAATGGGTGAAAATATTTGCAAAGGAAGCAACCAACAAGGGCTTCATCTCCAAAATATACAAACAGCTCATGCAGCTCTATATCAAAAACAAACAACCCAATCAAAAAAGGCAAAAGACCTAAACAGACATTTCTCCAAAGAAATGTCATACAGATGGCCAACCAACACATGAAAAGATGCTCAACATCACTAATTATTAGAGAAATGCAAATCAAAACTACAATGAGGTATCACCTCACACGGGTCAGAATGGCCATCATCAAAAAGTCTCCAAGGACTTCCCTGGTGGCACAGTGGTTGGGTGTCCGCCTGCCAGTGCAGGGGATACAGGTTCGGGCCCTTGTCCGGGAGGATCCCACATGCTGCAGAGCGGCTGGCCCCATGTGCCACGGCTACTGAGCCTGCACTCTGGAGCCCACGAGCCACAACTGCTGAGCCCACGTGCCACAACTGCTGAGGCCTGCTTGCCTAGAGCCAGTGCTCTGCAGCGAGAGGGGACACTGAGATGAGGGGGCCGCGCACTGCAGCGGGGAGTGGCCCCCGCTCGCCGCAGCTAGAGAGAGCCTGTGCGCTGCGGCAAAGGACCCAATGCAGTCAAAAATAAATAAATAAAATAAATAAATTTATTTAAAAAAAAAAAACTCTCCAAACAACAAATGCCGGAGAGGGTGTGGAGAAAAGGGAACCTTCCTACATTGTTGGTGGGACTGTAAAACTGGTACAACCACTATGGAGAACCGTATGGAGGTTCCCTAAAAATCTAAAAGTAGAACTACCATAGGATCCAGCAATCCTACTCCTGGACATATATCCAGAGAAAACCATAATTTGAAAAGATACATGCACCCCAATGTTCATAGCAGCACTATTTACAATAGCCAAGACATGGAATCAACCTAAATTTCCACTGACAGAGGAATGGATAAAGAAGATATGGTACATATATACAATGGAATATTACTCAGCCATAAAAAAGAATGAAGCAATGCCATTTGCAGCAACATAGATGGACCTAAAGATTATCATACTAAGTGAAGTAAGTCAGACAGAGAAAGACAAATATCAGTTGATATTACTTGTATGTGGAATCTAAAAAAAAAAAAAATGATACAAATGAATTTATTTACAAAACAGAAACAGACTCAGAGTCTTCAAAAACAAACCTATGGTTAGTTACCAAAGGGTAAAGTGGGAGGGAGGGATAAATTAGGAGTTTGGTATTGACATATACACCCTACTATATATAAAATAGATAATCAATAAGGATCAACTGTATAGCACACAGAACTCTACTCAATATTCTGTAATAACCTATATGGGAAAAGGATCTGAGAAAGAATGGATATGTGTATAACTGAATCCCTTAGCTGTATACCTGAAATACAACATTGTAAATCAACTATACTTCAATATAAAATAAAAATTAAAAAAATTGAATTACTATGTTGTATACCTGAGACTCATATAATATTGTAAATCAACTATATTCTAATAAAAAAAAAGATCAATCAATAGACTGAAAAAACCAGAACAAAAAACAAACCCCAAAGAATGGAGAAGTAGCTCTCAAAGATATCTAGAAATGTAACAAACAAAAAGCAAAACGAGCCGGGGTGGGGGGTGGACACCATGCTCTAAAGGTAAGGAGCTGCTTCAGATCATCCAATTAAGTGAAAAGGGCTCAAGAGACTCAGTAACCAGAGGAATTAAACAATGAGGAATTTTGTTTTTAGGCACTTTCTAGCACTGAGTTATTATTTTTATCTTTGGCTGACAAAGCATATAAGAAAATGGCTTTGAATCACTTCTAATTGCAGAGGGCTGTTGAATAAATTAACAAAAGGTAGTAATATAATATTTTCTTAACTCATGGAAAGGCTGAACTCTCCATATTAGAAGACAGATATTACTTATCTCTGCTAATATTAATTCTGCAAGTAGAAAATTCTCTCCTAGCCCTTCTTTCAAAATATACTCATTACTTACCTCGGAAATGAGCCATTTGAAGTCTTCTGATGTTGGGAGGCACAGTCTTGCTGCTTAAGAATTTACTAGATATTACCACTCAACCTCTTAGTCAGCACTGATCATGCTAGGCTGGAATGCTGTCAGCTTTGACTACAAAATTAGGACCTTGGGCAATCTGATAGTTATCTACATTTATTTAGAACCCACAGAGGGCAGAGTTTAGATAGGTAAGGGAAGGCTTATTGTTAATGTTTCTAGTTCTATCCAGTAACTAAAGACAGAGGCAGACTGAAGATCAGAAATCTTTATCTGACTCAATTTATTTGAAAGAGGTACACATAGTTAAACTGGGCAGTCAGTGATCAAGCAATCCAATTCTACCAATAGCAAGAAATTACTATTATTTAGAAAAAAGTCATTGGTGAACATAGCCAACCAATTTTCAGTGGAAAATAAGACTAAGTTCAATTTCAAGAGGAAGAACTTCACTGTGAACGTTTGTGTTTATAAATTAATTATTTTACCAGAACACACAAAATCAAGGCAGAGACTGTATAACAGGCAACTGGGTCAGACATAAGTACAAGGAACCCAAAAGTGAAGGAAATATTGCACTGATGCAGAAACAGACATTTAAAGAACTGTCATCATCAACAACCATATTTTTGCTAAAGAATAAGCATTCCAAAGGAGCAGACTATTTGGTCAATAAAAAAATTAGTAAGGAAATATTTTTAAAGTGCACATTCCCTGAAGAGTTCAATTTTATATGTAATACACATATTCACATATGGAGATGATCATTTTAAAAGGTCTACAACAACCTGACCTTGCAACAAGTCCCACACACAATTTCTAATAGTCTGTGAGTGTCGGTATAAAATTACTGACATTGAGAACATTTCAATGTAGTCTACACTGTTACTTGAACATTTTTCAGCTCCCAAAGTGGAAACTTTTGGGTAGCCAATAGAACGCTGGTGGTATGATGGCATTAGAAGAAATGTTGGGGGTTTCCAACACGATCTATTTTAAGTACACTTCTGATTATTAGACTTTTTATTATATTACTCTTACAGGGTTTCTTATTACAAGGACTTCATTAGAAGGAACCCATTATTAAAGGTATCAGAGCAATACTAAATGAATGTGAATGGTATTCAGTGACAGACAGGGATTTTCAGGCTGACAGATATCACAGCAGGTGCTAAACTATAATACAAATAACTTTGGATTTGTATAAAGTAATAAAAACTTTAAAAATATACTCATATCAACCTATAAAATTTGAAGTTTCATCTCTTACATGGCTCATTGGGTAACCAGAAGTATCAGTTTTTTTGGAAATGCCATAATGCTTTTAGAAAAGAACTAATCTGTAATTGTAAAGCAAAACTTTAAAAAAAATGACATTGAACAATTTACCTTACAAAAGAGGAAATAAAGTAAAAAAAGGTTTCAATTAAAGAAACATGAAGAAGGTTTGTAAAAGAGTAGGACCCAGCATGTTCTCAGTCCTTGTGCTGGCCTTTTAGGATAGCCCTGAAACAAGTACTGCTTTACACCAACTGTGGTAGAAAGAAAAGAAGCAGGAGAAAAGGTCTGCACTGATAGCTGTTTTGGGCAATGATCAAAAATATAGATAAGAATCCTAAAATTTTTAACTGATCAGTGTTAGCTTGATTAGGTATAGCATTAGCAGTAAGGTATAATTTCAAAAGTATATTTCAAAGGATTGGGCAGGAGGGTGGATGGTCCTCGTTTAGAGTATGCAAAGGAGCTATCAGTGATACTGGGTAGCACCAAAGAAAACCAGAGTGAATAAATTTTGTATTGAATCTCGCAAAAAGAATCAGGTTATGCGTGTTTTCTACTTGAATCCTACAGAAATTAGGAAATCCAATTATTTTCAGCTAAACAGCACTGGCATTTATTTAGCACCCTCCAGAGAATAAGTATTTTGGCCCTAAAAGATTGTGACCCACGAATAAGCTCCCCATTTGCCTGTGCCACCTGTATGGTTAATCAGACAGAAGGCAGATGGAGCACACTCAATGTACTTAAAAGGAGAACTTCTGTGCCCATCTCAGTAGAATGCTTAGTGCGCAAGAGATTGAAATACATGTAGTTAAAGGATATCCTATGACCTTTTTTGGGTGCTTGCTGTTTGTGGATCTAACGTGTCTATGCTTTTTCTAGACCACTGATATCTAGTGGAACATATTACACAGGTATCTAAGGGTATCTGATACACACCAGGAAAGGGAAACATTTCTGAAACAAGAGCTATCCTGTCTTCTCACTCAAAAGAAAAAGGCAGTGCTCACAACTTGGCACAGCCCAGATTGTTTCAACAGTCACTGGATGGTGAATGCCTCCTACAGCACTGGCTTCCAAGGGTTTTCTCCCTGCCCCCCCAAATTGCAATTCCCAATAAGAGAGTACGTTTTATATTGTGACCCGGTACACACAGTATAGATTATTTAACTGAAACGATATTTCAGGAAACAATATTTAACCTTGTTACACGCAGAACTCTCTTCTTTTCTTTGCTATTCTATTTTTAAAATATGCTCATCTTGAACTGATTTTACGGCTCACTAATGGGTTAAGAACTACAGTTTGAAAAACACTGTCCTTGAGGATTTTAGCTGATCTTGAGAAAAGGTAAAAGCAATGGCCCTGGAACCCCAACAGATTTCTCTGACTTGTGTTGGCTGGGGCATGAAAACACCCATTTCCAAACAGCTACTTCTCCCTTCAGTGTATGCGGTGCACACTTTCAGTTCCTACAGGCAAACTAACCCAGTACCTTGTCCCAACCTTTTTAATACTGGGGCTTTGGCTTGGCCTGAAGTACCAACTAAAACTGGTAACTAATGACTGAATAAGGTTCATAAAATTCGGCACTGAGTAGTGTCTTTATTTTTTACCAGACAGGAATAGGATACTAATTTGTAGGCTATTTCTAAGAGATGAGCTAGGTGCGTATATATTCACTGGGATAGTATTATATTACTGCTACTACCATTGGAAAACATGAGAGAGATAATTTTATGGAAATGACAAATAAGTTTAAGAAGATTTTCCTATTTGGAGGCCACAGGATAATTTGGGGATGGATTAGGATTCTGGAGGAGAGAGGGACAGGGAAGGACTGCCTACAGCTAGTCATGATTATTTAGGAACCAGAAAATAACTCAGCTGTACTAAACTGAGCCTGGGAAAAATTCCAAGGTCTTGCTAACACCAGGGAAGAAGCAGCCAACATACATACTTTAATAGGGAAGCCACTGCAGAAGTGCACATGCTCTTTGGTTCAGAGAGTATTTTGTAAATGTGAAGAAATCACAAGCTTCTTATTGTATCAGAAATCAAAGTTGCCATGTCTAGGGACTTCCCTGGTGGAGCAGTGGTTAAGAATCCGCCTGCCAATGCAGGGGACATGGGTTCGATCCCTGGTCTGGGAAGATCCCACATGCTGCGGAGCAACTAAGCCCATGCACCACAACTACTGAGCCTGCGCTCCAGAGCCCGTGAGCCACAACTACTGAACCTGTGTGCCACAACTACTGAAGCCCATGCGCCTAGAGCCCGTGCTCCGCAACAAGAGAAGCCACCACAATGAGAAGCCTGCACACTGCAACCAAGAGTAGCCCCCGCTCGCTGCAACTAGAAAAAGCCCACACACAGCAATGAAGACCCAACACAGCCAAAAATAAATAAATAAATAAAATTGATTCTTCAAAAAAAAAAGTTGCCATGTCTAGGGATCATAGTTTTCTGGAGGAGAGTTGGCAGGGAATAGACACTCTGCCTTCAGCTTCATACAATAAGCACATATCAGGATACATGAAGGGTACAGGGCTATAGCTAACACATAATATCAATACAAAGAGATAAAGGACAGGATACTCAGGACATCTTCCATCGCAATTACCAAAAAACGAAGACAAGTTTGCAATTCTCAAGCAGACAGCCACTAAACACAGTTAAATATAATTCAGGGTAGATTATTTTTAAATACCATAAGATTATGGACTCTGTTATATTCAAGAAAAAGACTACAGAATCAAACACATAATTGTAAAATGTTATGCTAAAAAGACTGACACATCTAGTGATCTACTTATGTTCTTTGTTTAGATGAAGAAAATCTTCTAAGACAATTGATAAACTACTGCTCTTGAAATCGTGGGTCTTTCCATTCTAGAAACAGGAATTGATGGGAGGTGTTAGTGGGTAGAGAAAGAATAAGGAAAGATATTTCTAGGTTCTCATTGGTAAGGGAACAGGAAGGATAGGCACACTGGCTTTGCATATATAGTAGTTACAAGACCCACTTTGCCTGGTCTCCAGAGGATACCAGAAGAATTTCTATCCTTACTCTTTTAGACTTTTCCCTTTTACTATGGGATACCCAAAAAGTTATGGGTCTGTATTTTTCTGAGTATAAAGTCATGAAACTGGAGTAGGTAATGAGGTACTTGGCTAATGGCACTGACTAGAACTCCAGTAAAACAACATTTCAGATGAGGACAATCTGATAAAAGCTTTCTGACTACCTCTACTCTTAGGTTTAATTCTAACGTATGCAAAATTGGCAGAGCTCAGCAACAGAGAAAAAGTGCATGTTACTTTGAACAAAGGTCATCATGGGAGCATGCACTATAATGAGATTTGAAATTTGTCATCTCGTGACTAAATTTATGTTCAGCAAAGAAAAAAAATTCTGAAGGAAACTATTATTAATAAACGATGAGATTTTTAATCAGAGGAAAATCAATAATATTTAGTAGCAAGATTTCGTCAGGAAGAAATACAATTACAGTCTGGCATGCTGTTTATTTTAGCTTTTACAACAAAGCAAGGAATCTGAGGAGAATTTCACAACCATTGACTTATATAGTCTCCAATTCTAAAAACGGTTTATAGTAATTTGGCGGTACGTTCAACATGCATCAAATACTTTGTATTATTCAATAACTAAGACACTGCACCATTCTCTTCATGGTTCACAATCATATATTCATCCCCTTTCACTTGAAAAAGTCCATTAATATCAAGGTACAAGGATCTTGGACAAAAATCAAGGAAAATACCCCCCCTGACATCTTTACTAATGTGCAGCCCATGATTTTTGTTCTGACGAGTATACACTTAAGAGTAACTCTCACTTGAATAATTGTAGAGAAAGCAAACCAGAAATTCTCAAGCTATTGCCAACAGGACAGGTTACTGGGTTAGACTTTAGGGTACATACACTTACCCGACATGCGTATAGAGAGGGGCTGTCTGTTCTGAAGCATAACTCGTATTAAGATGGTGGGACTTCTGTTTATTTCATACTACCAGTGAATAGGAAGTTGGTATTGTTAAGGCCTCAGGAATTTTCCTTTAAGGTCAGCAATCTATTAAACATGACCTTGGTAAACCAAGTAGATCTCAAGGAGTTGGCTTGAGGAAGTATTTCTAAGGCTTGAAAGTTCTGAGAGGGGCCTTCCCTTTTTGGGTAGCACACTCATTTCTTCAAGCCTTTCTTAGGATGAGGCTTGAAGGGGTATTAGTCAATCTGTATTATATAAAATAAAAAAGATTGTTTTTCATAGTCACATAGTACATAGCTATGTACTTCAAATAGTAATTCAAACCTACCCTCTATTTAAAAAAAATAAGGAAAATCATACCAAAATATTTATCTGTAAAAAGAACTTCATGTTTCTAAAGAAACTACCACCAAGGTTATCTTGATACCACTAAGGCAATGTTTGATTTGATCATTTACCCATCACTCATTCAGGGACCTTGAAGCAAGCATGATAGAACTGTAAGATGTGAACTAGGAACATTACATTTAGCGCCATTAAATTTAGGCTAAATATGGGCAACTTCTCCACCATTACAGAGAATCACCTGGAGCAAATATTTAAGATTCATAAAAGAACTATTTCCTTTATAAAGTAATTAGAATTGTAACCAGATGCATGATTCAAGTTAGTAAACCAAATGGATCCCCAAAGAGTTGAAATAGTTTCATCACATAACTGTTTTACTTGATTCTGATTTTTTTTTTAAAGTACTTGAAATTACTTCTATACTGTACCCCCCAAACAGGTTTTAGAAGGTACAAGGTAGAAATTGTAATGATTTATTGCTGTGTATCTTCAGGCAGCAGTCTCTGTCAGAGGCTCGGGGAAGGTTCTCTTGCTTCTTCTAGCTTTCTGAGGATCCACTGTTGTGGGGAAATGAAGCAACATTTACTTAACTTCAATGAACTTGCAATGACAAAATATAATGAATGAAAATCTAGAAGTTGTCTTTCCAGTTTAGTTAGGAGTATACTGCTATAGCCAATAATTAAATTCTCTACGCAGGAGAGATCATTCACTGACTTAAATGGCCCAGATGACTCAGGGACAATGGTACTGGGTTTGATTTAACAGTAGTAATAATGTTTTTCTAAGGTCTTTGGACTTAGATGTTCATCTTCAGAATAAGCAAAGTAAAATGAAGCATCCTGACAGAGAAGGGTAATTTAACAGCTGGATTGAATAACTCTGGCATAGTGTGAAAATCATCTATGTAGAATTCCTTTCAACCTATGCCAATTCTGTATCACAAACCTTCACGATTCCATATATTGGATTCTACTGATTGAGTAGGAATAAGTACATATAATTCTACAGTGGGTAGCAGCATAGCAACATTCTTGAGCATATTAGGTGCTTTTATGATACATTTTTCTAATTTGAAAGGATCTGAAATCACAAAATTAAACTGCAAATGAAGTGTAAACCTTTTTGTCAATAATGTCTATTATCATTAGGCCTGCATGACAAATAAAAGCCATGGAGGTGATATTCGTGTTATCCCATTATGAAAAGCTTAAGCAAAGATATTTGTGCTTTTTTACTTAAGAAGAACCTAGTGAAAATAGCTCTGAGATAAGCAGAGAAAGAGAAATGGACTCAGTAGCCTTTTCTGGATGTTTCTGGCAGAGCAGGAGGATTAAAAAGAAACCTTCAGGGATAAAATAACACAGTGACAGAGATTAAATGGAAAACTTATTACAGAGAAACTGAAGGTAATGTCCTTCAGCAGCACAAAGAAGATGGCCTGAAAGTCATGCTGTCATCATGCTCTACTGTCTCCCTGTTCCAGGCAACATGTGTATTGAGGGTGTAGTAACTTTATCCCTCTTTCTTTGTAACTTGGCCTCCTTTCAGTTTTCTACTGTTAATATGTCAGTGTTACCTTATATCCCAATGTCTAGATAGAAAATTGCACAGCACATGCTAAATGGTCCAAGGTACATGTGTATGGGTGGGAGAGGTTTCTGGTTTGAGCTCCAGATGTGAGAAGTGAACTGGTAAATAATCATAACCAGCCAGGACCAACACAGAGAGGTCGGGAGGCCCAGGGATTCAGTAAAGAACCCATGTGTTCTTATTGTTAAGTTTCACGACAGAGTGAGTATACTTCAGTGTCAGGAACAGTGTCTTAGTTGTGACCAACGAGGTAGATAATCAATTCATAGTCTTCCTTTTCTTGACAGTGCACTTCCTTATAATTGCCATAATCCCTAAAGTATGTATAGTGCTTTTCAGTTCACATAATTCACATTTTGAGGAAGCTGAGGTTAACTGACTTCCCCAAGGTCCTACAGTCAAGAAGGAACAGAACCAGTATTTAAACCCAGATTTTCTAACCACAGGCATGGCTCTTTTTCCCTTGTGCCAGGCTACAGTAATTAAAGGAAAAAAATCCCTATAGCTATACAGTAGAGAAATAAACAATGTGGGGCTATACTTTTCCTGCTGGAGCTGGTAGATTAGCATTAGAGTGCATTAATTTCTTTCATTTATTGGCTTTTTTTGGCAAAGTATTACAGTTAGGATTTAAAATAAGAGAACAATTTGATTTCAAAGACAAGTAGGTGTGTTGAATTCAATCTAATGAAAAAATAATTTGTGGAAAATATTATCTAGTTACATATATTAAAACTGTCAAAATGCAAACATAAAATTAAAAAACAAACACAACTTATCTGCCTTAAAGAATAATGCAACTTACATGGCTTTGAAATGAGAAGCTGCTATCTGTTTAACCAAAAGATTGACTATATTTACCCTTGCATCCTCTGGAGTCTTGAAGTTAATTATTTTGCCAAACTCTTTGGCATGGAATACAGACTTCACCCGCTCCTATAAATAGAATAAGTAGCTTCATTAACATGGGAATCTAGTTGTAGAAATACCATAAAGAAATGCCACCAAAAAGAAGCCAAGAATGAGAAATCAAGAAGAATCAAACACAAATGGAAAAAAAAGACTAAATTCGAAGCCATCCGTTATCACTAAACCTAAGATAAAAAGTTTTAGGTGACATTTCAGTTGCTAAAGCCATCAAGGGTTGATGCAGGGGATGGGAAGGAGATCAATCTAGAAGCAGTACCACTGTTTTCCCTCTCCAAATAATGTCTCAGATAGTTCTTGATATCTGGCTATGGCCTCATGATAAATTCAGCTCAAAAATAATGTACACATGTATGTCTGCATACATATACACGTGTTGTATAGGTATGTATGTGTGTGTATGTATGTGTTTATATATGTAACTTCTGACATTTTAAACCAATAAGAATGCAATAAGAATGTAGCTTCAGAATCAAAGAAATCAGGGTGGGTCTTAGATTCTATACGATTGTCCTCCACTTTTTGGTTTTTTTTTTTTGCGGTACGCGGGCCTCTCACTGTTGTGGCCTCTCCCGTTGCGGAGCACAGGCTCCGGACGCGCAGGCTCAGCAGCCATGGCTCACGGGCCCAGCCGCTCCGCGGCATGTGGGATCTTCCCGGACTAGGGCACGAACCCGTGTCCCCTGCATCAGCAGGCGGACTCTCAACCAGGGAAGCCCTGTCCTCCACTTTTTAAACTCCTTTGATATTCTGTTGTGTTTGTGGGAGGAGAACTACCTAATGGTGGATATTAAGCATTAGAGGGGCAAATAGAATAGGATTATCGAGGAGGAGTGTGGTGATTACTTCTATTAACCATGGGTAAGGACACAGAAGCAGCAATATTTTACTAGTCTAACAATTTCTATAAGTAATTCAACTAACCATGCATATACAGACTCCAGAAGAAATCAGATTATTAAAAAAAAAAAAAGTATGATTGCTGATATAAGGTCGCAAGGGAAAGGTGAAAGGGGAAGAAATCAAGGAGGTAAGAAGTTTATCCTTGGAGATAAAAAAGCCAGGAAATGCAATATGGGCTACAGCAGAGCCTAACAGCTACTACTATCCATCATTTCATATATGGCCACAGGGTTATTCATTTTCTGAGTGAATCAGAGAAATTCTAATGGGTAAGTTGGTCTAAGATCCTCAAAAACTAACATCCAGTCTCCTTAAGAGCTGCCCCATGTCTTTGGAATGAATGGTAAGATTGGATAAATGGTCTTCACTAGTTAAGCACAAGGCCTAGGGACAGTTCTGTTCTATAGGCTAGTCTAGAAGAAATCTGTTGTCTCTGCCTGTCTGCATCCAATGCCCCTTCTTCCAGTAACAATTTCTTGAATCTTCTTTGGGTAATTATTTTTCACCCTCTTTCACTCCCAAAACTGCATATAGAGCTGACCCTTCCTTCTTGGTAGCACCACAATGATCCTGTGACCCTCACCTGGCCAACTGGCCCATTCCAGCCCCTGACTAAAGTGACTGGCTCAGGAACAAGGAAGTGACCAAAGGTGGCCCAGTGAGACCCAGTGAGAAGCTTTCATTCTGCTGAGCTAGTAGGATATGAGCCTGGAACTTCTGCTGGCCACAGTGTCACCAAACGATAGCCTGCTTGAGAATGAAGCCAAACTGAAGAAAGGAGAACCTAGAGATGAGGGCAGCAAAGATGGATAAAATGAAGGAGGAGAGGAAGGGTGTGAGAATAAATACTAAAGACATCATTTGAGCATAATTAAGCTACAATATATAGACTTGGATTTTTCAGTTATATGAGCCAATTAAATCCCTCAAAATCAAACCAAACAAAAATAACAGTAAACAAAACTAACTTGGGCTGAGTCACGTATTTCTGATTAATATAGCCAGTGCCAAAGCGGCCCTTTTCACATAGGTGTCTGGTCAAATACTGTGAGGCCAAATATATTATCTTTTATTTCTCTGTGTCACCTACGGTACCTAGTGCAATCATTACAACTTACAATGGATATAGAGACTCTGATGATTTACCAAATGACTAGCAATTTGCTGTATTTTATATCAACATCCAAATACCAAGTACTGTTCTAGCTGCTAGAAATCAGAGTGAGAAATGGCCTCCGCATTCAAGAAGATTATAACTGAATTAGGAAGATAATATCTATAAAAAGAGAAAGAACTACCAATAATGGGCTGTTAGAGCGAGAACTTTTCAAGTGTCCATCAGCAAGATTTTCAGGGACAAAAATTCTGTAGGCAACTGCTAGGGATTCTGAGGTGTACAAATATCTCACTTTAGTGCCTTGGATAGCAGTGGGAAAGCTGCGGTTCTGTTACTGAGTATAAAATGAGGGCCCAGTAACGTTGTGGTCCATGTAAGAGCACATAAGGTAGCACATTTTTTCTTGGCCTAGCTTTCTTTTCTTTAAGCTTGAGTAAGACAGCAGGTGTAAAGAAAAACCATACAAAGACCAAGCAACATGTAAAAAAGAGGGAGAAACATTACAAAAGTAAAGGCTATTTTAATGTGTTGTTTTCAGTTCCAAGTTTTCAAAAAAATCTATTCAACATACCTTTGCTTCAATGCGCAACCTTCTCTCATGAACAATGAATGGCTCTTTGGTAAACTCATCAAAACTATACTGCCACTCACATGTAAGCTGTCCAAATGTTCCTTTTGTTACAAACAACACACCACTCAGAAAAAGAAAGAAAGAAACCACTTTAAAAACTGAAGCACTTATATTCAATAATATAATAATAATAATAGCAGGATACACATTCTTTGCAAGGGCACATAGAACATTCACCAGAAAAGACTATATTCTGGGTCATAAAAAACATTAATGAATTTAAGAGAACTGAAATCATGCAAAGTATATTCTCAGATCATAATGAAATTAAACTAGAAAACAAGTAATGGAAAGATAACAAGAATACTTCCAAATGCTTACTTAAAAGCATACTTCTAAAAAAAAATCCACGGGTCAAAGAATCTCAAAGGAAATTAGAAAATAGTTTGAACTGAATGAGAATGAAAACATAAAATTTATGTAGCAACGTTTAGTGGGAAATGTATAGCACAACATACTTATCTTAGAAAACATAAAGTACTTATAAAGTAAAATGTATAAGGAATGTTTTTAAGAAATAGGAAAAATGTAGAGAACCAGCTACCAAGCAATATTTTGGAGAACCTTCATGTAATTAATGCTTTAGAACAAAATGCTTTTAAGGCTCCATGTAATATATTTACCAACCTGTATCAGAAAGAGGTTTTTAAAATTAATTCTTGTTTTCCCCCCATTTTGAGGAAGGAAATCAAGAGATGAAAATTCATTCTGTCTATAATAATTCTATTTAATTCTTCCTTCAAAGGTCTTTCTTCCCCAAATCTTCTTTCTGGTTGAAACATCAATTGTAGGTACAACCAGAGGTTTCTTTAAGTGACATATACTTTAAGTTAAGGGACTAAATTAAAGTAACAGCTGGCACCTGGCTAGAATGGAAAAGGAGAAAGCTAATTAAGATTTATTTCTTTCATCTCAATCTTCTGCCTCTGATCCCCTTTCACCAATCTTGGATTATAGGGGCTGCTGGAACAAACCTACTGGTCTTCCAGTACATCTTCAACCATGTGAAAAATCAAAGATAGGCTAATCTTATTTCAGGCGCCTAGTACTCCCTCTCCTGATTAAAAGATTCTTT
Source organism: Leucopleurus acutus (assembly GCF_964270905.1). Classification (NCBI taxonomy): domain Eukaryota; kingdom Metazoa; phylum Chordata; class Mammalia; order Artiodactyla; family Delphinidae; genus Leucopleurus; species Leucopleurus acutus. Next base: position 42,721,282 of record NC_139150.1, read on the forward strand.
ATCTTCAAGTGCAAAATTTGGAAAGAAAGGACCTCCTAAGTATAAATATCATCTTTCAATCAACTACAACTAGCTTACTACATGTACTCTGTCAAGGTTTATGTGACCTCATTTAAAGAGGTCTACTATGTTGAGAAGAAAGTAATTTCTAAAATGTTGCAATGGACTTCCCTGGTGGCGCAGTGGTTAAGAATCCGCCTGCCAATGCAGGGGATACAGGTTCGATCCCTGGTTCGGGAAGATCCCACATGCCATGGAGCAACTAAGTCCATGCACCACAACTACTGAGCCTGTGCTCTAGAGCCCGCAAGCCACAACTACTGAAGCCCACGTGCCTAGAGCCCATGCTCCACAACAAGAGAAACCATCGCAATGAGAAGCCCGCACACCGCAATGAAGAGTAGCCCCCACCTGCCACAACTAGAGAAAGTCCACGCACAGCAACGAAAAACCATCGCAGCCAAAAGAAAAGAAAATGTTGCAAGATCTGGAAATAATAAACTTTGCAACTGACTCTTGTTTAACTCTGATGAGTCACCCTTCCCTCAGTCAATGGGGAGAAGGGTTAATAAAACATGAGTGAATGCTGCTATGAAGAAAAATGACTGTTGAAGCATTGTCTGTAAGTATAAAAGTTCAGAAACAACTTAGATGTGCATTATAGCACATACTTCTGAATGAATACCAGGCAGTCATTTACAAATTAAGAAAGATCTCCATATGCTAACATGGAATACTCTTTAAGACATAGATCTTGGGACTTCCCTGGTGGTGCAGCGGTTAAGAATCCGCCTGCCAATGCAGGGGACATGGGTTCAAGTCCTAGTCCAGGAAGATCCCACATGCCACGGAGCAACTAAGTCCGTGTGCCACAACTACTGAGCCTGCGCGCTACAACTACTGAAGCCCGCGTGCCTAGAGCTCGTGCTCTGCAACAAAGAGAAGCCAACACAATAAGAAGCCCGCGCACTGCATCGAAGAGTAGCCCCCACTCGCCGCAACTAGAGAAAGCCTGTGTGCAGCAACGAAAACCCAATGCAGCCAAAAATAAATAAATAAATAGATAAATAAATAAATAAAAAGACATAGATCTTAAGTAAAAAATTAAGGTACACAATGGTGTTAAAATAGATTCCTATTTACATTAAAATATGTATGTGTATGCCTTTATAGGCAGATGTATGCTTTGATAGCATGTTTGCTTGCATAGGCATAGAATATTTCAAAGATACAAAAGTAGTTGTCTCTAGGAAGGGGAAAAGAGGGACTGGTATCTGAGATGGAATGAATACTGGCTTTCACATCTATACCTTCTAATACTGTGTGAGTTTTCTATATTTTATGTTACTTTTTAAACAAGAAAATTAAGATAGTGCTATAAATTTGGGGCTCAGAAATTATTAGGATTAAAAACATTAAAAATGATTGCTAAGTTCAATAGTCAACTCGAACCAACAAGATGCTTATATAAGTTTACCTTTTTGGCAGTGAACAAAGCCACACAGCTTAATTAGCCACTCCTTTCTATTCAGCCATAATCTCTCCTCCTCAGCCACAGTTTCACTCTGCATCATCCAGAAATCCACCCTACTACTGCACTTGCTTATTCTTTTCCGTGGTTTCATAATAATACTTCCTGCAAACACTTGCCCCTCCGAGGCTATGCCACTGTGTATTTTTACATGTATCCGTCTACTGTCTACAGGTTTATTTGAAGATTTGGCTGTAGTTGGGAGTATCCCCCAAAAAACTAATGTCTCCAGTGGTATATCTACTTATGTGAGTGAATCTCTATATATTCTAATGATTAGATACCACCAGAAGACTACTGACTTCTGGGGCAACCTGAAATTGCATACTTTTTCAGAGAGGGGGAAGGAATGGTATTGCCTACACTTGAGAGGATAGTTTTACAGGAATTTCTCTATCCATTTAGTTGAAACAAATGCTAAAATATTTAATTTAAAATTATGTTTGTGCATGGCTATGCATTTATCTGTATGCGTACAAAGTTTTAGGCACGAGGCTTGTAGAGCAAGAGAACCATAATTAGTATGAATCAGTGTTAAATATGTGGAACAAGATGTGAATAAAAACTGCTTCACTTCATGAGTGGCTATCAGTTAACCCCTTATCAAATTATATTAGAGAAAGAAAGTTACCTTTTGGTTATCATTAACATGTCTGTTTTATTGATCATGACATGGGTAAAATATTTGTATTTTGCAAATCTTCCATTTTCCATGACCTAAAAAAAAAAAGGTGAGAGTGAGAAAATTGATAATATCCTATTCTAATACAAGTAATGCCTTACTGATCCTCTAAAAACCTTTCTCAAGGGGGCAAATCATTAGCACACTTACACAGTAAACATATTGTCAGAAAGTTGAATATTCACAAAATCACTTCTGCTTCCTTTTTAAAAGCACCTATTTGTACTGCTTTATTCAAGATTACTCAATTGCAGCTATACCAGTGTTTAATGCTAGATTTTTAGAAGATACTGTTATTTTACAAAGTTTAAGTGGAACCTACTGAAGTTACTATTAAACCATCACATTCATTTTGTCTTGGAAAACAGATTAGTATTTGATCATACCTGTACAAAAACACATGTAAACACTAACACATATTTAAACATATGCATCACATAAATTACTATTAGCTCCCACCTTGCCTCTTCCCTGGAATTTCCATTATCTGCCTTACAAACATGCTTTTCTTTGCTAATTTCACAATTCATTCAAAATTAAGGAGCAGACCGTTTCTGGACAAACAGGAAACCCCAGGACCAGCATATGCAATAGCCTTTATTTATCTTTAAGACTGCTGAAACACTATCCATGACATGATCAACAATTCTTTGTCTCAAAAAATATAAAGTTAACTACATAAGCAAAATAGGCTTTTTAAAATCTGTTCTCAATACCATTTGCTCTGAGGATGGAGTTACTCTGGCTATTTAAAATATATAGCAGGCTAGACTATTATTTTTTAAAGGCAAGCAATGTAACTGCGACTAAGATACATCAAAAATTTAGCCAAAAATGTTAGATCTCTTGAAGAAATTCCAAAAGAGAATACAAAGATTCTGGAAAATTGTGTTCCATGAGGCTATATCAAAAAACTAAAATTATGTAATTTAGAAGAAAACTAACAAGTGACTTCATAATAAGGTTGCTTTAGAAGGCTGATACAATAGACTTTTTATGGGAGACAGAAGTTAAAAAAAAAACCCAGCAGGATAAAACATACAAATTAACTGCATGGAAGAATTTTCTAACTTCAAAGATCCTAATATTGAGGAAAGAGTATCTTTACTATTTACTGTAGTGGGTGGGGCAATTAAACCCCAATTCCTGGAATTATAAATGAAAAAGGGACATAACCAGAGATTCAGAAGAAATTAATAAAAATTATTAACATATAAATTATGCAAATAAATTTGTAAAAGTAGGTAAAATGGGTCATGTTTTAAGAAATGATAAATTATTAACAGAAAGAAGCATCAAATATTGGAGAGGAAGAGTAGAAATTACTTTGACAGTATCTGGAAAACTCAAGTACACAAAATCCAGTAACTTTATTATATAAACAAAAATCAGTTTGAAAAATGGAAGGAAAACAATCCTGCTTACAAGGGTAATAAATATTTACACGTAAGTTTAACAAATAACATGCAGAATTTGTATGTTAAAAGTTGTAACAGTCTACTGAGGGGAATAACGGAAAATTTGAAAATGGAAATCCATGTCTTATTATTATTTTTTTTTTGCGGTATGCGGGCCTCTCACTGTTGTGGCCTCTCCCGTTGCAGAGCACAGGCTCCGGACGCGCAGGCTCAGCGGCCATGGCTCACGGGCCCAGCTGCTCTGCGGCATGTGGGATCTTCCCAGACCGGGGCACGAACCCGTGTCCCCTGCATTGGCAGGCGGACTCTCAACCACTGTGCCACCAGGGAAGCCCCATGTCTTATTCTTGAATATAAAAATTCATTATAATAAAGATGTTATTCCCCCACCCCATTTTTATACATACACACTCAATGTGATCCCAAAATGATGTTTGTTCATTTGTTTTGGGGAGGGGGAAAAGTGATCTGACAATATTATAATGAAATTTATCTAGAAAAAAAAGTGATATTATCCAGTAAATTATGAAAAGAGAATGAGAACTACCCTAGCAGATATTAATACAATTTATAAAGTTGCAGGCGTGAAACAGTTTGATGCTAGTGGAAATTGTATACAGACATATCAATAGAAAGAATACAGATTCCAGAAACTGACCAAAATGCAATAGAATTTTATAAAATCCTATATATCCAAACATAGGAATTTAAGAAATCAAGACAGCATTTCAAATTATTGGTCAAAAACATGCATTTTCAAGTAAATGGTGCTTCAAGCAACTTGCTGGCTAAAGCTAGATTCCTACTTCTCTCTTTTATTTTTTTCCTACTTCTCTCTTTACACCAAATTAATTCCACATGGATCACTGATTTAACTACACAAAATGAAACTACAGAAGTACTAGAATAAAATAACATTTTAATAATCAAAGTGAAGGGTTAAAAATAAAACACAGGGCTTCCCTGGTGGCGCAGGGAACTAATGAATAGCATTAGTTAAACACTAATGAATAGCAAAACAGTAAGCAAATAAACAGAAATAAAACAAAAATCAAAGAATAAATTGGGAAAATATCTGTCAATACAGTGATATATAACTAATTTCATAACACACAGAATTCTAGTAATATGAATAAACCAATAGAAGAAAAATGAGTAAAATCTATAGGAAAATGTGTACAGGATATGAACAGGTAGTCTAGCAAAACACAAAATCTGACAATTAACATATGAGAAAATGTTCAATCTAACTCAAAATCAAGAAAATTCAAGTTAAATAAATGTATCCTTTGAGCCAGCAATTCCACTGCTATGATTTATCTTATGCAAAGGTGTGAGAACACATACTTATAGGAATCTTCATGGTTATATTGTGTTAATGCAAAAAACCTAAATGTTCAGAAACAGGAGACTGTTTAATTATAGTATAGGCATACAATGGGACATTATGCATGAAAAAGAAACAATCCTGCTTACAAGGGTAATAAAAGGTAGATCTGGGACTTCCCTGGTGGCTCAGTGGTTAAGAATCCACTTGCTAATGCAAGGGACATGGGTTCTATCCCTACTCTGGGAAGATCCCACATGCTGCAGAGCAACTAAGCCCCTGTGCCACAACTACTGAGCCTGCGCTCTAGGGCCCCCGAGCCACAGCTACTGAAGCCTGTGTGCCTACAGCCTGTGCTCCGCAACAAGAGAAGCCACAGCAACGAGAAGCCCGCGCACCGCAACGAAGAGTAGCCCCCGCTCGCCGCAACTAGAGAAAGCCCGCGTGCAGCAACGAAGACCCAACGTAGCCAAAAATAAATAAATAAATTTATTTTAAAAAAAAGGTAGATCTGTGTGTACTGATACAGAAAGATGGGCAAGATATAACTGAAAATAAATTACTAAGAATGAATTACTTCTACTACCCAAAGCAATCTACAGATTCAATGCAATCTCTATGAAACTACCACTGGCATTTTTCAGAGAACTAGAACAAAAAATTTCACAATTTGTATGGAAACACAAAAGACCCCGAATAGCCAAAACAATCTTGAGAACGAAAAATGGAGCTGGAGGAATCAGGCTTCCTGACTTCAGACTATACTACAAAGCTACAGTAATCAAGACAGTATGGTACTGGCACAAAAACAGAAATATAGATCAATGGAACAGGATAGAAAGCCCAGAGATAAACCCACGCACATATGGTCACCTTATCTTTGACAAAGGAGGCAGAAATGTACAGTGGAGAAAGGACAGCCTCTTCAATAAGTGGTGCTGGGAAAACTGGACAGCTACATGTAAAAGTATGAGATTAGATCACTCCCTAACACCATACACAAAAATAAGCTCAAAATGGATTAAAGACCTAAATGTAAGGCCAGAAACTATCAAACTCTTAGAGGAAAACATAGGCAGAACACTCTATGACATAAATCACAGCAAGGTCCTTTTTGACCCACCTCCTAGGGAAATGGAAATAAAAACAAAAGTAAACAAATGGGACCTAATGAAACTTAAAAGCTTTTGCGCAGCAAAGGAAACCATAAAGAAGACAAAGAGACAACCCTCAGAATGGGAGAAAATATTTGCAAATGAAGCAACGGACAAAGGATTAATCTCCAAAATTTATAAGCAGCTCATGCAGCTTAATAACAAAAAAACAAACAACCCAATCCAAAAATGGGCAGAAGACCTAAATAGACATTTCTCCAAAGAAGATATACAGAGTGCCAACAAACACATGAAAGAATGCTCAACATCACTAATCATTAGAGAAATGCAAATCAGAACTACAATGAGATATCATCTCACACCAGTCAGGATGGCCATCATCAAAAAATCTAGAAACAATAAATGCTGGAGAGGGTGTGGAGAAAAGGGAACCCTCTTACACTGTTGGTGGGAATGTAAATTGATACAGCCACTGTGGAGAACAGTATGGAGGTTCCTTAAAAAGCTACAAATAGAACTACCATATGACCCAGCAATCCCACTACTGGGCATATACCCTGAGAAAACCATAATTCAAAAAGAGTCATGTACCAAAATGTTCATTGCAGCTCTATTTACAATAGCCCAGAGATGGAAACAACCTAAGTGTCCATCATCGGATGAATGGATAAAGAAGATGTGGCACATATATACAATGGAATATTACTCAGCCATAAAAAGAGACGAAATTGAGCTATTTGTAATGAGGTGGATGGACCTAGAGTCTGTCATACAGAGTGAAGTAAGTCAGAAAGAGAGAGACAAATACCGTATGCTAACACATATATATGGAATTTAAGAAAAAAAAATGTCGTGAAAAACCTAGGGGTGAAACAGGAATAAAGACACAGACTTACTAGAGAATGGACTTGAGGCTATGGGGAGGGGGAAGGGTAAACGGTGACAAAGCGATAAAGAGGCATGGACATATACACACTACCAAACGTAAGGTAGATAGCTAGTGGGAAGCAGCCGCATAGCACAGGGAGATCAGCTCGGTGCTTTGTGACCGCCTGGAGGGGTGGGATAGGGAGGGTGGGAGGGAGGGAGACGCAAGCGGGAAGAGATATGGGAATATATGTATATGTATAACTGATTCATTTTGTTGTGAAGCTGAAACTAGCATACCATTGTAAAGCAATTATACTCCAATAAAGATGTTAAAAAAAAATGAATTACTTACTTAATGAATAAATTACTAAGAATTTCTGGAAGGGTTGGTGGTAACACACCAAATCTGTTCACAGCATTTAACTCTGGGCTTGGGAAGGATAACGGTGGAGGTGGGGTTAGAAGTGAAGCTTTTATTTTTAACTTTACATCCTTTTGTTTCAGTTTTTTGGTACTGGAAAAGAAATTAGTTTGAAAGTATTTTCTTTTGTTCTATATGGCCAAGTTTTAAAATATAGAATACAAATGTTGATTTCCTCAAGAACATCACTACTACTAGAAGACAAGAGTCTATAAACCCCATTAATCGATTACAATCTTCAAATAACTTGAAAGCTAATGGTTCAATTCTAAGTAACTAACTTCTATTTCAATATTATGTTAAGTCTGGGTATTGCAGTTGAGTCTGCCTTTCATCACTTTCCACTTTTCAGACCCAATCTAATCCGTACATTTAAGAAATTAAACCACTTTTAATAGTCACAATAGCATCTGATATAAATAAAAGCTAAAAAAAAGTAACTCATGCAGTGCTTTCTGGAGTTCATCAAAAACCTTAAATGCAACACTTGAAACATGAATGGTCAATCTTTAAATAAACACATCAAAGATAACTCAATATACAGCAAAATTTTGCTAGTCAGTCTCCATTAAAACATGCGACTATGGAATAAGAACAGCATTAATGAGAAGAAGCTACAACTTCGAACTAAATCTCATAGAAGGATGGGAGAGAATGTGATAGCTTATCAGCCATCATCTTCCATCATGCTGTAAAGAATCTACAAATGTCATGCCTTTGGTCACAATTTCCTGCCAAATTATTTGACTCTGTAAATTCACTACATATGAAGCTTTATACTTTTCAAAACATCATTTGTATTATTTTGAAAACCTGGAATTTTAGACCTCAAGGAATATTATTGTTCATCCAAACTAATCTCTTCCTTTTACACATGAAGAAATCGAGGATCATTTAAGACATTTAAGTGTCTTTCCCATCTAATCTTCACAACAACCTTGTGTTATTAAGATTACATTTAAGTGACTTGCTTGGGGTCATATTGTCAGTTGCAAAACTGGGCTCAAAAAAGTGGTTTCTTCACTTCTAATTCCAGTGCTTTTCACTACACCATGAGAGTATCAGTCACACGTTTCCATGGTACCTCAAAAATGTCTTCAATATCCCTGGATGCTGGATGTTGCTGAGGAAGGCTGCTAAAGCTGCTCAGGCTGGCTTAACTTTTTTAGGTTAACAGTGTTCAAATAGTGTAATATTAACACCTTATCTTCCTTCACCCCAATCAGATACTAGGTATGAATGTTTCTACTAAAATAATTTGGGCTACCCTTTAAAATAAATGAAGAATTAGCAAAACCAGGGCTAGGAATCACATGTAGGCTTTGCATCAAGACCAAAGTTAGGCAGAAAAATCAATGAATTTGCCTGAAGTATCAAGTACAATAGCCAGTACTATAGACATGTTAGCCTCACTTACATGCTATAGTGTTAAAGGAAAAGCATTTTTTGCCTTATTCATTAAAAAAATATATGAATTATCCATCATCATTTAAGAACTTTAAGATATAAACAGAAGCACAAAGGAAACTACATTCATTATATATAATTGTCAGAACCTACAGGTAACAAAATGTATGGTTATTGATAAGGGTCCCTTTTGCATTAGAAAAGTTGAGTATGTAAGCCTTAGTTTACTAGATATAAATAAATCCAAACCAAATTGATTATACGTTAGAAACACACAAAAAGTAGGAACTGGAAAGACAGTTGTGTCAGCGTTATTCTCTAATAATATCCGTATTTCCTGCCAGATAAGTCCCAGTACTTTAGAAAAAGAACATACCTAACAACTATAGTAATACAGAAAACACTGCTAACACTTTCCAACCATCTAAATGCTATGAATTAGCACAGTTCTATAACAAACACAATTCTGAAAAAACAAAGCAAAATATGAAAAGATAGATATGAACAAATCACTAACATGGAAGACTTTAAATCCCAAACAATATAAGGTGCTAATATTCATTGCAAATAAATTTAAGAAAATTGGGTAAAGATAAGAATACAGTTAAGCAAAAAACAAAAACAAAATCTGATCAATATCTGTTTCTTTTGGAAGATGAGTTTCATAGAGGTGTATATATATATATATATATATATATATATATATATATTTTTAAGATAGCAGCATGAGTGATAAAAGGAAAATGAAATTCATCTAGATGAAAAAGATAAAGAACAAAATGCTATCGAGTGAGAAAATCTACTGGATAATGAATAAATGGTTCTATAGATTGGCTAATTTGAATAGTTTGGAGACAATGGGGAAAGATGAAAAGTTTATCAACAGATTATACTAAAAAATTAAGTGTACTTTTAAAAATGACAAAATTCAGGGAGGTAAACAAAACAAATTAAAATGGTAAATGCTGCCATTTCTCAATTATTTAAGAAGTAAATAAATAAATGACTTGTAATCTTCTCTTTAGAGAAAAATGTAGTCAGTAAGTATAACTTCCTTAGAGTAATATGATTAAGGCTTAGGGATAAAAAAGGTTTTATCAATTTACTTTAAATATAACAGATCTGAGAGCTATAGCCAGGAAAAACAAGGTATTCAACTAAGCTTCATGGGCAAATATAGAAATTCATTACCTGAAAGCTCAATGATTTCATATATATAGCAGAATAAATATAAACACAAATGAAGAATTGGTATTTAGCTTATTATGTGAGGCAAATTGGTTTTTTAAAAAAATTGAATCTCATTGACTGTGTCATCAAATCTGAAGAGGAATAAGGCTTTGTTTAATTCCCCCCATACCTTTGTCTCCTCCCATGCAAATAAGGTATTTTGACAGTCAGCCAAAGTATAAACTATGCTGACAGCTTACACAGGACAACTGAGCATAACACTGTGACATAAAATCAAATAAAAGAAACTATTATCTTAAGAGATGTGAATTGTCACCAACTGGTTCAACTAAAACAGTCTGGAGAAAGGACAGAATTATGCTCATGACATAATTATGTGCACTGACAACAGCAGACCATTAATTAACGTACATAATACATTCTACAAGAAGAGCCAGAGAAACTGGTCAGAAACACTGTAAGTGGATAGTTACAAAAGTCTCTCTAATGCATTTCCAGCAGAACCTCTATTGAACATTTACTGACCCATGATACTATATAAACTTGAAAAGAATAACATTTCTTTCAAAATACTGAAATAATTCAGAGCAGTCCAAATCACTGAGGTTTTATTGTTTCTATCGCTTAGCAATTAATGTGTGGAAACCGTCACAACATTCTAACTATTCTATTAACCTTAAAAGAAAAAAAAAAAACGGCAAAATTTAATGATGGCTTTTATTTTGGCAAAGAGGAGACAAATGAGGAATATAGAATAATGATGACCAGAACCAGCATACACTGGTTATTATTCATCTGGAATAATGAAAATATATTAAGTTCCTATTAGACACTGTACTAATAATCACATATATTACCTTGCTTTTTAATCCTAGCAACACCATCAAGGTACTATTATCTTGGTATTATATACCAAAGTACTGTTAGTACTACAATTATCTTCATTTTATAGTCTGGAATATGAGATCAGACTAGAATAAAAGACTATAAAGCTAGTAAAAGGAAAAGGCTAGTACTGAATTCAGGTTTACATGGTTCCAGAATCCAGGCCCTGAGCCATACGGTATTACTGCACCCCAGGTATCTTTACTGTCAAAATGAGTTAGCATAAAAGAAATACATATATTCCACTAGATGAAGTGGGATCCCATTTTAACAGCTCATTGGAATATGGATTCAGATAGTTCACAAGCTGTGTCACATCTCCTGTAATACTTCCATTTCATATAATACCCAGGGATAATTATCTCTTTGGAAGGTAGTAAGACTAATAAACAACTAACTCAGACTCAAAGTGCACAAAATGTCTAAATGTACATTTCTCCATACTGCTTCCTATAAGATTCTTTAGCGGTAAATTTTCACTGATATACAGTTCATCAGAATCATCACCAGATAGGATATCAGTTTCATTTGAATTTACAACTAAAGACTCTTAACTGGCAAAAAACTATACATGGTGTTTCCTTTTATAGATGACATTAAATTTTGTTTTTAGATGAATGAAAGCAGCCTCCAATCTATGAAGATGAACTGTTTCATTTGGCAAGACAACAGCTTTTCTCTCATAGGATATTTGGCTAATAAAGAAGACTTTTCATAATTTATAATAAAGTCTTCTAACAATATTATTGTTAGAGCACACACTAAAATAAAATATGAATCAACTTTACTAAGCTCAAGTTATGTTGAGAACCTATGTGCTGTTGAAAGTAACCAAAGGACATTGTAAGGTAGGGCTCTCATGTATCAGTAGAGAAGTCATGGGTTGAATCCCAGGTTACAATTTAGCACCTTTAGCTAAATAAAGCCTAAAGACCTTTTAAACTAAAACTTACTGCAGAATTTTAGCTCTATTTGCACATCCTCGGTAAGCAGAAAGACTCAAGTTGAACCTGTCTGAGCTTAACATTTTTATTTCTTTTAAATGTGCTACATTTTCTACTTTAATATTTATCCTTCCATAATATATTTATAAATTTATGGGATGAAATGATGACAAACTTTTGAAAAAGATTTAATAATCAAATTAGTCTCATTTCAGTTACTGGATTAAAAAATAATTTAAAAATTCATTGTACACTTTTTTGACAAAGAGAAAACTGGAACCTCCCCTAAGTGGGACCATCACCTCCAGAAAAAGACACAATTTCAAAGTCTTATTCACACAGTTATTTTTATGTAATTCTGGAAGGTTCTAAGTGGGGTGAGTTAGTCCACTGGTCCAAAATAAAGTTAGTGGGACTTACTACTAAATGTTCAAAAGTATATGCTTTCAAAAATGATGTGCCAAAAACTCTCCAAGAGAGTTCTATTAAGCTAATAAATGAGGTATGAGAATTGTATCCAAGTTGGACAGGTAATCTTTTCATGACATCTGCTTTATCTGAGATGCTAACTCTAATTTGCTTTGATAACAGAATTTGGCTCTCTTCAGTTTTCTCATCCCATTCAGAAGTATGCTTCTGGAGAGGAAGAGTTAAAAATGAAGAGTGAAATCCAATAGGCCTTTATCTCATAGTTCTTGTCCACTTACTCAAAATTTCAGATGAAGCCAGGAAGAATGTTCAGCACTACTCTGGTGATCTGACTGCCTATGATAAGCCCGTTTTTTCCCAGATCAGTTGTAATTCTCTTCCAGAAGTAAAGGGAAAGACCACATCAGCTGAAGGTAGTTATCTTCCAATTGCTATTAAGGCAGTGTTTGAAGCTAATTATAAACATTTGTAATTTCTGAAAGAAAAGAAATATACAACAAACGAAAACAGCCTCCCTTCTACAACTTATATAATGGCATCTATGATATCTTTGTAAGACATGTAAGAGATTCAAAGAAAACACAGATAAAATTTTTAAATGTCTGAAATGGCTGAAAAATACTACCCCCATGGGACAACCCAGCTGTCAATATCCGTACACAATGAAAAACACAAAGATTATACATACATGTACATACACAAATTAATTTTGAGAAGATTTATTTAAGGGGTAAATTAAAAAAAAAAAAAGGCAGAGTCAGAAGGTAAAAATATGTTCAATCAAAAAGAAAAAGCTTCTACATCAACTATAAAAACATAGAGGGCTTCCCTGGTGGCGCAGTGGTTCAGAATCTGCCTGCCAATGCAGGGGACACGGGTTCAAGCCCTGGTCTGGGAAGATCCCACATGCCGTGGAGCAACTGGGCCCATGAGCCACAATTACTGAGCCTGCGCATCTGGAGCCTGTGCTCCTCAACAACAGAGGCCGCGATAGTGAGAGGCCTGCGCACTGCGATGAAGAGTGGCCCCCGCTTGCCACAACTAGAGAAAGCCCATGCACAGAAACAAAGACCCAACACAGCCATAAATAAATAAATAAATACATTTAAAAAAGAACAAAACAAAACATAGAAAGGTCCTGCTGGTGATAATGTCTTACAGAAGTAAAGACCAGGTTTCCCACACTGGGGACCGAATGGGTCACATTTTTACTCTTTAGAAGTTAATAGTAATTCTATTTATAAAAATTTACAATAATAAAAAATATATAACAAATTTATATATTTGAATCATAATTACATGAATAAAAATTAAAAAATGAAATACACCATAATAAATGGTGGGGAGACAGGGTAAGTTTTTTCCTTTCTATTCCTATTTTTCTTTACTGAGCATATATTACTTTAACAATGTAGAAAATAATCTACTTTAATTTTTGAAAAATTTCACATCTTTTGTAAAATACTAAAACTGCAGATTGAGAATCAATGTTAGTCCAGTGATTCGCAAGAGAGCTTTACCTTTTTCCATGGAGTGCGAGTCTCTAAATTTTTTAGTTCAAAGAAACTCCAAGTTTTACTGAATACATTCAAAAAATCTTTGTAGACATAATATAGTTAACAAGCTATTCATAGATAATAATTTACAGTATAAAAACATAGCATTCCCGATTAAGAATTATATATACTATCCTGATTATCTGTTTATAAAAACACAATGACTATATTTTGAATGCTCAAATAATTAAGGATCTCTAAGAAATAGCATAATGCAAATTTAGTAGATATCTTTGTTACCATTTCGCTGCATAGGATATGTATATGCAATAAAGATGGTTACATTAAAAACCAATTTTACAAAATTATTAAATGTTTATTTTAAAGCTGATATTTGGAGGTACACTATTCCTATATACATATTGGTTGATATGAAATAATTGTTAAATAAATTTATCACACTGATTGAGAGACAATTACAGACATGAAAATAGGTCTACCACATTAAAACAAACCAAGCCATAAACTCCTACATATGACCATCATAAATTATTCTAATTAGCTCCCTAACATGGTCTGCGTTATTTGAAATCATGTGTTTCATTCTTCTTTGATTCAGGCCTTTCTGTAAGGTTTTGTATATAGTATGGCTTGTACTCACTGCACTTCATAAACTTGAATATTCATCTACTGAAATTAAAGATTACATTAACAATCTGAACATTTTTAATTGATCTCCATTTATTTCAAAGGTGTAGGGATAGGATAATAAATATAACTGACATTCTCTTTACATAACCATCATAATTATTATTTGACTTAAATGAATAATTTGTGTATCTTATTTAGACCCTATAGGACCTATAATATTTTGGACTACTACAATAAATTACAAATATGCAAGGAAACCTATAAAAGAAAAAACTGTGGCTTGAAGATACAGTAGAAAAGTACTCAGTAACAGTTGGATTGTTGTTTCTGGTCCTCCTCCCATCACTATAGGAAAAGTATAATGCAAAATTTCACCATGGGACTTAAATCAGACAAACTACTATAGCAGCTGTCACAGCAGTCATCATTCTATAGTGTATATGACCCTGGGACGTAAAATACAGCAGCACATACTTCATGTTGAACTTTGATGTCCTACTCACAGATCTAACTCCATCTGTTAATTTTCATAACATGACCTTAAAGTAAACACTCAACACTACATCAATGATATGTGTTTTGAATAATTTCAAAAGGTAAAATTTATAAAATTCTGATTATTTTAAAAACAGAAGCAAACTGAAATTTATTCCAACTTCCTTTTCAATAAGGAATATTGAAAGTCAGTAATATTACTCTGGATTTACTTTGTTATATCTATACCAATGTGAGCATCAATTAATTTCATTTATAGGCTCTTAAAAACAGATTATTTATCCATGATGATAGGTGTTCACAATTTTAGGATTTTTATAAACTCTTCTTCTTGCCAGTTTTCACTATGTTATTCAAGTGTCAAGTAGACACAAAGGAAAACAGAGAATGAGTGATTATTCCCTTAGAAAAGAAGAGAGAAGAACTCTCCATCCTTTTATCCCTTTTTCTATACATAGGCAATGACCACATAGAAATTTGGAATATAAATAAAGTTAAAGGATATGGAAAGGTGTGGTATTACATAGTCAATCTTTCAAACTCAGCTTTCTCACTAGACTTTATTAGATGGATACTCCCATTTTTAAAGTTCTAATTAATTACAGGGCCACTAATAAAGAACGGTTCATCTCATTTAAAGTCCCAAAATTGAACTAATTTTCTATATATTTGATGAGGAATAAGAAGATATTTTTGTCCAAGTCCTATTTCTCCATCAAGAAAACATAGAGCAATCCTCAGGCTTAAATTTTTCTCAAATAAAATTAACATAATAAATACATTTTTTAAACTGAAAAAATAATTAATACCTGTCAGCAGAGAAGCTTGAAAAGATTATTTCACTGGGGCAGGAAAACAGAAACAGAAAGAACAAGGCCAATTATACTGTTAAAAGAATGTATGCCACTTTTAAGGGCTAAAAACTTAAGGATGAATCCCTAAGGTCACATGAACAAAGTTTACTAGTTACTAGAATATTATTTTAAATCTTTTTTACTGTTTAAGAGATTTTAAATAAATGTAATTCTACCTCCAATTTTCTTTTCATTAAAATGGTAAGGCACTGCTAAAATATCCAGAACTTTTCCCAGATAAATTCATAAGGACCTTTGTGAAATCTGTACCATAGAATTAAGTGTCACAGACCAACCACAGGAAACTCAGTAAATTTCTTGCAAACAAGCAGTTAGCATTTTCTCCTTTAGAAAGGCCGCATGCTTAGCATAGTTGGAATCAAGAAGTCAATGAAATTACCAAACCCTTCCTTCCTCAGGCATACACAATACATAACAATAGACTATGTTCTTTTCAGCTTCCAGTAGAAGCAGCAGACTTTGCTTGATTTTGACCAAGGGTGAGAGAGCAGTAGATGCAAGACAAAGACAAATCGTCTCTGATACATACCAGCAGTGACTATTTTAATGGTCACTGTTTTAATTTATTTACTTACTCCAAAAAGATAAGAATACTATATTTTGATGAAAACAGTAATTAAATTCTTTGACATTCACATATTTCTTAGTCCTAGCATACACAACCTGGATTTCTACTTAATTTGAATCAATGCTACTAGGCAGGTA
This sequence comes from Leucopleurus acutus, assembly GCF_964270905.1. NCBI lineage: Eukaryota > Metazoa > Chordata > Mammalia > Artiodactyla > Delphinidae > Leucopleurus > Leucopleurus acutus. The sequence continues at coordinate 42,737,724 of NC_139150.1, forward strand.
GAAATTTCAAGAGCAAAATTTTTTAGCTTCTTTTTTTGTAAGCTCAATACTAAAAATCTGAAATAGTCATTTTCTAAGAAATAATGATTTATAGAGATAAAATCTTGATAAACCTAAGAATTAGAAGAGACTCAAGTCATTGGCTGAATAAATTAAACCAAAAGCTGAACAATTAAGGCAATTATCTACTACAGTCTAATATAAGCTCATTATAAGCAAAATGCTTAACATAAATTAAGGTAAATGTTCCTTTGCTGATCCAAATGCAGAGCAGTCATAAGGGTTTAAACATCGTACTATTAACAGTCATTAACTTTTTCGAGTTTTTTTTTTTTAAGTACATCTGATATACTAGAAAAATAGAACAAAAAGTTTCATCTAAGTTTGAAATTTAAAAAAAAGCCTTCAGTATGCAAAACATAAAACAGATTTACTTATACATCTTTCAGAAACATAGATAACATTTTCCCAATATTATCTAGAAGAAATACATATAATTATGCTTACTATAACAATTCTTCTGTCCTGAATTCATAACATTTTATAATAAGGATATAGCACATGGATATGTAAGCTAATAAGTAAATATAATGATTGTAAAACCAACTTTGTTCACTGTTTCAGAAAATGTATACATAATAAAATGAAATAGAAGAACCAAAGAACATTTTTCTTCATTCTCAGACTATAAATTATTTCACTATCTAACCTTTATGACAAATCATGAATGTTTCTTATAATAGTAGTTCAACCTATATGATTTTGGAATAGAACAACAAATTCGTATTGCTTCAAGTTATATAAGTTTGTTATTATTAGAAGAAATTTGACAAAGATGCTTTTAAAATACTAAATAAATATAAAATATTGACTGGCTATTACTATTCTTTTTCTTTCTTTCTTTTTTTTTTAACTCAATTACATTATATTACAGCCCAGAAAATTTACAGAGAACATTAAAAACAGCATTTTGCTAACAAATAAACAGATAATTTAAAATGAAACTAGTGAACATTAAAAACAAAAATTGTCTAACTTTAAATCTTAAAGACAAACTGTTATTACAAAGCTATAAAACACATAAAGCAAATGCTATAATATATGGTATGCCCTACTTTGGCTATAAAATACATTTTTCCGTGCTTAAATAATGCATAAATATTTGTTTTTGAAAATACATAGAAAAACATTTTAAAAGGAAAACGTACTTTTAACTCCATATGGGCATTATGGTAGTAGTCATACAAAACATGTTAATGAAACATTCCAAATAAAATGACAAAGAACATATGAATTTGAACATTTCAGATCTGACTAATCATCGTCATCATCATTATCATCATCACTACTTCTACTGTGAGTCATAATCCACTCCCTGTAGACCTGAATTTTCTGTAAGCATGGTAAAGAAAAAAAGAAGCACAAATGTTAGTTAAGTATGGCAAATTGCTTGGAAAACATGTAAAATTATGAAATGTTCAAGAAGTCAATAATTTTGAAGAAGACTTCAGCTCTAAGTGTGGCAGTAATTATGGATATAATTTCTTAACCTAATAAGACTTAACTAAACTCCACTGGTTGGTACACTTAATGTATAGAATAGCTTGATGATACCAGTAAATTATTTTGTGACTATGTTAGAATTATTCTATTTCTCTAGTAGGTAGCTTTAATGGACTACTAGGAAGCACTATAATTATGTGCCACTTTCTAGATAGAAAGGTACACAATAAGAGAGTGTATCTCATATTTAATTATCATATATAGGCATATATAATTTAGTGAACACAGAGCACCCTTTTTAGAAAATTAGAAAACAAAAGGACGAACATTTGAAAGTATTAAATATTTTCTAAGGGCATTATTATTAAATCAGATTAAATCTAGGCAGATGAGATTTGAAATACTGTTTATATGTCATCTACTTCTTTGCCACAGCACTGGTATTTGTATATTTCAAAGTGTTTGCTAATAGTAAAGTTTTGATTCAAAAAAAGCACCATTACCACTAAAGCAACAACCCAATTCTTACACCTGTAAGAGAGTAATGCCAAACACAAACATCCTAAGGCATCTGGTGAATTCCTATAGGTATTCCGACTAATACTGTGTTTAATACTCCTGCTGAAAAATAAGCAATGGCTGACAAGGATTGTGAGATTTTAGTCATTTAAACAGCTCTTTCAGCAATTAATTCTACAACTGGCCTAATGAAAATAATAGGCATGTTTAAAAATACAGTCAATAGTCATGATCTTAAATCCCAAACTTCAGAGCTTTAGAAAACAATCAATGGAAAAAAGTGTAGAACAAATTTACTTGTTACTGAAATCAAGTTATCAGCTGTGAAAAACTTGGTATGTCATGGCTTTCCTATCATCTGTTCTCTAATAATGAGGATATATGTCTAAACTCTCCTCACTACTCATCCTTACTTCCTACTAAGTTTATAAAATAGTTTCTCAAGAAATAGTTTTGTGAAAGGTGATTTGATAACTATTCAGTTTAGTAAAATGAATTAGTAATATGTTAACTGTGTTCTAATAGGGGAAGGCACGTGCTGAGTAGATATGTATGTTTCAATTGTATAACTATAGGTGACTTCTGCAATATTTTCAAAGAATGATATACTGTCATTGTAGAGTTTGTCAACCTGCCATTTAAAACACAATCTCTCAGCAGATTGCCAGTTCTATCCCAATATGCAATTATTCTGATGCTTTAAAAACATTTTAAACACAATGTAAAACCACTTAACTAAATATCACACATTAACACAATACTTGTAGTTTATGGAAGTACATTTAATGCAGAATTATATACTGTGAACGTAAAGATATCAAGCACTAGCAATACTTTCAAGTCTGTACTATGAGTATTTTCAAATATGTACAATTTATTATCACTATGAGTATTTTCAAGCCTCCTTGTTTTCAATTAAATGATTTAATTTAGTATTTCACAACTAAACAACAGAAACGACTTTAAATTGGTATATCGTATTGTGTATGTTATCTGCAGCATAATCCAGATTTTAAAAGTCTAACTTTCAAAGTAGAAGTTATATAAACAGATAAAATATTCTATCTTCAAACTGACTATTGTTCTAAAAGCTAATTTTCCTTACTAAAAGATGTTGGTTTTCATGTAAATTGCTTATCAATTCCACAGGGTTTTAAATAGACCACACAAGCATAAAGCGGGAAGAGGGTCATGGCCATTTGAGCATCTTCGAAAGAAAAGCAGGAGAACCCAAGAATTCACAATAGCAGTGGTCATGATTTTTTTTTCCTTATGCATGCCTAACTGGACATGAGGATTATATCTGGAATAAAAGGTGTTAGTGGTTTGAAGGAAGCACCCTAAATAGAAATGGTCTAACCGGGTAAATAAGTACCATCAACTGTGAGGGCAAATAAGGCACAATGGCTTTCGACTAATCTAGTAAATCCAGTACAGAACTAAGAGTACCCTATAAAAAGGTCAGATTTGCTAAAAATCCTATACAAAAAGTTACCAATATAAAAGCTTTTCTTTGCATTCGAAATACTGAAACAGCTGTACGTAGTTTGTAAATTTTAAGACTAAAATTTACTGTTGGCTTTCACTTGCAAAGTCATGCATTAACTGTTTTCATATCAAACTTTTTGATGCCTGTAAAAAAGAAAAAAAAATTCTTACAGTAAATAAATGTACATTTAAAACCTAAGTAAATGTAAGAAACTTTAAATGGAATTAAGCAAAACATATAAAAGCCCAAATAATCTAATACATATTTAAAGCATTATATAGCTACTTTAAATAAAAAGCTGACTTGACTATATTAATCTTAATTCATAAGATATTTCTTCACCCACCTGTAACATTTGATTTCCAGTACCATCCCTCAACCTGTAAGGTCTGATAACTCCATCTTCATTAAAGAACCTAGGGGGTCGCAGACTCTCCACTTCATTAGAAGTCTCTGTAGCTCTAGAGGGAAAACATATAACTTGATTTTTTAAATTACTCAAAAACTCCTAAGTATATTTTAAAATGATACTAAAAAAACGATCTTCTTTTGGATAAAATGAGACTATTACATCACTTCTCTTTTTTAAATTTTGTCTTTTGACACAAATAATAAGTTTTCTAGACAAATGTAGAACTGTAAAGAAGTGTGATTATAGATTCTCTTGGATTTTCTTTGTAGACGATAATCAGAGAATCAGCATATGAGTACTGCTTTTTCTTTTCTGGTTTAAGACTTTTAATTTCTTTTGCTTTTCCTATTTCCTATTATATTGCATTATTAGCTCCTCCAGCACAATGCGAAATACATGAGGGGATTGCAAGCATCCTTCTCTCATTCTCAACTTTAAAGGTAAAGCTTCTAAGAGTTATTCATGAAGTACAGATATCAGCAACTTTTTTTTTTTTTAAAGGCACTGCTTGTTAAGCCAAGGAAATTCATTTCTACTCTTAGTTTGCTAACTTTTTTTTTGTCATTGTTATTGAAAATCTTGAATGAACAATGAATTTTAAATACGGAATTTTCCCCTGGTCATTGCTGTGATCCTGTGGTTTATCTCCTTCAAACTATTAATGCTTTAAGTCACATTACATGGTTTTCTAATGTTCACATACCCTCACATTCCTTCTAAGGCTTGATATGTACTGTCTGAAACACATATACACATTGCTGAATTTGGTTAATATTTTATTTAACATTTTTTGACTGTATGGACCTACACGAGAAAGACTCATTTATTGTTCATTCATTCATTCAACAAACATTCACATATTCAACAAATATTAAGAGCTTACCATGTAATGTATCCATATGTATAGACACATACATATGGATCAATTTCCAATTAAAAGCAGAAATTGGCAGAATGTATAAAAAAATGTGATCCAACTATATGCTGTCCAAAAGAGGCTCATTTTAGAGTCAAAGACACAGATAAGTTGAAAGTAAAAGGATGGAAAAAGATATACCATGTAAATAATAACCAAGAGAGCTGGAATGGCTATACTAAAATCAGAAAAAAATTACTTAAAAAAAAAATTCCTATTAGACACAAAGAAGGACATTTAATTTTTTTAATGAATTTTTATTGGAGTATAGTTGATTTACAATGTTGTTTTAGTTTCAGGTGTACAGCAAAGTCAATCAGTTATACATATACATATATCCATTCTTTTTTAGATTCCTTTCCCATACAGGCCATTAGAGTATTGAGTAGAGTTCCCTGTGCTATACGTTAGGTCCTTATTATTATCTATTTTATATATAATAGTGTATATACATTAATCCAAATCTCCCAATTTATCCCTCCCCCACCTTGCCCCTTGGCAACTGTAAGTTTGATTTCTACATCTATAACTCTATTTCTGTTTTGTAGCTAAGTTCATTTGTACCATTTTTTTAGATTCCATATATAAGCACTATCATATTTGTCTTTCTCTGTCTGACTTACTTCACTCAGTATGACAGTCTCTAGGTCCATCCATGTTGCTGTAAACGGCATTATTTCTTCTATGGCTAAGTGATATTCCTTTGTATATATGTACCACATCTTCTACATGCATTCATCTGTCGATGGACATTTAGATTGCTTCCATGTCCTGGCTATTGTAAATAGTGATGCAATGAACACTGGGGTGCATATATCTTTTCAAATTATGGTTTTCTACAGATAAATGCCCAGGAGTGGGATTGCTGGATCATATGGCAGCTCTATTCTTAGTTTTTTTAAGGAACCTCCATACTGTTCTCCATAGTGGTTATACTAATTTACATTCCCACCAACAGTGTTAGAGGGTTCCCTTTTCTCCACACCCTCTCTGGCATTTACTGTTTGTAGACTTTTTTTTTTTGTGGTATGCGGGCCTCTCACTGTCGTGGCCTCTCCCGTTGCAGAGCACAGGCTCTGGACGCGCAGGCTCAGCGGCCATGGCTCACGGGCCCAGCCACTCCATGGCATGTGGGATCTTCCCGGACTGGGGCACGAACCCGTGTCCCCTGCCTCAGCAAGCGGACTCTCAACCAATGCGCCACCAGGGAAGCCCTGTTTGTACACTTTTTGATGATGGCCATTCTGACCGGTGTGAGGTGATATGATACCTCATTGTAGTTTCGATTTGCATTTCTCTAATAATTAGTGATGCTGAGAATCTTTTCATGTGTTTTTTAGCCATCTGTATGTCTTCATTGGAGAAATGTCTATTTAGGTCTTCTGCCCATTTTTTGATTGTGTTGTTTGTTTTTTTGATACTGAGCTGCATGACCTGTTTGTATATTTTGGAAGTTAATCCCTTGTCGATTGGTTCATTTGCAAATATTTTCTCCCATTCTGAGGGTTGTCTTTTTGTTTATCATTTCTTTTGCTGTGCAAAAGTTTTTAAGCTTAATTATTTTTGTTTTTATTTTAATTTTCATTACTCTAGGAGGTGGATCGAAAAAGATCTTGCTGAGATTTACGTCAAAGAGTGTTCTGCCTATGTTTTCCTTTGCTGAGATTTATGTCAAAGAGTGTTCTGCCTATGTTTTCCTCTAAGAGTTTTATAGTATCTGGCCTTACATTTAGGTCTTTAATCCATTTTGAGTTTACTTTTGTGTATGGTGTTAGGGAGTGTTCTAATTTCATTCGTTTACCTGTAGCTGTCCAGTTTTCCCAGCACCACTGACTGAAGAGACTGTCTTTTCTCCATTGTATATTCTTGCCTCCTTTGTCATAGATTGGGTGACCATAGGTGCATGGGTTTATCTCTGGACTTTCTATACTGTTCCATCGATCTATATTTCTGTTTTTGAGCCAGTACCATACTGTTTTGATTACCGTAGCTGTGTAGTATAGACTGAACTCAGGGAGCCGGATTGCTCCAGCTCATTTTTTCTTGCTCAGGATTGCTTTGGCTACTTGTGATCTTTTGTGTTCCCATACAAATTGTAAAATATTTTGTTCTAATTCTGGGGAAAATGCCATTAGTAATTTGATAGGGATTGCACTGAATCTGTAGATTACCTTGGGTAGTACAGTCATTTTGACAATATTGATTCTTCCAGTCCAAGAACATGGTATATCTTTCCATCTGTGTCATCTTTGATTTCTTTCATCGGTGTCATGTAGCTTTCAGAGTACAGGTCGTTTGCCTCCTTAGGTAGGTTTATTCCTAGGTATTTTATTCTTTTTGATGTGTTGGCAAATGGGATAGTTTCCTTGATTTATCTTTCTGATCTTTCATTGTTAGTGTATAGGAATGCAAGAGATTTCTGTGTATTAACTTTGTATCCTGCAACTTTAACCAATTCACTGATGAGCTCTAGTAGTTTTCTGATAGCAGCTTTCGGATTTTCTATGTATAGTATCATGTCATCTGCAAACAGTGACTGTTTTACTTCTTCTTTTCCAGTGTGATTTTTTATTTCCTTTTCTTGTCTGATTGTCATGGTAAATTCCCTATGACTTATTGACTTTTGAGCTTCTCTGATGATTATGACTCAATAATTATATTTGTGAAACTAAAGTTACAGGTAGAAAAAACTGTACCCTTTTTTCCAACCTTAACTCTAAACTAAAACTGGAAACACCCCATTATGGGCATAGTATGAAATACTGACTTAAAAGGAGCAACTAATTTAATGACAATACTTATTGCAATAGAGCAGAAAGCCAGAGAAAGTACAAAGGAAAAAAGTCAGGGAGATATCCACCCACCAATTTTCTAAGTTAGGTTTCTAAGTTAAATTCATTAGTATGAATTTAATCAATTGTTTTATGTGTTACAAACTTCTAGAATAGAGGTAACAATAACACAACTACTAAATTTTAGTCTTATGCTAAATTTAATTTGGAGGAAAAGAGAACATGTTTAAAATTATTTGCACAAGTGAAGAGAAATAGAGGGAAAGGATATAATAGTTTCATAACAAAATAAGACCATAAAGGAAGGGGTGAACACAAGCTGAGTTTGAACCTGGAATGTAAAATGCCATTCTTTATTTCTCAAAAAAGGAGACAGAATATTATATTTGCTAATTTTGTAACTGATGTATAGCATTACATTCTTGTAATGTATTGCAATCAAGGAAAGTGAAAAGCTTAACTTGCCAAACCTTCCCTGCCAAGGCTGCTGGGAATGAATGACAAATGAAGTAGAACTCTATGAAGCTGAAATGATTCAATACCAACAATTTAAGAAGTATCAAAAGCAATTAGGAAGCTCATATGCAACTTGCCATTATTGCAGGTTCATAATTAAGTGCCTCAAGCCAAAGAGATTTATCTCATTTCTCTTGGTTTAAGCATTTTACTCATATTTTACATCAAAGAGAATTTACCTTTTTATTCCCTGAAATGTACTGCTAGCCATGTCTATGATGCCACCAGTTGGTCTTGTCACTGCTCCAACTAAACCTTTCCCAAAACCTTTAAAGAAACCAGCCGCTCCTTCTTTTTGAGCTCCTGGATAGAAAAAAGACAGAGTTTTAGACAATTGGATTAGGAACGAAAATGGAATCAGTTTATGAAAGCCTTGGTAATATATATCACCCAAAGGAATCACTATACTTGCCTTTGATCGGTTTTGTAACAATTCCTGTTATGCCACTTACAAAACCCTAGAGGAAAAGCACAATTGAAAATTTACAATACTTTGACATGATACCTTGAAGAACCAAGTCTGGCTTACAAAAGAAATGCAAAGATCTGCTTTCTAGATACCATAAGAATTAACATATTTCCTAAGTATTGTATTTAAACAGAATATTTCTGGAGGCTACTGACATATTTTTTATTATGTCACAACCCATTGCTCCACCAACATCCAAATAATATTTGAGTGAATGAAAGTTTTATGTCTATTTCCTTACTCACAGATCATGGCTTTAAAAGATATTCCTAAAATGTTCACAACCATGGGAAATTTCTTACAGAAACTAATCCTTTTCCTCCACGAGTGATGCCTTCTCTAAGACCAGCTGGTTGCTTGTTCATGGCTTCTCTTCTCTTCTGTTGGTAGTCTTCATCCATAGTCATAGCTGCTACCCCTTTAGCCATAGCACTGGTGATTTTGGAGGCAGCACCAGCTAATCCACCTAGCAAAATTGTAATACTTTTAGTAAAACAAAACATATCATTATTTTCTAGCATAATCATTCTTGGTAGGCATTCTGTTTCTTACCAACAGCTCCACCAACTAGTGCTTTCAGTCCCAGTGCCATTCCTTCCACAAACTCTTCAGGACCCTGGATGGCTCCCTAAAGGGTCAAAAAAGAATAACAATAAATAAAGTTACGCTTACGTTTAAAGGTAAATTTGTTTTTGGTATATACAAGAAAAGTAGTAGTGACAAAAAGAATAAAGATGTCCCAGAGAAAGTGATATCAGAAGAAAACTTCACATTAACATAATTCTCAGATATTTCATGGCATTCAAAGTATAAAAGATAAAATGTTAGAAGTTGATCCAAACTTAGAAAGGAATATGACTATTCACCAAAGTGTACAAAAGATGCTTACTCGGAGTATATGTTATATTATGAGAAGGTAACCACAAACTACTCTATATAATATTTTTAAAAAGAAATAAAAACACTTTAATTCTTAATATTTCTAATATTTTAGATTATAGTGTACAAAATAAATACTAGTTTTACTTTATTTTTCATTATCTTCTATGTTTAAAAGTGAAAGTAGGAGAGTTTTGAATGTTTTGACAGAAATTTTTAAGGGACAGAGAACAATCATAATTTTTGCCATTGATTATTAAGATTGTTTCACACAGTGTCAGTTTGCATGGTTATTTTTACTGTCCCACACCACTGTGCAAAGCAAGACTGTGTGTCCATGGGAATCTTCCTTCTACTATAGTACAAATTTTATCCATCTTTAATATTCCAACAGAACACTTAAAATTTGGTATTTCTTAGTAAAGTCTTAAGTTTAAATTCTGAAGGAAAAGGTAAATATTTCTCAAAAGACTTCTCAAAAACCTCTTACCATTGTTTGCTTCAAAATAATGTCCTTTTGTTGTGTTTCCAAAAATCCATTCACAACTACAACTCAAGTTAACTGGGGTGATTATTATTATCATTTTTAATTGAAGTACAGTTGATTTACAATGTTGTTTTAGTTACTGGTGTATAGTAAAGTGATTCAGTTATACATATATATACACAAGTGTGTGTATATATATGTATATATATACTTTTCATATTCTTTTCCATTATGGTTTATTACAGGATATTGAATATAGTTCCCTGTGCTATACAGTAGGGACCTTGTTGTTTATCTATTTTACATATGGTAATTTGTGTCTGCTAATGGGATGCACTATTTATTCAAAAATATTAGTGTGATATATTGCACAACACAAGATTAACTATTTTACCTGGTAAGGCTCATAAAAAAATGCTTCTACACCTTCAGAAAATTCTCTAATCAAGCCAAAGGGATTTCCCAAAACATCAAGTCCAAGAATGAGTACATACATCTGCTTAATGGCCTAAAAATGAAATAGAAACATTAGTCAAATCAGATTATCAGATTTAATATTTTTTTTCCTTATATTCAGTAAACACATCCAGTTTTTTTTCAGGCTAACACCCTCACCACCAATTTCAGCCTAAACCATATCACCGTATTCATCAGTAGTCTTAGTTTTAAAAAGCAATTTGGTGTTAGAGTATGAGAAATAATATGCCCTATTTACATAAAGTTTTAGAATATTCAAAATACTTTTACAACTATGTGTGACAGTTATTATTACTGCCACCATTTTATAGACTAGAGAAACATACAGGTCAAATGATGCCTGGAGCCATGGTGGGTAAACAGCAAAACTGGGATCCAAACCCAGACCTCTTAAGTCATGCTCAGTGATCTGTCCACCATACAACAGCTATCTCAATGCTCTATAAATTATACCACAAAATACAGGAGTCTTCAGAGGTGGATAAAAATCCACTAAAATAATATATCTAATTGACTAAACAACTTAATTACACTAAAAATGCCCTGTGTTCATCAGTTACTTACTGATAAATAGTTTCCCTTGACCTATTTTTTTAAGTAAGTGAGCTGAATTACTTAGCTAATTATTATTTAAAGATTTACATCTAGTCCACACTGATCCAGGAAAGATTTCTGTCAAAGGCTAAAAGTAGAAAGGCAAAAAACTGAAATGGTGGTTGGGCTCAACTTCTTTCTACAATCCTGAGGGAAAAAACCATGTTTTAAAATTTTGAAACGGCTATTCCCTTCCTGGCCGAATCATTATACCTCTATAGACACATATGGCTTCACCATTTTATCACTTTGTCCCTCTGTAAAATAATCTCAGACAAACCTGTTTTGAATAGTGTCTTATTACTTCAGACTGTAGTTCAGATGTTGTATGGAACTGATAGTTGAGTTCAAAAAATGCAAGCCTGAAAAAAAAAACCACAACAAAATGTATAAATATATAGAGAAAAGGAGATTATGTTTTTAATATTAATGAATGGTTTTATTTTCTTTAGAATTTTTCTCCAAAAAAATTCCTTTTAGTACATTTTCCCATACCAGTCAGGAAATCCACTCCTATATACATCTCTGCATATTCTGGTCAAAGAACCCTCTTAAGAATCTGATAAAAGCTATGGATCTTATCTTCAGAAAAGCCATCAATATACACATATTTTCACAGAATTCAGGCATTTTAGAGACCCTTGGGTCCCACTCCTGGACATGAACTATATTTCTCAATTCTGTCCTATCATGGCCCACACAGAAAATGCCTGACGCACTGAGATAAATGGAAGAGGCTGCTCAAGAATGGCCAGGGTTCAGCTGCTGCAGGTCCTGCCTGATCAGCTGACAGCTGAAGAATCACCATCAGTTTATTTATAACCTATTCACAGCATATACCTGGAACCACTAACTGGGAAGTTGTATGCTAAGGATAGGACAGCAGCAAGATTAGAAATCTCAAAAAAAAAAAAAAATTAGAAATCTCATCCTATTTCTGATGTCTTCAAACTTGTGTTTTTAAATTTGACTGTTTCCTAACTTTTATCTAGATTTACAGTTATGTCTTATTAGACTCACTGATTCTTACTACTGTTCTTAATAATAGCTCTAGGTGCTATCTGCAAAGGTCATGCTCATCTAAAGTCTCCACTCAGACTCTCTGTCTCTTTGGTCAGATACTCTAATAGCTTACATTATGACTCACATTAAATTCTTGACTGTAACATTTAAACTGATCCCTTCACTTCTGCTATCATGGCATTCATTTTCTTCTAGTCACATATGCTTTGAAGAGACTTGATCCCATAGGCCTTAAAGCAACATCTTTTAAGCACCACACATCACATCTTTGGGTATACACAGCTTCTTAGGAATCCTTCCCTAGGCCAAAAAGGCCTTATATAACACACAAGCTTGCATGACCTCTGTCCCTCTTTCTTAAGGAAATTATTTAATAATTATTCTGTTATTTAATAGTTAAGGGTTACCAGGCAATATGTTTCTTAAATTATATTCCATTTAACAGCAAAAAACCATATTCAACCTATGATCTGCAATGTACTTTACATACTTTTTCACTTATAAAATTTTAATGTAAATATAAAATGGACTTTTCATCAATTTATACATTTGAATATTAAACATACTTAAAAACTACATCTTGTACATCTGTAAGAGTGGCACCAATACTCTTCAGCAAAAGATTTAAAGAATGAACTGCTACCAGTCCTTCAGGTTGTTCTGAATCTTTAGCTTCTTCACCACCTGAACTCAGTGAAACACTTAAATGCAACTAAAGAGATAAAGAAAGAAATATTTAAAGCACTTCCTTCATAATGACAGTTTTAACTCTTAAAATTCAATATCATCTTAAATTCACTATACCATAAATAAGATTTCAAAGTTACCTAGATTATATCAAAATTAATAACTGGAATGTTGAAAGAATTTAAAATGTAAACAGCCCTTTAAAAAATTTAAATTCAACCATGTAATGTATGATATTTAGTTCAATCCAATTCTTTTGGTAAACCTAGGAAAATATTAATCTTCATATATTTTTTAATAACATTAACAATCTAGAAGTTGAAATTGTTGAAAATTAACTCAAATATCTCCAAAAGTGAACGTTTCAACTATTAGAATTAAGTTAGTGTGGTAAAGCTAGTTAAAAAGCACTTTTGTATTATATGTATTATATATAGTATAAGTAGTTATACAGTAATTTTCTTCAAGTATTATGTAAGTTAACTCATAGAAATTTTATGTTAAGAACTTACTTTTAGTTCCATTCAATCTTCAATTTTAAAATCAAGGTTACTTTATAAATTAATTTCAAACTTATACTAATATCATACACAAAAGTTTGAAAATTGTCACTCAACACCTTAATAGATAGCAAGTTAACATAATGTTAGGTCAAGATGTAAACATATAAACATACTGTAGGTGGTTCCACTATTATTTCCACATGATAAAAAATTATTCTAAGAATAAATATTAAAAATTTAAAAGTATCATTCCTTTGTTATTTACTTATATTTGTAATTGTGAAGTTATAGAACTTATATACTATTAAGAATATAATTTAAATGTTGTATTCCCCCAAACAGATCAAATCAATCTGCTATTACCAAGATTATCAAGGACAATAAAAATGACTTATTTTTCCCCTACCTTGATAGGAGATATATGAAAGTATTCATAGAGACTGACTTGTGATGAATCTCCTAATGAAACTATTTTATATTCTTCTTGGAAAGCTTCTGTATCTTTATGAAAAAGCTCAACCTATAAAGGAACATAAAATATTAAAAACATAAGGGATATTTCTGTATAAGTATTAAGCTAATAGCTCACACGCTGCAGAATACTTCCCCATAATATCCAGATTCAACATTGCTCATGATTGGGAACCTACTGCCTTAGAAGGGAAACTAACATCTCTACTGTTAGGAAAGTTCGGTCACTCACAAACTGATAAGCATATCTTCTATGTTTCCATCCAATACATTAAAAGACACTAAGGTTTCTTCACGTGACCATAGATTTTATTCCAAAAGGCCACTAATCCAATCCATCAACACTTTCTTAGGAATAATACAATCATAATGTACTTGCAGCTTTTTGATAAATGCATTATTGACATCTACAGAGGTCACTAATATAAATCAAAAAAGGGAAGGCACTGAAAGTAATTTTTCATGAAGTGATTAGTGCTTTCATTCTTGATAATCAACACTGTTTCTTCTGCAAATGCTCACAAATCTAGTACTTCTGTGTGCTGAGAAACGGCCCAACATTCACATTTTAACTGTTTAACAAAAACTTCAAAATGATAACCTTATTAAAAGTATATTTAGAAATTCACTTCTGGGATAATGATGTAAGGAGATCTTTAGCTCTCCAGTGAAACTGGTAAAATTTATTTAAAAAGACGAACTTTTAAAGCCTCTATACCTAAGGGTATAACCAAATAAAACATCTATTCAAGAAAATCTATAAAAATTTGGTAGGAAAAGTGACTCTGTGGTATTTGAAAAAGGACCATTCTCTCAGTTCCCCCTCCCAACTCAGTAAGCCGGAACTCCAATCTAGACTGGTGCACCCAAGAACTCAGAGCTCCTTCTCTGCCCCACCTCCAACTGGAAGACTTTCATCTTGGGAGGAACAGAGGTCAGCACTTCTCATCCTGCCCCCAGCTACTAGCTGCTGAGCCTAAACTACAGGGGAAGAAGGAGCTTCCCTCTTCTGCCCAGCCTCCACTCAGAGAACAAAGGCTCTACTTGGGTGTGACACCACTGAGAATACTGAGGTCTGATCACCCTTGGCCCACCTCTAGAGCTCCAAAGCTCTGGTCCCAAGATATTGCCTGGGGGTGGGGGTGTATGTGTGTGTGGGAGTAGACTTTAAAACAGACAGCTCCTCATCTCTTCCCAAAGAAACTGACTTCATTTACAACAAAATGTAAAGTTCAGGCCTAAGAGTGCTCTAGGAAACAGTGAATGTTGTGGTGAAAGGCAACTGGGAGGAAAATCCTTGATTCAGTGAAGATACAGGCTAAACTGTAGGCCTGTTAAGTTTTTGTGAAAGAAAGAACTGGGGAAAGAGACAGAGGTTGGAACAAATAGCAAACACTTATCTTCAGATCACTTCCTTCAAAGGAGGCCAAATTTGACTGGATTAGTCTGTAGAGCAATTTATGCCCTAAGGCATTACTGAAAAAAAACTAGAGCAATCATCCAGCAATTAGCAGTTGTGATCATGGAAAGAAATGCAAAGAGCCCTGTAAAAACCACTTTTATTCCAGGGTAACTGTGGGTGTCCCAAATCTTCACCTCCCTGAGGAGTGACATCAAAGGCTTAACAATGCAGGGAAAGGTAAGGGTGGGGGTGGGGTAGACTTCAATAAAATAATCCAGCCAGTCACTGAACTAATAAATAAACCAGTAACAATAATAAGCCTTGGAGAAAGGGGGACAAGTACCCAGCACTGTTTCAGTATACAGCTGACCCTCTGTATCCACAAGGTTCCACATCCGTGGATTCAACCAACTGTAGAATGAAAATATAAAAGAAAAAAAAAAAAATCCAGAAAGTTCCAAAAACCAAAACTTCCATTTGGCACACCCTGGCAACTACTGACATAGCATTTACATTGTACTAGGTATTATAAGTAATCTAAAGATGGTTTAAAGTACATGGAAGATGTGTGTAGGTATATGCAAGGACATCTTACCTTTTATTTGCCTTATCCCTTTTCTCATCAAATATCCTGGCATATCCAAATTTCTAAATTATTAATCAATACAAAAGTAACCCAGAAAAATAAAATAGGAAAAAAGTGATGTAAACATGACTGATTATCCTCTTCCCCTTACTACTGGCCTAAAACCTTTCCTCCTATTTTCTAAGTCATCATAAAAAGGTTATTTGTCTTGCTTCCAACTTCTATAATCTGAAAATGTGATATCTGCCAATGTAGAACCACGGCAGCATAATAAAAAAATTTTAATTTTTAAAACCATTTTAATACATTTAAGAATGTATAATGTTATAATTTTTTTAAGTCCTCCTCTTTCCCTAATTCTTCCCATCATATTATTAATAAGTCTTACCTCCGTTTTTTCAGTTACTTCAGCTGCTGTCATAAGTTCTGATATAGCATAGACAAACCCAAGATCTAACCTGAGATCCATTTCTTGGATCAACACTTTGAAATACCTATAATACAAGGTGAAAAGCATTTAAAAATCACTGATTAACTGCATTAACAAAATTATATAGGAAAACATATTAGATAAATATTAAAACATTGAAACTTAGGACTTTTTAGGTGAATGAATTAAAAAATGTCATGGCAACACTGTTCATAATGGCAACAAACTCATAATATGAAAATGCCTACAAAGAGGAAATCGGTAAGTAAACTGTGGTATATAGTCACACAAGAGAATACTACATGCTAGTGATAATAAATAAACTCTAGCTACATACAACAAAATAAATTGTAGTAAAAATCTGAATGAAAAAAGCAAGTCCCAGGAATATATTTACAGTTAAAAAATTTTTCTTTAGTTAGGAAAAATTTTGGCAAAGTAAGAAGCATAATGTTTAGGTACACATAAACAATAAAACAGTATTTTAAAAAGGGAATAAAAATAGTATTTATCTTGGTGATAGGGTGGAGGAAACAAGAAATATGGTAGTGATACATAGATGGATGTTTCTGTCAGTGTTCTATTTTTTGAACTGGGTGGTGACTGAATTGAAAATATTATTTTCTTGTTTCTAAAACAGTATGCAGTAATTATAGACAACTTAATAGAGAAAACAAATAAAAAAGAAAATAACAAAATACACACAATTCAGAAATGACTATTGTTAATACCTAGGTATAATTCATTTGGAGCTTTCTGACTCTCCCAGATTATGAAATAATTGATTTTTCCTATGACCTTTATAATTTAATATTTTACACTTAAATCTTTGACTCATCTGAAATTTATTTATTTAAGAGTACAATTAACTCATATTTAAATTAAAACATTAAATGCACACACAATAAATGTACTAAGACGCTTACTTAATACGTGATATCTGCGAATGTCCTGCAGATCTCATGACAATACTGACATCTGTAAAGGGCTTTGGTGCTGTAAAGATTAATAAATATGATTAATGATGCTTTAAACAAAAGATAAGCATTTTCTTGCAATTTAATACACATCACAGTGGACAACTAAATTATTTACTAAATCGTGAGTATCAATTAAAATTACTGATATCTGTAAGATCTATCACAACCTTAATTTCAGACTCCAGGATTGTTTTTTTAATTATCTGTATTCACTCTAAGGTTAACTGATCCTTTAAATTAGTGATTTTAAACCAGAAGTATGTATTAGAATCATTAGGAAGTCTTTGTGAAAACAGATTCAGGGTCTTATCTTTTTATTCAAAGGTTCTAGTGGCTTCTAAATTAGGGGTTTACAAATTAGTAATCTTTTTTTAAAATTAATATCTCTAAACATTATATATATATTTCTAAATAATCTTTTCTTCAGTATTCACTCAGTTTTATTGAAGTTAGTTGAGTACTTCCTGGGTTTTTTTCAAGCTAATTTTCCAATGATCCTATAGACACTAAACTTGAGAATGGTTTCACTTCATATTTTTAAAGTAAAAGAAACCAAATAGCTAATAGAACCATTTTTATGGCAATGTAAAAATACAAACAAACCTGAATCCATGGTGACCGACTTAGGAGGTTTAATGGGGTAAAACACAAATGGAAATATAGCACCATGTATCTGGTTTTGGATCTAAGAAAACAAACAACAGGTCAGTATATTAATATGTTAATTATAGAAACTGACTGGAATAACAAAATTTAAGAAGTACAAGGAATCAAAAACTCTAGTCCAACAATGAAACTTAAGTACTAGACAAAACAGACTATGCGAATACATTTATTGCCATATTCCTTTAGAATATAATTTGACTATCTTTTCAAACTCACCTGTATTCTGTAAATTTGAATTCTAAATGATGATTGATGTGCAGATGTGCTATATTCTACTTTTAATGCTGGAAGGTAATTTCTTCTTATAGCTATTACATGTGGCTGCAGAATTTTCATGTTAGTACCACTGGGTGTGAAGCGAACCTGAAAAATATGCCCATACACACACACAAACACATGGAATTTCTCTTTATTTATTAATTGATTAAAATTAGAAATCTGTATCAAAAAACTTTAAAGATAATATTAAATAGTAGGCTAAATATTTGATGAGATTTTGACTGAGATCTTTATACTCCATATCCATACAATTCACAGAAATACTCATATAATCCTTTTAACTTGGTTTTATCACTTTTTATATAACTTTACTAAAATTTATCAAAAAAATAAAGCGATAAAAGAAGAAACAGTTTTAAAAATAAAACAAAGCAACTTATTGCCTTCTTGTTAACCAAGGAGTAGATCATTAGCGGCTTAAGAAAGTCTGAATCTTGATACAGAGAACTATCCCTTTAAAATATTCTATATAAAGTATGTATAATAGGATTCATTGTATTGTAAGCAAACTAGTCTCTCCTTAAAAACTAACTTGTGATTCACCTAATTACAACAGATAAAAATTAAAACTTCATATCAGTACTTAAAAATATTACCGGAATGTTAGTGTCCAACTCAATAACCTTATCTTCTGATGGTGAAGATTCAGTATATTCCTTAAATTCTTTCTCTAACTTCTCAGTGTGCTTTACACTCATTGGCTTCCATCTTGCCTTCTTCTTGGGTTTTGTCTCCCAAACCACATCAGAACTTATATATGAAAGCAAAAATCATGGTACTAATTTATAAACATTTTCATTTTATCTGGTTTATTACATGAATTACCATTACTGAAAAACCTTCAGTAAACTTTTGCAATATCTCTAGTTGTAAGCAAGCACATTACAAGTTTAAAAACATGAATTCATTCAACCAGTACTTATTAAACTCCTATTTAGGCACTATTCTAGGTGGCAGGGAGATTATCAGTGAACATTTCTGCCATTTTGGATCTTTCTTTTACCTGAGGAGTGATAGACAAGAAATAGTAAATTAGCATCTTTTAATATATTAGGAGGTGAAAATGCTTTTGAAAGAAGAAAAAGTAGACGGGGTAAATTGGATGTGGAGTACTGGGATATGCAAAGTGGCAGCATCAGAAAAGAGTGGCCACCAGAGGTGTCATTAAGAAGGCGAGATTTCAACAGTCTTAAAGAAGATGAGGGAGTTATCCAGCACAGAAGAGAAGAACAACATTTCAGGTAGAGAGACAAGCTAGAGCAAAGACTCCAAGCAGAGCATGCCTGTAGTCGTCCAGGTAGAAGAGCAAGGAGGCTGGCATGCCTGGAACACATTAAGAGTAGAAGATGAAGGAAGACAGATAATGAGAGGCAAAATAACGTAAAGCCTTGAGGATACTGTAAAGACTCCGAGTTTTATTCTGAGATGAGGACCCACTGAAAGATTATGAGAAGATAACCAGCCACATAGTCTGACCTAAGGTTTAAGAATGTACTATGTGTCGGAGTGGGAAGAAAGGAAAAAAAGGGATGAAGACTAGAACAGGAAAACTTGTTAGGAATGTAATGTAGTAAGCCAGGAGAAAAACGGTGATGGCTCTGCCTGCGGTGGCCTAAGAGTGAGGCAGTACAAAGTGGTCAGATTCTACGTGTGTTTTGAAGCTAGATCCAAAACACTGCTTTTAGATGGATTACATGTGGGGTGTAAGATAAAGAGAGGAATCAAAGATGATTCCAAAGTTCTTGGCCTGAGCAGCTGGAAGAATGTAGTTGTCATTAACTCCAGTGGGAAAGCAGGTTTTGGTAGAAGGAGATCAGGAGTTTGGTTTTACATACTACAAAGCTTAAGAAGTCTCTTAGATACCTGAGTAAAGATTTTATGTAAGTCGTTGGATAGATAAGTCTGGAGTTCAGGACAAAAATCTGGCTGAAGATATATTTTTAGAAGTTTTTGGCATATATACGGTATTTGAAATCAAAACTGAGACACAGAAGAGGACTAAGGTCTGAGAGCCTCAAGGTACCCAATATTAAGCAGTTGAGAAAAAGACAAGCAAGCAACAAGTGAGAATAAGAAATGTTGGAACAGAAAGAAAAACCAAGGTGGTGAGATATCCTGGGTGTAACATTAAGGACACTGTATCAAGAAGGGATCTGTGTTAAATGTTATAAACATAATCAATACAAAGACCTGTAATTGTACACTGGACCTGGCAATACTTAGGTCTCTGGTGATCTTACCAAGACCAGTTTCATGGTATACTGAAAGCAAAAACCTGTTTGGAATAGTTAAAAGAAAAATGGGTAAAAAAAGAATTGGAGATAGTGAATATATCTTCTGTAATAGATTAACACTTCTAAGGGGTTTGGCTATAAAGTAAAGCAAAGAAATGTGCAGTAGGTAGCAGGAAAAGTGGGTTCAAGAGAATTTTTTTTAGTTGAAAGAAATTACATTGGTTGGAACAATTCAATAGAGAGCCAAAAATTATTGAGGTAGGAGAAAAAAAGAAGAGAATTGCTGGATCAATGTCTCAAGAGGCAAGAGTGAATGAAATATAGTGCAAAAGTAGAAACATATGTTTAAATAGGAGCACATACAATGTGTCTATGATAACTAGGAAATGTGTCACTGCAATATGTAGGTAAAAAATATTGGTGCATAGGAAGCTGAGATATTGGAAGTGGGTCTTTGGACGTTCCCTTTTGATTGTGTCAGTTTACTCGGTGAAGTAAGATGCAAGGCAGTGAGCTGAGAGAGAATGGGGGTTTAAAAAGAGATAAAGTGTGAAACAGTAATCTAGGAGATACAGTGAATGGAACAAATCTAATTTACTAAAAAATTGCTTTAAGACTTAATTGCAGAATTTAAAAATCTTTCCACATTCTAAAATTACTTCACTTGTTTTGCTTACTGAAGTATGTAAGTTATTTAATTTTATTTATTCTATTTGTTTATTCATTCTAAAATTTATGTTCACTTAATAAACAGAAAGGTAGAAACCATGTATTAATCCCCTTTGCATTCACATCATTTAGCATAGGAGATAGCACATATCAGGTTTCACAGCTTAAAATCTGTTATCTATTTGACATTTTAATTTAAGTAATAAACATACTTTTTTGAGAACAAAAAAAATTTCTAAGAAAATAGTTTTAATATGCCTTTTTATTCATTTGGCCGTGCCAAGTGGCATGCAGGATCTTAGTTCCCTCACCAGGGATTGAACCCGTGCCCCCTGCAGAGGAAGTACAGAGTCCTAACCACTGGACTGCCAGAGAATTCCCTTTAATATGACTTTTTAAATGGCATGGATAGCATTCAAGGAGAAGTCAGGGGCATTTCCAGATGAATTTACATAGAAAAACAAAGTCAAATCTGTATCATATACCTTTAATTTATATATTTATTTGAGAGTTTAACTCAAGTAAAGGATTAAAACTACATTATCCTTGTTATACAGACTGCAATATAGAAACACTCTCAAATTTGGCAGTAATATACATAAATTAATTTTAAGTGTTTATAAACAGGAATATTAAGTGCAAAAGGGAAAGAAAGAGTTTTACTGGTGATGACTTATGCGGGAAACGGTAAATACAGTATTATCTTATTAGATCTTAAAGTGCCAAGGTCAAAGTAGAAAGTGACTAGAAAGTGAAATGTACAGTGTGGGGAATATAGTCAATAATAATATAATATCTTTGTATGGTGACACATGGTAACTAGACTTATTGTGATCACTGTAATGAACAGAAATACTGAATCACTATGTTATGTACCAGGAACTAACACAGTGTTGCAGATCAAATGTACTTCAAAAACAAACTCATAGAAAAAGATTAGATTTGTGGTGTACCCTGCACTGTGGTAGGCGGTAATGAACAGTTAAACATTTCCTTATGACATATTAAAGAAAGAAAATATACCTTTGATAAGTTGAATAAATCTAATTTTTAGAGAGCTGGGAAAATCAACAACATGATGAGATAAATTTGATTTTTGGTATGTCTTTATCTCAAAAGGCAAAAAAAAGCATCAAAGCACTTTTAAATTAGCATTACCTCAGATTAGTATCAATGAATAGTCAAAACAGAAAATTTAAACTAACTCATTTTAGATTTTACAATCACCACTCTTAATGATTAAGAACTGATCACTTAAATGTATCCAAATTTTAACGCATCTAACCTTGTAATGCCAATATAGGCTACTTCTTGCTTTGTATAATTGTTGACAAGAGAAATTCCAACATCTTGTAATGCCAACACAATTTCTTGCTCTGCTAACTCTGCTTTCTCACTTTCATATGTCACTTTAAATACCCTTGGATCTTCAGTGAATAAAATAATGCGTTGTAAGCCTTCAAAGAATGAAACTAAATAAATGGTCTTTTCCCCCAGATCTATAGGTGTCATCATATCCTGAAACAAAATCATCAAAAAAATAAAAAATTAGAGTTTGGTCACATCCAACACAAAATCTAGATTCCACATTTGAAAAATGAGAATAGTAATGGCACCTCGTTCCCAGGGTTGAACAAAATAAATTAGTAATTGTATAACATTTGGAAATTTACATAATTAAAATCAGTTGATGACAGCTTCTGCCATAATCATTATGAAGTCAGGAAGACAGGTCAACTGTTCTTTTAATACCATAGTAAAATCTAATTAAATAGTCTTCCTTTCTAGGCTAATCAATAACACAAAATTTTATTTTCTCTGATTTATTATAAGACTAATCAATGTGTTATGCATTAAAAGTTGTTCAGTCAGAAATTCATATTTCCTTGTAGAGCTGAACTAAATAAGATAAAGAATATCTGACACCTCAGTTGCATGCTCTACAAAGCACAAATACTTACTACAGGGTTAATTCTGCAGGAAGCCTTTATATATAATTATTGTGCTGATATCAGGGTCTTCAGTTTCAATAATTAACTTCTAATAATTAACTGTCAGCAATGAATTTCTAGTTAAGTGAACACTCTGATTAACAGGAAATTATAATATATAGTACACATTCATGTTATAATCCACTAAAATTAAAAATGAGTTGTTACCACAGTCATGTTACTTATAACACTTTCTAAAATAAAATACATAGTACTAAAACTACATTAAGATATAAATAAACTAATTTCCAAATAATTCTGAAGTTTTTCTAATATTTACACTGGATTACAGATTTACCTTTATAAACTTGATCTATCATTTTGATATAAATATTATGCTATAAATATGCAAAAGTACTAACCAACAGGTCAAATATTTGATTTTTTTATATTAAAATGAAGTCTTTTTTCCTGAATAAATCTAATAATCATGAATTTAAAAAATAAAGTTAGGCCAATTATGGGCAGCCCTCTCAAATACATTCAAAGAACACTGGACTCCACAAGAGCAACATTGAAGAGACAAAGGAAAAATACCATCAATATGCTAAGAGAAAACAATTCAGAACCCAGAATTCCTTACTCAGCAAAAATATCCTTCAGTCAAGAAAAGTATAGGAAACAAAGATGCCTAAAGACAAATGAAAACTACTAAATATCATCATCAACAGAGTCACTCAAGGAAATTCTATAGGAGGAATTAAACACTGGCAAAAGGAAAGTGATCCAAGATGAGTGTCTGAAGCAAGAAAGGAATGTTATGTAAATAAAATAGTACTTATGTGGGAGAAAACATTTTACAAAATTCAATATCCAGGCATAATAAAAATTTTTGGCAAACAAAGACTAGATGAGAAGTTCTTTAACCTCTTATCAAACCCCCCAAACAAACACACACACCATACTTTGGCAAAGATCCCACTTAAAGGTAAATATTGAAGTTATATAACTTGAGACCAGAAATAAGGCAAAGACATGTGTTAATATCAGTTTTATTAAACAGTATATAGAGATGCTAGCCAGTCCAGTAAGGCAAAAAGAAATTAAAGATGAAAGGATTAAAAAGGAGAAAACAAAACTCTCATTATTTCTAAGTGTCATGATTGTCCATATGGAAAAATAAAAAACAAATAATCAATATTAATAAGAGAATTCAGTGAATTTTCTGGATAAAAAAAATCAACACACAAAATGCCATTACACTGCCCTATGCTAACAAGCTTAATTTTAAAAAGATACCAGGGGTTTCTGCTCTGGCAACTGATGACTAGGTGGTCCTGGACCAACACTCTTCCTAACAGCAAAAGCTGGACAAAATCTAAAAAGGAAAAATATGTGTTTGAAAAGACAGAAAAGTTACCAAGGTAGTGAGAATGGGGCCAAGATCTGAGAGAGAAAGAAAGCCAATAAAAGTGAACTTTCTATTCAGAGTTCACAAGTGCCAGTTCTAAAAGTAGAAGCAAACACTGAGAGCTTAAGAAAAACATTAAAATTGGGAGTCTCATGTTTGGAAGGACCAAAACTGGAGTGCAGGGCATACCAAAAAGAATGGTCAACAGCTTAGGCTTTTAGTTGAGTCCCCAAAGGGCGATACTTTAGGTGCCAGGGTAAACTGGAAATACACAAGTCCTCACAAGGACTGAAGACCAGGTTCAAATAATTTCAATCCCCATTAAGGTACTCTCCCCCTAGACTAGCTACCTTATTACAAAGGTAAAATCACATGTTCTTAAGAGAAAGGGAACATCATATGGAGCCTCGAATTGCCTTTAAATTTTTTCATATACTTTGTCCAGCACACAGGCAAAAATAAACATGCATAAAGTATGGATTTGAGTGAAAAACAAGAAAAAAAAGAAAACATTAAAATATCCATATGAAATCTAGATATTGAAATTGTCAGATAGGCTTCAAAGTAGTTATGATCAAAACATTCAAGAAATTATGTAACAAGACAGAGAATTTTGGAACATAAACTTCTACAATAGAAGTCTTAGAACTCATCATTTCAATAACTAAAATTAAGAACTCCATGGATGATTTTAAGAGCAGATTAGATATAGCGAGAGAAGTATAGTGAAAAATAGGTCAGAAGAAAATATCCATACTGAAGGAAGGAGAGAAAAAGATGAAACAACACATAAAAGTCATGAGACATGATGAAAAGTCTCACATTTATGTAATGGTGAATTCCAAAGATAAAGAGAAAAAAAAGAGGTGCCAACCCTGAAATTTGATATCCAGCAGAAATACTCCACTAAAAACAGGGCAAAATAAAGACATGTCCAGAATGAAACTGACAGAAAACTAATCAGCTGTAGACGCTGATAAATGGAATACTGGCTGCCATATCAGTAAACAAGGATGTTACAGTCATCAGCTATTGCAGCTACAGCCTATGGTGAGCTGGTGAGCCCTGAGGAAACTCACGAAGAATACCTGCCATCTAGCAGCCATCAGACTGCAGCCACTCCCCACGGTGAGCCCTGAGGAAACTCAGGATGTGAAAACACAGGATACTGGCCCGAGATAGCTGAGGTGCATATTAAAGGAATGATTTCAGTGAGCCCAGACTCTTGCATCTTCCTATACACAGAAAAGTGCTAAGTTCCTTAACTTGGGATATCTGGTTTTCTTTAATTAACAATAATCTTTTGATGTTCCTGACTACCTGCCCTTTGTTGTAAAACTTCTATATAACCTGGCTTCCTCCATTGCCTCCTCGGAGCTGTTCTCTCAGGGTTACTCGAGATGCTGCCTCCCGGGCTTGAAGTCCTAAAAGTTCCCGCCCAATAAAACATAACTCTCAACTTTTAGGTTGTGAATAATTTTTTAGTCAACAACTCACACTAAAAAAATAGTAAAGAGAAGAAAAATGAACCCAAACAGAAGTATGGAGATGCAGGCAGAAATGAAAAGTGGCAAAAGGAGAAATATGTGGGTTAATTTAAATGGAATACTAATTGTAGAAAGCAGTAATAATACTTCTTATGGGAGTTAACCTATTTAGAAATAAATCACACAACAATATTACATAAGACGGAAGGAGTAAATGGAGTTAAAGAGTTCTAAAGTCCTTACATTACTGGGAAAGTGGTACAAGTACTAATTTACAGCAGGTTTTAATAAGTCAAGAATGAATGCTGTAATACAGTAGGAAGCTAAAGCTTTAGGCTTCTGTTAATGTGATGATCTTTTTGTGTCCCTTGCAGAAAACCTGCAAGCTATGCTCATGGGTTGTTATAAGAGATATCTGCTACTGTGGGGTAGGGCTTCTAGGTCAAGAGGGCTCATAACACAACGAGTGAGCTTTGTTTTCCCTCACATCAAAGCTGTTGTTTGAAGTGACCAAAGAGAATACCTCCTAAACTTGTCTGATGCTTCCTGCTGGTATGCTGTGTTTCCTGGCCTGTATCCACCCAAGCAGGCAGTTGTAAACTGTGGCCTGATAGTTTTGTAAGTCTGAATGTTTAAGCCTAAAAAGATACTGTGGTGGGCACTGCAATATTACATACTGATAAAAGAATCAATTTAACAAAAAGACATAACAATTCTAAATTTGTATCTACCTAATCACATAGTTTCAAAATATAAGAGCCCAAATTAACAAAACCAAAAAAGGAATGTGTAAATCCATGATTTTAACCACCACTCTCCAAGTAACAGAACAAGCAAACAAAAAGTTTAATGAGATAGATTTAAACAATTCAACAAAACTTGAATAAATCAACATATATATGTAACAGGGACAGCCGATTTTGACTCCATGTTGGATCTCTTTCTTTGACTTTAACCTTTGCTTTTTGCTGCTTTTGTTATTATAATCATACATAATGGCATGCCTCAGGGAACCCTGCCTCTCTGCCTGAACCTTAAACTAAAGTACCTCTGTTCAGCTCACAGGGAGACAATCTGACCCTGCCCACCTGTGAATGGCTGCAGAAAAGAAGAAACTAACACATTCCCTCCCCAATAAAGGCCACTGTGAGGAGATGTTTTGCAAGATAAATGGGCTTTTTACTTTAGTTCCTAACCTCCTCCCCCTCTCTGTTCTATAAAAGAAACTGGCATCCAGACCCCAACAAGATGGTTTTTTGGGCCACTAGTCCGCCATCTTCTCAGTCTGCTGGCTTTCTGAATAAAGTCGTTATTCCTTGCCTAAACACCTCCCAGGGCTTCCCTGGTGGTGCAGTGGTTGAGAATCTGCCTGCCAATGCAGGGGACACGGGTTCAAGCCCTGGTCTGGGAAGATCCCACATGCCACGGAGCAACTAAGCCCGTGCGCCACAGCTACTGAGCCTGAGCGTCTGGAGCCTGTGCTCCGCAACAAGAGAGGCCGCGACAGTGAGAGGCCCGCGCACCGCAATGACGAGTGGCCCCCGCTCACTGCAACTAGAGAAAGCCCATGCACAGAAACGAAGAGCCAACACAGCCATAAATAAATAAATAAATAAATAAATCTATAAACACCTCCCAATTTACTGGCCTGTCGTGTGGTGAGCAGAGCGAGCTTGGACCTGGTAACACATAGAATACCGTAACCAACAACTACAGAATACATATTTTTTTCAAATACACATAAAATATTTACAAAAATTTACCACATGCTGGCCTACAAAGTCAATTTCAATAAATTCCAAAAAATTGAATCAGAGTATGTTCTCTAGTCACAGTGGGATTAAGTTAGAAATAAGCAAACAAAACTAGAAAATACTTCTGAAAAGTGATAACCTAAGTAACCATGAAGCCAAAATATAAAAATAAGTCACAATGAAATTTAGAAAATATTTTTAACTAAAAAATAAGTAACATAAAACACAGGAAAATTTGTGAGATAAAATTAATACTGTTTTTGCTAGGAAGTTCGTGACTTTAAGTGACTTGAAATAAGAAGTGAAGAAAGTCTAAAAAGCAATGATCTAGGTATCTGCTATGAACTCA
The DNA here is from genome assembly GCF_964270905.1 of Leucopleurus acutus. Lineage (NCBI taxonomy): Eukaryota > Metazoa > Chordata > Mammalia > Artiodactyla > Delphinidae > Leucopleurus > Leucopleurus acutus. Next base: position 42,765,639 of record NC_139150.1, read on the forward strand.
TTTGCCCCTCCCCCAATTCACATGCTAACGTCTCAACTTCCAATGTGACTGTGTTAGGACATAGGGCCTTTATGGAGGTTATTAAGGTTAAATGACATCCTGGGAGAGGGGGAAGGTGTAAATAGGGTTCTGATCCAACAGTATTAGTTTCCTTATAAGAGATACCAGAGGGCTCGCTCACTCTCTCTTTGCCATGTGAGGACACAGCAAGAAGGCAGTCATCTGCAACCAAGAAGAGGCCTCACCAGATTCACCAGAACCTGACCCTGCTGGCACTCTGATCTCAAGCTTCTAGCCTCCAGAACCATTAGAAGTAAATTTCCATTGTTTAAGCCATCCAGTCTAAGGTATTTTGTTATGGCACCCTGAGCAGACTAATACAATATCTATTTCAAGAGTTTAGAAGAAACTTATCAAATTAAAACAGAAGAAAGGTGAAAGAATATAGACTAGAGCAGAAACAGGTGAAAATGATAACAAATGTATAAAAGAGATCATCAAAAGAGCAAATTGATGGTTTTCTGACAGACAAAACTAAACTGAAACTAATTAAACTAATAAAATCTCAGCAAAACTTATCAGGAAAAAAGGAATGAAGGGACAAATAGTCTATGCTAGGAATGAAAAAGAGAATCATCCCCATAAATATTAAAAGATAAAAAGGTGGATATTATGAAAACATTTATATCAATATATTAGAAAACAGAGATGAAATAAAAGCATTCTTAGAAAACCTCTTACCAAAATGACACAGTAGAAATAGAAAGCTGAATTGCCCTATATTTAATAATAAAATAGCATTCATAATTTAAAACCTTCCTACAAAGACTACTGCAGGTTAAGATGGCTTGGTTTCACTGGTGAACTCTAGCAAATATTCCAAACATTCTAGAAATCATACCAATCTTACATAAGCTCTTCCAGAAAATAGGAAAATCGTAGATATTTCCCAGCATGTATTAGAATGACCTTAACATCAAAATCTGGTTAGGACATTACAAGGCAGGAAAGTTACAGGCCAACTTCTCTCATGAATACAAGCAAAAGTCTTAAAGCATTAGCAAGTCAATTCCAAAAATACAAGGTTGGTCTAATATTAAAAAACCAACCAAATAAGACAAAGCCCAGATAACATATAATCATCTCAAAAGATTACAAAAAGTCATAAAAATTAATAAAAGTTCAATACTCATTTGATAAGAGAAATAATAACTAGTGGCAAGAAAAAAGACACTGGAATAGGGAACAAATTAAGATAAATTTTGCAAGACCAATAAAACTTTAATAAAACAATTTCTGAAAGTCAATTAATATGTTACTGCAGAATGTTTATACCTAACTTTATTATTATAAAAAACAACAGTTTGCCATCCAGAGATAAATTCTTTCATTAATAGATCCCTAAATATCCTTCACAGAAGTTAAATTGACTTGGGATGACTTTCAATGCAAAGAATGTATTTATATTGGTTTATAAATTGAATGCTGAAAATACCTAAGTTTACCCTTTATAACATAATAGAATCAAATAAAAAGGCAGACAAAATAAGACTGTTTCCAGTTTTAAACATTTCTGGTTAAGTTAAAGTTTGAATACTGTTTTAAAAATCTTTCGCAGTTTTTAAGAAGTGGAAACACAAAAGAGGCCTCAAAACTAGTAAGGCTGAAAGAGAGTAACTTAAAAAATAAATAAATAAAAGACTTCTGAGAACACCATAATAATCAATCCAGTACATACATCCTTTTGTGTTACTTCACCATGGCTTTCTCCACATCTCCACTTCAGCTTTCTAGAGCCCACTGGATCAGCCCACGTATAAAGAATTGCTTTTCCAGGAGGGAGGGAATCTTCTATTTCACAGAGGGAACTGACATAAATAGTAAAAAATATGCATTAAAGTAAGTGCAAGTATACGATTATTTAAAGAATCCAAAATAATACTTCATTAATTCTGAGTCCATTAATTGAGATTTGTGATAGTTCTGATTAAGAGTAGACTGAAAATTTTCCTCAGGCTTCCCTGGTGGCGCAGTGGTTCAGAGTCTGCCTGCCGATGCAGGGGACATGGGTTTGTGCCCCGGTCTGGGAGGATCCCACATGCCGTGGAGCGGCTGGGCCCGTGAGCCATGGCCGCTGGGCCTGCGCGTCTGGAGCCTGTGCTCCGCGGTGGGAGAGGCCACAACAGTGAGAGGCCCGCGTACCGCAAAAAAAAAAAAAAGAAAAAAAAAAGAGTAGACTGAAAATTTTCCTTATACAATAAAAAAGTGGTTTTCTGAGAAAATAATGAGAATATTTCAAGGGAAATATTTGTCCTATTTAGGAAATAAATATCTCCAGGTTGCTGAAACTACTTTGTCAACTTTTGTTTTAATACAAATTAATTATAAAAGAAAATTATTCCACTTACTTTATCTTATCTATACCAAATCTAAGAGAATTTAATTGGTAACCCTTTCCAAAGTATTGTTTTTACTGTGGCAAAGACAATACAGCTCAATTATTTCTAAAAACCATAAGACATGGGATACAAATCTAAGAAACTCAGTCAACTCATGAAACGATTCCCCAAAAGAAAATGGAGAAGCTACAAACCAAAGAAATAATAAAATATAACTTTTCTGAGCTGAAGAAGCTGACTCTGCAGATTAGACTTCATTGGGTATCAGACTAAATTAATGGAAACAGAATATCATCCTAGATAGAGCTTTGTAAAATGTTCAAATTTTAAGAAAATAGAGGAAAACCTGCCTATAAACATCTAGGACAATCACAGTTACCCATGAAGAAATAAAAGTAAGACTGTTCTTACACTTTTCTGTAATACTGAATGCCAGAAAACAATGGAGCAATGGCTACACAATTTTGAGGCAAGAAGTTATGACTTAAAATTTTCTGTCAAATTGTTAATTTGCAAGAGAAAGACATTTTCAAATAAGCAATAGCATAACCTATTATCCACAAACCCTTACTTTTTCCAACCAAGCCAGAGATGACTAAAAATAAAATTTTAAGAAATAGGATGTAGAAATATTAAACAACTAAACCAGTCAAATAAATTAACTTGTTGTTAATATGCTACGAATCAATGCAAATACCTTCAAGAACATATTTTTGAAAAACTAACCATTTTATATTCATCTGGGTCAAAAATCCCAAATTATATTGATAAGAAACTGAGAATTTGAAAAGAGAAATTAAAGAAACTGTAAACTACTCCAAATTTTTCATGGATGAATTAGCAGATAACTGTTTCACTCTCAAAATTTAAAATGCATCAAAATCGGGACTTCCCTGGTGGTCCAGTGGTTAAGAATCTGCCTTCCACTGCAGGGGACATGGGTTCGATCCCTGGTCGGGCAACTAGGATCCCACATGCTGCGGGGCATCTAAGCCCACACGCCGCAACTACTGAGCCCACGCACTCTAGAGCCTGTGCATCACAACTAGAGAGCCTGTGTGCTGCAACTATTGAGACTGTGTACTCTGGAGCCGGTGTGACACTACTACAGAAAAGCCCACACGCTGCGACGAAGAGCCTGCACGCTGCAACTAAGACCTGATGCAGTAAAATAAAATAAAATAAAATAAAATAAAATAAAATAAAGTAAAATATGCATCAAAATCTCCAAGAACACAAAATAATTATCTACAAGAGAAACAAAATGTATATTTTCCAAATCATCCTTAGAAGAAAATAATCCATATTACCAAAAAGTATGGCAAGGAATTATAAATTAGTTGTTATAAGAATTACAAATGGGTTCAACTTTTTTTTGGGGGGGTTCAACATTTTTATTAAAAGACAAACAGGTTCTAACATTATAAAACTGGAAATAAATTCTCAACAACAGAAGAACATTTGATTATAGTGCATCTAAATGATGGAATATCATGCATTCATTGAAAATTGTGTTTTTGAAGCAAATTTACATGCTCACAATAGCTGTTAAAAACAAGAGATTCAGAAATATAAACAGATAGAGAGCAATAGTAAAAAGAATAACTGAATCAAAATGCTGACAGTGCTGGGATTCCAGGGATTATGTTTTTCTTTTCAGTTTTCCTACAGAATTTTAAAAAATAATGGACAGTTGTTATTTTTATATGTAGGAAACAATTAAAAACCATATTAACAACAAAAAAGCCAAGGGTAGGGAAGGCAGAGGAAACAAAAGCCCTATATTCCTTATTTTTCTATGAAAAAATATCAAATGTAACCGTGTTGATCAGATAAATTTGGTTTAAAAATATTTAGAAATGCTTTAATTCATATAAATTTTAATCTATTTAATTCACTGCAGAATATTCCTCATGAAACAATTCATCTCAAATTTATCTCAGGAGGGCTTCCCTGGTGGCGCAGTGGTTGAGAGTCCGCCTGCCGACACGGGGGACACGGGTTCGTGCCCCGGTCCGGGAAGATCCCACATGCCGCGGAGTGGCTGGGCCCGTGAGCCATGGCCGCTGAGCCTGTGCGTCCGTAGCCTGTGCTCCGCAACGGGAGAGGCCACAACAGTGAGAGGCCCGCGTACCACAAAAAAAAAAAAAAAAATTTATCTCAGGAAATTCAAAGAAAATAAAAAGTAACCAGAGTCCTCAGAATGTTAACTATATATGTGTACAAGTCTTAACCTCACAAGAAAATAACAACACAATGTGACAAACGCTTTAATCTATATATTAATTTTATAAATTTCCATTAAAACTGTAATTTTTAAGTTTCAGAATTTCTACACAGGATCACATTCTAGTTTCTCCCTTATCCCTTACTTTTACAACTGTAACAATGCAGTAGATAAAATTTCTAGACACTTTATATCTGAACTGTACTATAAAGAACAGTACAAAGTCAAGGCCAAAGAAAAGACTGAGAAGTCTCTAGTTCAGCCTCAGCCAGGCTCAACCAGATGTCAGAGAATTAAGCTACAATGCCCTACATCATCCACAGTATGTAAAGAATTAACTTAGCTCCTGTGTATCTTAGAATGTTACCAGTTATGTACTATCCTTCAGAGAATCGAGAAAATAGTCACCCAAATCATTTTTTGGAGGTCTTAATTCTGTGACAGTTTCTTTGGGAAAGGCTAGTTGAGGTACGTGAATTGAAGGACAAATAAGAAAAAACCATTTGTTTGCCTTTGTCAGTTTTAATCAACCAACTTATTATTTTTATAATATGGATAATCATAGAAAACAGGCTCTACTCTCTCTCAACATCTTCCTCAAATGAGAGAACTGAGAGGCAAGGAGGAGTTCTAGATATGTGCTAGCGCAAACTTTGGGTTCTCACTCAATCAATGCCTATTTTAGTCAATGATTCTAAGTGTACAGTTAGCAGTGGAAAAAAAGCATAAATGCACTGATAAATATGAGCCCACTGGTAAGTGACATGAAAACAAACTAAGAAAAGTAGACAAAATAAATTCAAGACAACCTGGGATACATAAGTAGAGGAACAGAAGGTTATATAAATTGTAGTGGTACTAAGAGGATAAGGTATCACAGTATATTGAAACAAATGATATAATGAGTAGTCTTGAAATATCAAGACATAAATATAGTCTTTAGAAAAGCTTAAAAATGTAGCGCTCCTTTCCTACATGCCTCAGCAAGAAAAAGGTATCTACTGTTTGAAAAAAATCTGAAGAATCAATATTTACATTATGCTCATTAAAAACAAATTTCAAAAATAGACAAAATTCTTATGATAAACCCTGATAATTTCCTCACCAGATTCCACAATGACCAAGATTTTGTCATACTTGCTTCAGTTCTTTTCGTTTTTGTTTTTGAAGCATTTAAAAGTAAATTATATCACTAATCATCAGGGAAATCAAAACCACAATAAGACATCACCTCACACCTGTTAGAATGCTTATTATCAAAAAGACAAGAAAAGAAATAAGTGTTGGCAAGGATGCTGAGAAAAAGGGAACCCTTGTATATTGTTGGTGGGAATGTAAATTGGTGCAGCCACTATGGAAAATAGTATGGAGGTTTCTCAAAAAACTAAAAACAGAACATGTGATCCAGCAGCTGGATTATCTGTTCAAAGGAAATGAAAACACTAATTCAAAAATTATATGCATGTTCACTGCAGCATTATTTATAATCACCAAGACATGGAAACAACCTAACTGTCCATTGATGAATGAATGAATATAGAAAATGTGGTATATATAAAATGAAATATTATTCAGCCATAAAGAAATCTTGCCATTTGAGACAACATGGATGGACCTTAATGGCATTATGCTAAGTGAAACAAGTTAGAGAAAGACAGATACTGTATCATCTCACTTATATGTGGAATCTAAAAAAAAACAAAAAAAGAAAAAAAACAACCAAAAAAACCAAACACACAGATACAGAGAACAGATTGGCAGTTGCTAGAGGCAGGGTTGGGGTGGATGAAATGAGTGAAGGTGGTCAAAAGGCACAAACTTCCAGTTATAAAATGTATAAATCATGGGGATGCGAGGTACAGCATGGTGACTATAGTTAATAATACTCTACTGTATGTGTGAACGTTGCTAAGAAAGTAAATCTTAAAAGTTCTCATCACAAGAAAAAAAATCTTAACTGTGTTTGGTGATGGATATTAACTAGACTTAGAGTGGTGATGATTTTACAATATATATAAATATTGAATCATTATGTTGGACACCTGAAACTCATATGTTATATGTCAATTATGTTGGAATTTTTAAAAAAGTAAATTATAGATCTCAAGTCAGTTTCAACCCTACATACTTCAGTATACTTTTTTTTTTTTTAATGAGGACATTGTTTTACATGGCCATAATGCCATTAACGGTGTTTATACTCTTAGGAAATTATCATAAAGTCAATGTCTCATCAGCTAGACTCTGCTAAAATCAGGGGATACTGTATTTGTAATAATCTTCTTACCTTTGCTTATACTGAACAATGTCATTCTTGGTGTGATTTATTAACAGGAATGGAGCTGCTCCATCACGATAATCTGAAAATGCAATAACTGTAGAATGCTCAGCCAAATTAACTTCTGCTATGATACCTCCAAGCTAGAAAAAGGGAAAGAAAATATTCTCTAATGTGATCATTTCCCAAAAAATATTAACCAATAACATTTAATAATAAAAACTATTCATAACTTAATATATTTTTTGATGATTTGGAAAGTAATTCAGGATTTTATACTGCATTTCTGGAAAACCATGACTCTCAATTATCATATACAGATGGGTCAAATTCAAGATGTGGTATATTGTAGTATTCCAGGCACTTTAACTCAGCAGTCCCCAACGGCGGCGGGGAGGGGGGAATGTTCAGACAGTAATATGAGCGATGGTTCGGTCAGTAATATGAGCCATGGGGAGCGGCACATGAAGCTTTGCTCGCTCGCCTGCCACTCACCTCCTGCTGTGCGGCCCGGTTCCTAACAGGCCAAGGGCCAGTACCAGTCCATGGCCCCTGAGTTGGGGACCCCTGCTCTAACTTTCCATATAACATTTAAATTGTTTTATGTCTCCTGCTTCCTTTTAGAACTTTTTCCCTTTGCAAAGAGAAATGTTTGTTGGTGAAACAAACAAAAAAAATCATTTAATAAAAAAAAATTAGTAAGTATATATTAGCTTCTCTAACTACACACACAAAAGAATCACTTACCTCATTATCCAGATGCAATAAAATACAACTTTCTTGCTTGTTAAAATGTATCTTTTTGGGAGAGCCTTCACTTCTTTCAACTTGAATAAGAAGTTTATTAGAAGCATCCTCAGGCCAAAAGGGGATACACTAAAACATATATTACATACATTTATTTAAGTAAAACTGACTTCACCATAAAGACCTTTATCATTTTAATAAACCCATCAGAGTAGACTTAAAATAGTCTTAAACGTCTTTCAACACTGCTCTGGTTACTGGACTGCTTAGCTATAAACTGCTGACTTCAAGATGGGGTGCCACTTGGGGGCACTTTGAACACAAGCAGTAATGGGTAGTAAGTTGAAGAGCTATTGATAGAGTGCTGTGAAGAGGCGTTAGTGTGGTCCAGATCTCGAGATGGATTGAAAAAAAGTAAGTAAACTGAGCCAAGTGATCAGTTTAAAACAGGGGAATGTTCAGTTACTAAAAGTTATAATTGGGTTGTGGGCATCACTTAGTAATTAAGCAGTAGTCAAAGTACATACAAATGTCAAGTCAGGACATATATTAAATCCAGAGTCCTGGAAGTCAAATAAGGATTAAAAAAGCAAAAACAAAAGCAAAAACCAAGAGAAGTATCTAAAGTCTAAAGTTCAGAGTAGAAAACAGGCTCAAAATCTTAAGAAACCACCTGGACATCAGTGATCTGGAAACCAGACTAACGGAATAGGAGACAGTCAATGCACCCAGAAAGAAGACCAGACAACAGGAGCTGGAAACAAAGAAAAGAGCTAAAAGAACAGGAATGGAGAGCCAGCCTTGTCTGTAAACTATTATGTAAATCAGGTCTTAGTGTGATCCGACTCTGACCAGGCTGGTAACTTCACATAATTCAATGAGACTGCTCATGTGCTCATCATGATCATCACCATATGACCTGAGGGCAATGTAGAAGCTAGATGTTAGAGTCAAGTGCCTTAGCTTGATAAAGTCAGTTTTATTCAACCATAAAAAGTAATTAATGGAACTAGACATGGGACATGGGTTAAGGCTATAACAGGCCGAGAAAATTCCCACTTGAGGCTTCTTGCAACCCAGTGGAAACTTATCTGGGAGTCAAAACAGTAGCAATACTAATCCAAGCATATTTCCCAGGAGGAACTGAGAAGACTAAAAACGATGTGCTCTCTGAAAACCCTCAAGCCTTGCTTATTTGTAAGCCTTCCTTACAAATCAACACTGCTAATAATCATAAATATGCATTTTAAGTTAAGGTTGACTACTGTAAGCCAAAATTAAAATGTGAAGATTTTAAATTAGCAAAAGAAATTTATCTTAAGAAAAGCTGAGGGACTTCCCTGGTGGTCCAGTGGGTAAGACTCTGGGCTCCCAATGCAGGGGGCCTGGGTTTGATCCCTAGTTGGGGAACTAGACCCCACATGCATGCCTCAACTAAGAAGTCTGCATGCCACAACTATAAGACCACATGCTGCAACTAAGACACGGCACAGCCAAAATAAATAAATAAATGTTAAAAAACAAAACAAAACAAAACAAAACAGAAAAGAGAAAAGCTGAAGTTGGCAACAAAAAGTAAAATAAAAAATAAGTTGTTGTGCATTTGTAATTATAATTACTGTAAATATAAACTAACTGTTGGAAGACAGAAGCTTAAATAAATGTTAAAAAAAGAGAAAAGCTGAAATTGATAACAAAAAGTAAAATAAAAAATAAGTCCTAATGCATTTGTAATTGCAATTACTGTAAATATAAACTAACTGTTGGAAGACAGAAGCTACAGATTAGGTTTTTAAAAGAGAAGACCCAATAATCTTATCTGCAATTGACATATAAGGCAAGACATAGAACTACTGTAAATAAAAGTATGGAAAAAGATATACCTAGAAAATATATAGAGTAAAACAAAGCTGCAGTTATAATTTGGCATCTAGATACATAGAGAGCTCTACATCCAACAAACCAAGAATCCACAGACTTAATGAGCACATATGAAACATGTGCCAAAGAAAATCTATACTCATTCAACAAATATTTATTGAGAGTATACTGTGTTTAATCACTGTTCACTCCAATAGCTCCAATCACTCCAATAGCTCTGTGTTTAATCACTGTGTTTAATCACTGTGTTTAATCACTGTTCACTCCAATAGCTCCAATCACTCCAATAGCTCTCTCCATTTCACTCAGAGCAAAAGTTAAAATCCTTGTAATTCACAAAGTTTTGTGTCACAAAGTTCTGCATGATTACTCTTTATCACTATTATGTCTTGTTCTCTTCTAAATACTTTTCCCTCTCCAAAAATATCGGCCCCTTTTGCTATCCCTCAACCATGCCAAATATTCTCCCATTTTAGGGCACCTACCCTGGCTGATCCTTTGTCTTTAATGCTCTTTCCCCAGATATCCACACTGCTGAGGGGTCCAGCTCCTGGCTAAAAACCTATATGCAATTTTTCAGGTCAGACCACTGGTGATTACAAAGGCTTTACCTTTATCTGGCAGGTCTCACAGGGCAAAGCTGCCCTCCCCATACCAGACTAGGTGCACAGCCAGCGCACTGCATTCTCAAGAACTCAGCCCCCACTTCTAGCCATGCCCTTACAAATATCTGCATTCCTACTACAGGCATCTTTGTCCAGAGGCCTCTTTACCAGGGCCTTTGGCAGAGGCCTTCCTCAAGAATCTCTGCAACACCTCTTTATCAAGGAGAGAGGCGGAACTTCAAGATGCTTTTTCTCTACTCTGACTTGGTGCTCAGTACTTTTCCATTCCTAGCCCTTCCCCTTTGTTTTCTGCCACCCCCAGATCCATAAAACAGTAAGAGCTATTTGTTCAGGGCTCCCCTGACAATGACACTACCCTCACTGATCCACCTCACCCCTAACTAACGTTGTTCCATAGGAAAAATGGTACAAGGGGAGGTGGTGCTCTCTTCAGTTTAGCCTCTTACTTATACTATTGCAGTAAGTAATTAAAGTCCTGAGTGTTACTTTCATTTTAGCTTGTTGTCTTTATCAGCTATTCCTGTACCTGGCATCTCAGCTCCAACTCAGCTGAACTCTTGACAAGTGTACCTCTCACATTTTCTCCAAGTTTGTTCAAATGTGACCTCAGTAAGTCCTATCCTTGACCACCTTATGTAAAATTATAGCCCACTTCTTGCTCATTAGAACTCTTAACACCTCTTAGCCTGTCTTATTTCCTTTTTCCCTATTAGACCTGTCACCTTTAAACATACTATGTATCTTACTAGTTGACTATAGTATTATCCATTTAATGATTTCCCTACACTCCCACTGAAATGTAAACTACACAAGGACAGGTACTTGTGGTTTTGTTAAAAGATGTATCACAAGGCACATAAGGAGTACACACAATAAATATTGTTGAAAGAACGAACAAACAGGCAAACATGAAAAAAGGTACACCTTCTAGAAATGAGAAATGTAATTATTCAAATAAAAAACTCAGTTGGGGCTTCCCTGGTGGCGCAGTGGTTGAGAGTCTGCCTGCCAATGCAGGGAACACGGGTTCATGCCCCAGTCCAGGAAGATCCCACATGCTGCGGAGCGGCTGCGCCCGTGAGCCATGGCTGCTGCGCCTGCGCGTCCGTAGCCTGTGCTCTGCAACAGGAGAGGCCACAACAGTGAAAGGCCCGCATACCGCAAAAAAAAAAAAACTCAGTTGAAGGCTCAAATAGCATATATATATATATATATATATATATATATATATATATATATACACACATACACATACACTGTATAATATATATAGTAAAAGTGAAAATCTATGAAAATATATATGTAGAATTTATCCAGAATGAAGCAAAGAGTTATACAGATAGAAAATATAAAAAAGATAATAGGATATATGGAAGAAAGAATATAAAGTTCTAGAACAAATCTGATTAAAGACCCAGAAAGAGGAAATGGACGAAGAGGAGAGGTAGTATTTAAAGAGACAATAGCTGCAAATTTTACAGAAGGTATGAAATATATTAATCTACAGGTCTAGGAATAAAGTATCTCAAGCAGGATATATCAAAGGAACCCACATGCAGACAAACAGTAGTATGACTGCAGAACATCAAAGACAGAGAGAAAACTGTGAAGGCAGCTAGAGAAAAAGGAAAGATAACCTCCAGAGAAATGACAGAATCACAGCAGAATTTTCAACAAAAATGGAAGCCAGAATATAATAAATGCTACAACATGTAGAAAAAAATAGAATTGATTATCAAGAAAAAGTATCATAAAAGAAAGGTGATGATTAAAACTTTTATGGATAAACACAAACTGATGGTATTTACCTCCAAATCAGCTCTAAAGGAAATGCCAAAGGATGGTACATCAAGAAGAATGATTCCAGAAAGATGGTTTCAAAGCAAAAAGGCATAATGAATAAAAATAGCAAACACTTCTCTAATAATCCTAACATACTTAAAATAAAATTTCTTCAGAAGTATTCTATTAACCTCAGGCAGTCTTTCAGAAAGCTCTTACCCAGAAACCTAATAACTACAGATAGAGTAGAATCAAAATTTCATTCCTAAGACACTACTGTCTTCCTAAAATAACTAGCTTAACCTACCCTATACAGGCATCTCTAACAGCTTCCTAAAGAGAATAAATAATTTCCTTCTCTTTGCTGCATTTATACTTTACCCAGTCTTCTACTGCCATATTTAACGACATTTGGTTAGTAATTATTAAATGTCTATTATCAAGCAACACATTCCTAGATGACAATGTTCAGATTTTAATAATTAAATTATTTACTTGGTTTATTCTGGTACAAATAAATACTCAAATGTTCATGGAACTGAAACAAAATTGGGAGGTGGGGGTGGAGAGTTAGAACATTACATAGTGATTTCATGTATCAAACTTCAAAGAAAAATGAAAATCTAAAGAGGTACCTTTTTGAAATTCATCTACCCACCTGCTCCAAATCAAGAGAGAGCCATTTATCACTTCCCTCTTCAGCCACTGATATACGATATTTACTTTTGTTTTTAAGCAAAAAAAAGGGTGTAAAGGTGACAATTCTGGTAATGTTAAAACTGCTAAGATCTATAGTGACACCAACCTACAGGAAAAAAAAATAGCAACATTTCAAAAGCTATTCCATTATCATAACATCCTGATAAAAATTAAGTACTCAGTAGAGCTTAAAAAAAATTTCCTGATGAGCATAAGATGAACTCACTTGATATTCCATTTTCAGGCCCTTACATTTAACAGCTCCGTGACTACCAACAGTATCAATTGAAAACTGATCTGACAATTCACTATCAGTTACCATAAGCTGAACCTAGAAAAAAATATTTCAAATATATTAGTATTTAGGTACCTTTAAAAATTCCTACCTAAGTTGATATATTTTTTGCTATTTAGCCTAAACTAATATTATACTGTTAACGCACTAAACCCTTCCCAAGACTAAATTTTAATCTTTTTAACCTCAAATATTTCACAAATGTTATTTCTACCTATTTCATAATATTTTATTCTTCTAAACAAACAAAAAGGAGTGATAAGTAGATAAAGAATGAAAGTCAAAAAAACTTCACATACCTTATTGTTATTAAAAAAGTGCTTTGGCTGAAAAGAAAAGAGAACTGGCTTTTTATAATTAGGTGGATGCTTTCGATGAATTCCATCTGCTTTATACTGTAACATTCGACCAGTTTTATTGACCATCCAGTAAGGACTATGAAATGCCATAACTGTCTGGCCAGTATTATAAGTCACATGGATAGCAATATCTAAATCAGTCTTTTCTATTTCTGTAACACAAGTAAAACTGATGAAACTAATATCTTGTTGATTAGGTTTTATATGATATTCACTTTTCCAATCATGATTAAGATAGTCAAGTAATTTTAAATGCAGCCTGGCTTTATCCAACTGTACAGTACAAATCTGGGCTGAATGGCCTTCATGTAGAGTAAAAACTCTATGTTCAGTGCCCTATAATAAAAAAGAAATACAGTAAATTTTTAATGTTTCAGAATAATACACCAAAATATTCTATTTAATGATTCCAAATGCTATACAAATGATTCTGAAATACCTCTGTCAGAAAAAGAAGACTTATGTTCATGTTCTAACTCTGTCAACTGTATAAATTTCTATAAATTGAGATTTGAGTTACTGTATTTGTAAAATGGTCTAAATGATCTACTTCAAAGGACTATTGTGAAAATAAAATAAAATAATATAGTGTGAAATTCTGCTGGCACTAATGAAGATTATAAAACACTATAATTAGTAAAACAAAAATCTTATCCACTAGTGATTTTAGTTGTAAAAACTACAAAATAATGAAAAATGTATGTAATCCAAAATAAGCAATCCCTACTAACTCTCATTTTTGATTTTTAACAAATTCTCATAACCCATTTCCAATCACTGTTTATACTGAATCTTACGTAGCTTTCAAAACTGTTCATTTCTCTCCACTCACACTTGCATTACCTTAGTTCATGTCACTGTAACCTCTCCCTTTAAGAGTCTCCTAACTGCTCTTATCTCCTCTAAGCCCTTTTCCACACCGCAGCTAAACTGTCTTTCTAAAAAGTGATCATATCCTTTGGAAACTAGCAAACAGAATGTGATCCCTAAAAGCATCAAGTTAAAAGTTCTATTAAAATGCAACATAGACAGACATTCCATCTGGGTATTTCACCTGTTTTTCCAGCAACTCTAATCTGGTTCCCTCCTGTTATAACATGGGAATCTCTTCACCTTAAGATTTTAAATTACTTAAAGCAAAAACAAGGTAAGCTATCAATACTTGACATGTTCCACAAAATAGAAGAGTAGTGCTGGTGGTGCTAGAGAGGTAAATAAATGGGAACCATATGCCTGTCAGGCACTGTGCTAAGTCCTTTACAAACATTATTTAATTTGATTTCACCATATCCCAATCATGAAAGTTTTATTACTATCCCCCTTTTATAGGCTTGGACAAATGATTTAGAAATTAGCTTACCTAAAGACATAGCACTAGTAAGCGATAGAGGTAGGATTCAATCTCAAATCTATCTGACAGCAAAGTGTAAATTCTTAACCACTATGTTATCTGTCAACCATATGGAAAACAGATATTCTTAAACCATAGATATGTTCACTCCCCCACTCCGAAAAAAATTTAACAGAAAAGTGTAAACAGAGTAAATCCTAATAATTAATAATTAAAAGACTGCAATAAAACAAATAATATACTACAATGAAGAACTACTTTCTTATATTTGACAAGCAATGGCAAATGGAATATTTACTTAAAATCCTAAGATGGAGAGATTCCTGTTACAGCAACAGGAAGGAATCAGATGTAATATCTTAAAACAAAGAGTATTTAAAAGAAAAAGCATCTTTATAGGGCATAAAATCCTTTTAGAAAACTAGCACAAGAATAATACAATGTAGCAAGTTTTAAGTCTAGTACTATCATTTTAATACTAATTCTCATACATGTTTGAAAAGTTAGTATCCATCTTTTAAATATACATGAAATATACATGCATGGAAAAGACTGAAAAATATATATTTTAGAAATGAAATGATAACTTCATCAGAAGTGCTACCTTCAAATAATGTGATTATAGACAATCTTAATAATCTTTATTTTCTAAAATTTTCTACAGGAATATCTATTACTTTCATAAATGATTTTTAAAATGGCATATCATATTTGTGTGTATGAATTATATTCAACTTAGTAACCAGATTCCTAAGGTAAATCAGTGGAAAAAAATTTTTTTTAATCTTCTTTCATATAACATGACTGAAACATTTCTTTTCCATTTGAAGAATATCTGTACTGTCTATTCACCAGTACTGTAATTTTTATTAGAATTTTAAAAAATTGTTTTATTGTTCATAACTTTAAATAACTAAAGCTACAAAATCAAAGACAGGAGGGCATTAAAAAATTCCAGAATACCTCTATATAATAAGCAATTTTGTAAGGAAGAAGATTTCGGAGTAGAATAGGTGGCCACAAATGCATTATATATGGTAAGTCCCAACCATCTTCTGAATACACTGACACAGATGTCAAATTATCTTTTTCTGGGACAATATTAATGATAAATGGCTTCTTGGAAGGGTTTATAGCTCTACATTGCTTCTTGAGAAAAGTGCCATCATTTTTTATAATTTCTTCAAAATCAATTCCTTCACACATTTGATAGTCCTCATCTTCTGGCTTCAGGGAAAGGAGTGATCTACATAAAAGATTAAAAAATACATTTTAAAATGCTTTAAAAGAAAATACATGTTTAATTGTTTGATTACAGCTTTAGAACAATGAAATTATCTCCCTCCATACTATTGTAATAAATTTTTATATTTTCACATTCTTCTTAGAGATAGGTAAGATAGACATACAGATACCAATTTCCATCTTAACTTTCTGGAAACCAATCAAGTTATTTGGCTTCCAAGAGAAGAATATTTTTCTTACAAACTTGCTGTCTTAGAAGTATGTTTACAAGATAATAACTGGTTTCTCACAGAAAATACGTAATCATACCCGTCATATATGCAAAACACACACATACAGCTGTGACTTAAACACTTAACTTAAAGAAGTTGGCTTTCCTGGAATATGTGGTCCCAAGTACATACCATGATTGAGTTTGTGAAGCAAAAATATATTTCTACTGAAAAATTAATCACCGGGTATTCAAGGTTAATCAAATGAAAGCTTTCAATAGATACTTAGCTTTACAGAAATGTTGAGCATAGTTGCAGAAGTGGTTGTAAGACAGTAATAAAATTATTAGGTGTCACATATGATTAATCCTTATATTTAAAAATCACATTCTTTGTTTACATTGCAAATGTACTTTGGGTTTAATAATTTTTTTAAACCTAAGGTGTGTCCAAGTATAAACACTTAAGTATTTTTATACTTGTAAAACTAATTACCTATAATTGTGACACTATCCCTTACTGTGTGACAAGTGTCAGTACTATCTCTAGCTGTGATTGTTTTCTTAAGCTCTAGTCCCCAAAATTTTAAATATCTACTACATATTTCTGTAATGATGTCGGATGGTGCCTTAAATTGCTAAATTGAACTCTGAACCCTCCACACCCACTTCTCTGTGTGTCCTTTTTTCAGGAACTTCCAGCTATTGGCACTCTGGACTATAAAATAATATTAACTCTTCCTTATTCCCCCCTTACATACATAGATATAGTTACCTGTAAAATCAGTTATCAGATTTAGCCTATTTTACTTCTACATTCTCTCTGAAATTTCATTTTTTTTCCATCAAGACATTTATTGGACTATTATTTACCAATGAGAAGGTAAAACTGAAAATGAACAAATGAGTAAGTCATTCTTTACTCTTAAGGAGATACCAATCACATGGGAAATGTACTACTGCACTGTGATAGGTACCCCCCCTCAAAAAAAACCCAGATGTATACTGAAGACTAAGGGCATGAAGAGTGTGGTTAACTCTTTCTAGACTGGCTGCAGAGTGTTTTCCAGAGGTCACAATTTTCCCCAAAAGCTTTGTTTCTGAAGGGTAGAGCTGAACTAGAGACATATGCAAGGTTAAAGGAAAGTTTAAGAAATGAGTGAAGAGAAAACATGAGAGACAGATGATCAATGGCAAGAGGTTTTGAGTGAGAAGAGCTGATGCATTAAATGGTCTTAAAACAGAAGAACACCAAATGTTCTGAGAGAGGAAGAAAGAAATAGATATTAAAGATGAAGATAAAATTTATATAAATGGGGCAAGACAATGAGCGAGCAACTATCCCAATGTGGACTTAACCTTTCAAATTTCATATTCCAACATGCACACTACATTCCAGGCAAACCCCTAGTCTTTTATAGACCTGTACAAATCCTGTGCATTCATGCCTCCTTATCTTTGTTATGCAATTCCTTCCATTTAAGATTGCCCTTCCCCACTAATCTCCACATTATTATATTTTAACTACAATTCATGTACGTCTCTCAGGAGTTAATCATTAATCCCTTCTTTCCTTTTCATAGTTTTCTGCAACTAAAACTTTTTCTGTGATTCTCAACAACCCATTGTTTTCTACTTTCTGTACCTATATATCAATCTCTCAAGCAGAATAGCCATGCCAATTCCTCTTGGCATCCTACAGTAGTGCCTTCCACACAACAAAACACTTGGTAAATACTTCTTAAATGAATTAAACTTAAGAATAAGTATACCTAAATTCTACAGAATGATATCCATTTGTTAATTTAAGACCTCACATCTTAAATATGAGTATCTATATCTAAGCATTAGATTAGAAGAATATCTAATGTGAAATCCAAGCTAGTCAGTCATTAATAATTCTAATTAAGATAGATTAACTTTCATGTAACAAATATTTAGCCTTGAACAAAAAAGTGTAAAGATACTCTAATGGCCTAACTTTTCTCTTCTATGGACAGAAACACAAAATATATAGTAATATTTACTAAAAATAAAGCAGAGTGTCATTAACTTTTATTATCCAAGGACAAAATGGATTTCCTCACAGAAACTTTTGAACATATCTTACATGCTACTTTTTAATCTACTCTTATAACCCACCCCAAATCCTCTCTAGAACAAGGTCAGATACTATAAACAACTATTTTGTGGTTGTTCTCTAGACAACATAACTCTTTCCCTCAGCAAGTCTGAACTAAGCAATAAAACTCATTAGAGTTAGAAGGTCTAGGCAATAAAACACTCATTAAGGTGAGCAGGTCTACTCTCTGAAAATATGTGCCTAAAACTGCTAGGCTGTCTTCTAAGCATTAGGGACCCAATCTTGAACTCCTACGTATGGGGCAGAATAAATAGAGGTAAGGAATATTTTAGCACTGCTTGTAATTTTGCCTCCATCCTTTTGTAGCACAGGTCTAAAGGTCCATGTCTAGAGTGTGTTGTGAAATGGTACTTAACAAACTATGATGCTTATTCTGAGGAAGTTTTTATTCTCCAAGAGAGCTTAATCTCCCTAAAAGAGATTATCTTCAATTCCAGATTAAATATCCTAAATAATAATAATACTTGTTTGTAATATTAAGCCTATGATTAAGAAACTAGCCCATCATTAGTACTGTTACAATTTTAATAGTCCTTTCTTAATACATAAAAGATTTTATATGTACTATACAGCTGACCCTTGAACAACACGGGTTTGAACTACACGGGTCCATTCATAAGCAGACATTTTTCAGCAAATAAAGTACTTGATGACTAGCAGTTGGTTGAATCCATGGATGTGGAAATAGAGGTGTGGAGGACTGACTATGGCACTTGAGCACCCAAGGATTCTGGTATCTGCAGTGGGTCCTGGAAACAATCCTCTATGGATACTGAGGGACAACTGAATGTATATTTTTGACTACATGGGCGTCAGCACCTCTAACCCACATGTTGTTGAAGGATCAACTGTCTACCTCTATTTATATTACAATTCTATCAATGAACAATTAATAGATAAATATGTAGATTAAAAGATAAAATATTTTACATTTTCTAAAGAAATTTCTTAAAAATTCTATCATAAAACCCTAGAAAAGTAAAAATCACTTCATAATAGTGTAAATAAATCTAGAAGCCACCACTCATGCTCAGTAAGAAATTTTTAAAAAATCATAAATATATACGACTATGGCCATGATAGTTATATTGCAAGCATGTAATTTATATTTACTAGTGAAAGCATAGATAATTTATAGGATATACATTATATACATTAAGTTAAATAATATTTCTTTAAAAAAATCTTCTAAGAGTGCCGAAACTTAAATAAGTTAGATGAGATATTAACAAGATAAATTTGATCATGGTTTGATAACTTAAAGATAGATATAACTACTAAATCAGAAACTAAAAAGTGTATAAGAGACCTTAGGGCAAACAAAAGGATAAAGAAAAAAATCACCGGTAAGATGCTAATGGTATGTTAAATTCACTTCCAGGTGAAGCCGTTCCCAATAAGGTGTCCCCTCCATAAACATAAAGTGGTATTGAAAAATGATTTCTAATCTGGGAAAGAAAAGTAACATTTAGTATCATTAATCTAAGAATCTAAAGACATTTAAAAAATATTCCATCTAAATATCCCAGCAAAGGAATTATCAGGCAATATTTATCTTGCTCATATAAATTAGAAAAAAAAATCCAAACATGCAATTATCCTTGCTAAAAATTACAAGGAAAGTTTCTAGTTTTAGAGAAAAAGAATCTCAAAAACAAAACTTTAAAAATCTTAGAAGAAAATAACATCTTCTTGAACTTGATATAAGGAATAACTTTTCGTTTAGACAAAAATAGTAGAAAAAATTAATAGGAAAAATATTATATCCAAGTTTTAGATGTCTATATGATAAAAGTGAAAACCAAGCCACTGGCTGGCAAATGTCTACCTTTTTACATCACTGTTGTATGCTACTCATTGAATCAAAGAGTGTGTAGGGAATAGCTCACCCACTGAGTAGCATACAACAGTGATGTAAAAGATTAACATTATTTTGATTAACACACATTATCAGATAAACCTCCGTTTATATTTAGCTTTGGGATAGACAAAAACAAACTCGTTAGTAACACCATTTTCTTGTATTCTTTCTATATCTTACTAAAATCTTTATATTTTAAAAATCATACCAAAATATAAAACATACTGAGTGCAAACTAAAAACTGATAAATATATAAACTTAACTACACTATATTTTATTTCTAGATAAACTGCTCTACCAATTTAAAAGAAGAGACATATATTTTCATTTCTATGAAAGTACCTATAAGAAATTTAACATTAATGTTTTACTATTTAATAAAATTCAAAAATAATCTACGATAATGACGCAGCCCAATTGTCATCTTTTATTTTATTTTATTTTATTTTTAGCGGTATGCAGGCCTCTCACTGTTGTGGCCTCTCCCGTTGCGGAGCACAGGCTCCGGACGCGGAGGCTCAGCGGCCATGGCTCATGAGCAGCCGCTCCGCGGCATGTGGGATCTTCCCGGACCGGGGCACGAACCCATGTCCCCTGCATCAGCAGGCGGACTCTCAACCTGTGCCACCAGGGAAGCCCTGTCATCTTTTAATACAGTTCATCATAAATCAAAAATGAAAGAGAAGGAACCTCTGTTTTCAGCCCTGATGGAAAAATAGAGACCAGATATAACTTCCCAATATAAACAACCAAAACACCAGGGAAAAAAAATACACATGAAGTAATGGACAAAAAGGTGGCACAGGAAGGAAGGAAAGGAAGGAAAGGAAAGGAGGGAGGGAGGGAGGGAAAGAAAGAAGGAAAGAAAGGGGGAGAGGAAGGGAAGAGAAGGGAAGGGAGGGAGGGCTAGAGAGAGAGAAAGAGGGAGAGAAAAGAAAGAAAGGGGGGGAGAGAGGGAGGGGGAGAGAGAAGGGGAGGGGAGAGAGAGAGAGAGAGGAAGGAAGGAAGGGAGGAAGGGAGGGAGGGAGGGAGTAAGAAAGAAAACTCCACCAAGATAAGCCCTAAGATTGTCACCTCATCTTACTACCTGGAGAGTTTCTGGATTACTGTGTGGAGAAGGAGAAGTCAAACAGAGCCCAGTCTGAGTTGAAGAGATAGATATTAGAATGTGGGAAAGCCAATGAGGCTTACTCTAACAGCACATTACATGAGAGAGAAGACAGCTGCATGGAGAGGTGAGAGTTACAGAGAGGTAACTCCTGAGACTTTAAGAGTGCCCCCTGTTCCAAAGACTTCAGTACAGTACTGTCTGGCACATGCACATCAGTACACTGTCTAAGGCTCAGTAAAGATCCATCTGAAAGCTGCAGGCAGAACAATCTCTGGTGCTGACACACAGTTCCTTTTCTAACCAACCAAAGTGGTAAAATCTTGTTTAGTACAAAGGGTATTGGTTACAGTGCTTTACTAGTGGGGCAAAATTAACCTTAGGCTACGGGCTGCTCGAGTCTCACCTAAGAAGTTTTAAAACAAGCAATGAAAGGATCACTTTCCAACTAACATAACTGCGTTGGAGAATTAAGTTCAAGAATACATAAAGGGGTACAAATACATCTAAAGCACCTGACGAGGTAAAATTCACAATTTTAAGCAACTGGTAAAAAAATTACTGGACACACAAAAAGAATTTTAAAATGACCCATTAAAAAAATGAATAAAATGAAACAAATCAGAAATGAAACACATGACAGAATTAGTAGACAAGGATATTAAAACATTTATATAACTATACTTGATATGTTCAAAAGTTAGGGGAAAGCTGAGGATATATAAAAAGACATGGAAAATGTAAATAAAAATGCAAGTTGAACTTCTAGACATAAAAATACATTGGATGAGATTAAGAACAGATTAGACATTGAAAAGTGAACTTAAAGACATAATAATAGAAACTATTGAAACAGAAACATGGGGGTCAGGGGAAACTGAAAGAAAAAGTGAACAGAGCATCAGACAGCATAAGTTTAAACACTCTAATATATACCTACCTGAAGAAGAGAAGAGAGGGGGAAGACAGAAAAAAATATTTGAAGAAACAATGGCAACATTGTTTTCTAAAGTTGATGAAAACTATAAATCCACAGATTCAAGAAGCTTAAAAGACTCAAGTACAAGAAACATGTAGGATTCATCTCAACCAAATTTCTTAAAACCAGTAATAAAGGGAAGAAACTTAAAAGTATATAAAAATAAAATCACACATTTCATAGAACAAAGGTTAAGAATAACAGCAGACTGTGGTCAGAAACAATGTAATAGAGTTGATAGTGAAATGACATCCTAAAAGTATGGAAAAAATAACTGTCAATCTAAATTTCTACACCCTGTGAAAAGAAAAGTGAAGTAAAAGCAAAAATAGTTCACTGACAAATTTCATTAAAGACAAAATTACTAGAAAAGCTCACTCAAGAAGTGACAGATAATATGAATAGCCCTTAAAGTGAAACTGTCGTTTAAAAACTTAAGAAAAACATTACAAGAAAACTCTATACCAACACCCCTCATGAACATAAATGCAAAAACTATAAACGTGAATTTAGCAAATCAATCCAACAATATATTAAAAGGTTAATACTTCAAAACCAAATGAGGTTTATCCTGGGAATGCAAGGTTCATTTAACATTTAAAAGTCAATCATTATTTAATATAATAATTAAAAATCAATGTAATTCATCATATTAACAATTTTTTTAAAAGATCCTCTCGATAAACAGAGAAAATCATTTGACAAAATGCAACATTCATTTCTGATTTAAAAACTCTCAGTAAACTACGAACAGAGGGATCATGAACAACAACAACAAAAAAAACAACTCAAAATATACTAAATGGTCAAAGACTGAATACTTTTCCCCTAACATTGAGAACAAGATAAAAACATCCACTTTCATAATTTCTATTCAAATTGTACTGGAGATTCTATCCAGTGCAATAAACAAGAGAAAAGAAAATAGGGCTTCCCTGGTGGTGCAGTGGTTGAGAGTCCGCCTGCCGATGCAGGGGACATGGGTTCGTGCCCCGGTCTGAGAAGATCCCACATGCCGCGGAGCGGCTGGGCCTGTGAGCCATGGCTGCTGAGCCTGCGCGTCTGGAGCCTGTGCTCCGCAACGGGAGAGGCCACAGCAGTGAGAGGCCCGCGTACCGCAAAAAAAAATAAACAATAAACATCAGATTGGAAAGGAAGAAGTAAAAATATTTTTATCTGCAGACATCATAACTATCTCTATCTATAAAAAAGCTACTAGAATAAATGTATCTAGTAAGGTTGCATAATACAAGTTAATACAAAAACCAAATGTATTTCTACTAGCAAGAAAAAATCAAAAATTAATATTAAAAATGCCAACTTAATCAAAATTTCTAAATAAAAATTGAAAACTTGAAGTCTAAAATTTAAATGGAAATGGAAAGGACTTAGGCTAGCCAAAACAACTTTAAAAAAGAACAAAGTGGTACAACTTGTACTACCTGATTTCAAGACTGAGGATAAAGTAGTAATCAAGACAGTGTGGTACTGACATAAATAGATCAATGAAACAGATTAGAGACCTCAGACATAAACACACACAGATATGGAGATATGGTCAATTTATTTTTGACAAAAGTGTCAAGGCAATTTAATGGAAAAAGGATAATCCTGGTCAGAACAAATGAATAGACAAGCGGAAGAAAATGAGCCTCAACCCTCACTTTATAGCATATACAAAAATTCATTAAAAATGGTATGTGGTATATACACAGAACAGATTACTACTCAACAACATGTAACTGCATGCAACAACATTAATACACAAAAGTTGACACATACAAAATTATCCTGAGTGAAAGAAGCCAGACTCCATTCTGTACTTCATTCATTTACATAAAATTCTATATTGTGTAACTAACGCACCACAAGAACATATAAGTGGATGCATGGGAATGGGGAGACAGGGGATGAGGAAACTTTTTGGGGTGATAAGTATGTTTATTACTTTGATTGCGATGAAGGTTCATATGTGTATTTTTTGTCAAAATTCATCAACTTTAAATATATGCAGTTTATTGTACATCAATTTTACCTCAATAAAGGTGTACAAATTTCTCTCACTGTATTCTCTAATTGAAACGAAAGAATAAATACATACTACAAAGAGCTAAAACAAAATATTGACTTTTTTGGGTTTTGTTTTTTACAAAATAATATTCCAAAAACATTTACAAAATATTCCTACAACTGCTTGTATTACAGTAGTATAATTACTGATAATGATTATTCTTTTTGCTATTAGCTATATTTCTATTACAGTTTGTATTCTTTTGGTAGTAATTTGCTTTAGTTTTTTTTTTTAATTAGCATACAAATATACACAATATGACCTCACAAAAAAATGAATCATTCCGTACCTGCACTGGGGAGCGAATTGTTACCTTCTTACTTCCTTCCACTGCATCAATTTGACAAACAATAGATCTTTCAACTCCAGACTCTCTGTGTCTTACAGTGTACAGTCGTTGTCCCACTTTTGTTAAAGGGATTTTATCAGCAGTAGAGTGGTTAGCTGGTGCTAAATTAAATATACATGTTTGAAAGTTTTTATTATAATTTATCATATGTTAATTTTAAGTAGACATTTTAAACCAGAAACATCAGATGATTTCTTAAACTTATGAATAATTATCACTGAAAGCTACACAAAGGGATATTTTAAGAATCCACAATACATACCTACATCATTCATTTAAAACCTTCAAAGCATTTTACCAAAAAAAGTTTTTAATTGAAAAAGAAATCTCATTCAGTAGTTTAACCTAAGACAACAACATAACCTTTTAAAAATAACTAACTGATGAGAGAAATTACTAGAAAATACAAGAACACTGTTCTCTGGTTTGCTGTCATAATAACCAGAGCCTAATACATTCAGGCAGTCATTGGCAACTACCAAGTAGCTGCAATTTTTCAGTTTTTAAGTTTTTCCACCAACCTGTGACACTTTGTGATATCTAAGGTTTGATTAAAATTTTACAGTTTTATCTAATATATATATATACATATATTGTATTGGGGTGAATTATCTATTTATATAACCTTCTTCCCTACTATCCCATAAAAATGTCAGTTTAAAAACAAACAGAGGTAAAATTGATGAGAATAATTCATGGACAATGCTGGGACAACACCTGAAACCTAGCCACTGTTATGAATCATTTCCTGACTAGGAAAAAGTATTAGCTATCAGTTTTAGTACCCCTCCTCCATGTCTAATTAACCTTTCTAATATCCTCCCTTCCATAACTACTTAAATGTCAGAGTGTCAGAAAGTGGTGTCAGTGAGGCTTTGGGACTATTTAATATTTAACTTCACAATGACTATATACTATGATAATTTAAAAATGTATTTACTTTCACCTCTCATGAAAATGAAAAACTTCTGGGAAACATAAAGGACAAAGGAAAAAAACCTCTACCTCAATAGGCAGAACACAAAAACCATTTACAAACCCCAAAACCATTACCCTGTGCCATTTCATGAATTCAAACCTTATTCTGAATTCGTTCAGTTGCAAAACTGGTGCAATTCTACTGAGTTATACTAAAAGTGATTAAAACAACCACCTATAGCTAAGTCTGTAAATGCTGACTGAGGATGAGATTTAATAATTTTCCTCTCCAAAACATAAAGTAGTAAATTACCATACTCTAAATAAAGCAGTGGCCAAAGAAAGTCAGAATTTGAAATACAAAGATAAAGTGACAACAGCAAGCAAAGCCCTGCAAAGGAAATAATGAAATTTGCAAAATATTAGAAAGGAGATAAAAAACCTGTGAGATACCACAAATGAGTAAAATGGGATATAAAATGTAACTTAAAAGAAATTAAAGCCCCAGGAAGGTAATTTATCACTTACTAAGAAGAATGAAGAAGAATTTGCTGCTTAGGCTGGTCATTGCATTGAAATGATCATTGTCTTTAGTTCGGATATAATCCATACTTAAACTCTCCTCATTTTCCAATACATATGATTTTGCCATAGGTACGCTGAGCACACTAAAAGAATCACTTGGTGAAACAGAGATACTAAGTCCAAGAGAATTTAAAATCATAAATGGTGCTAGATCCCTTATGAAGGCAGCTGAAGATCCAGTGGCAGCTTCTGTAAATGCCTAGTAAGAAAGGGTTATCATAAATAAAAGAAAATGTAGAAAACTAAACGACAAGCAGAACACTAATGGACATATGACAAATAACTAAGTTAACAAAAACTTCTTGTTCAATAAAAGAAAAGGGTTAACTCAGACTAGTACACCAATGTTTAAAGTTTCAAGTTACTTTTCTTACCTTGACTAAATTATTTAACATTACAAGGCCACACTTGGATAATGTAATGTTTAGTTGGTCTTTTGAATGGAAAGTGATGACAGTTTTATATTCTGGTACCTTGTAATTTTCTTCTTCAGTACTTGACTCAACAATGGCCTTTTTGGCTTTCTTTTTCATCTAAAATAAAATATAAATTGTAGAAATATGAGAAAAATTTGTTCCTAGGAGCACAACATAACTCATTTTGCAAAGGAAAAGCAAACATTAGACAAATTCCAATGACAGCATCAGAGAGAGCAATACATTTTATCAGTTCCACTGCCTTACTTGGAATTACTTGGACATCAGCCAACTAAGGTCGCATTGGATAGAAGCAGTATTGGAAGAAAAATTCTCCGCCTCCTCAGTTATACTAAAATGGCAAGCACAATTTAGAAGGGAAAATAACCCCTAAAATTACTAAATGCATGGAGCATCTGAATGAAAATTAGAAGCCCATACATCATAGCATGTGGAAATTCAGGGCAAGAAAAGTCGTTTAATCTACTGGTGCTATAAATGCTATAAATAAAGAACAGAAACCTAGGGACTTAAAAAGTCCAACAATAGTTGCAGAACAGTGCCACTAGGACCTAGGGCTCATGTGAATCAATACCACCTACCTCTTTTTAGAACTCACAGGTCTACTGCCTATGTGTATCCTGACCTAACAACCGCCAAATAAGTTCCTTTATCCAAATCTTTTATCTGAAATATGTGGAAAATCAAAAGTCCTGGTTTAATACAAAAAGCTGGATATGCCAAGCTAGTCACCTTTACTGTTCCTTTAACTGGCTTTAAACCACTGAACATTTGTCTGCAGGTTGATTGAATCATTATTAGGGAGGAGATATGCTAGGAATGCTGCAGTCTCTTGCTTCAGAAGCACAATTTCATCCATCTAAAGGTCCTGATTCGTATGATTACATAAATTCACACTATATTTCAAACAAATAATATTATATTTTCTTCTATATATACACCCTTCAGAGATCAAAGAAAACTTGGGATAGACAACAACCTTCAAGAAAATGCTGGCGATATTTTAACATGACAGTTATGTGTGGGGACTCTGAAGCCAGTATTTAATTCCACCTCTTCCAATTTAAAGGTATTATTGCTTTATGGAAGTCCTTTAACTTCCACAGTTTCAGTCCCATCACATGTTAAAATGAAGTTTAAAACTGTATATTCTTCAGAGGTTTGTTGTAAGGGTTAAAGCAAAAGTAGATTATTTAGAACAATGTCTAGTGCATAATAAATGCTACATAATTATTTGTATTAGAAGCCCATGAGGCAGTGGCCTTGGGTTTGAAAATTACATTCAGAGGTCAAACAAGGAAGCATGTGGAAAGGCTCATAATGAGATACCTGAACTCTGTTGCGATTAAAGTATGTGTAATGTGGACATCCTCAATATTTGAAAAAAATTTTCAGACTTCAAAAATACCTTGATTCCAAGATTCCATGGTCTAAAATCCTCAGTCTGATCAATTTCTAAGGGTTCAAGCAAAGGTTCCCACACACCAAACATTTCATTGTAATAATGTACCTAGAGAGAGAATTTTTAATTTTTTAAATAAGGCACTCTGATATGTTCTAAAATGATCTTCCATGCTGTTTCCCACCAGCATTCCTTTTGGCTGTGCTATTTCTTCCATGTGAAAACCATCTGCATGCCATTCATTAGTTTCCTCATGCTCTCCTCACTTGGCTAACTTCGTGGTCTAGTCTTCACAATTTAATCCAGAAAAAAACTCTCTTTTAGGTATCTTTCCTTGACTTTCAGGCTGGGCTTAACATCGAAAGCTGTGTTCATCTATCAAACACTACTGACATTTTTTAAACATATCTGTCTACCTCCACTGACTTTTCGAAAGCCGTTGAGGCAAGTAACATATGATTCAATGAGTATGCACTTATTTGAATTCTCTGAACTTCTTGGACATCCTAGATCAAATCCTCTGCAAAATACAGATAATTCTAGCTAAAATTTGGAAAGTTGAAATCTAGTCTGTAAGTTCCACCTCTATTAGCATATAACTCTGTATCAACACAAATGTTATAGGAGCTTATAAATTTTCATATTTACTGACTTAGGTAGAGTATCAGATTAGTTTCTACTTGACATCAACTCAATTAATAATTTAAAGCAAAATATCTCTGGGATGATTCTATGTAGATAAATTCTGAAGCAAAATATATGTTCGTTCAAAGCAAATATCTTCCATATAACTAAAGGACTCTCACAAAAATCTGAAAGACCTTGGTGGAGTCTCACTACATTATAAAGATTCTGCGTTATATAAAAGTATAAGGCATATTTTTCTCATTCTTTATATTACTATTTTAGAAGAGATTAAGAAATAGTCTATTATCATTTTAAAGGAAAAAGGATATTCAATTTAATTCTTAAAATTAAGAATTTTTCATCTACTCAAATCTATTAATATCATCAACTTTAAGATGAATGAAACCAGTTGAAATATAAACTTAATATGGACATGTACTCTAAAAGTAACATACACATAAAAACAACTATATCAAGGGCATAAATTTGTACCCTTTCTTCCAAAAGTTTTGTGAACCAACATCATACTTAGGATAAATTTAATTTAAATGTTTAAGTAAAAGTCCCCAAATAGTCCATGTATAGCATTATTTGTTATAAAATCTGGAAAAATACTACATATGCTTACTTCTAGCTCAAGCTGACAGTGGAGATTTATTAGGGAACTCCAGTTTTTGCCTTCCCCTGAGAAACGTGACTTTGCCAAAAGCATAGGTACTGTTCGATGACCAATTCCAGCACCAAGAACTAGAAAAATAGAATCAATGTTCATTCTTATTATCTCTCCTTTGGGTACCAATTCAGTTGGGGAAGCTATTTTTTCAACTTCATTTGGTTCTTCAAGAAACCACATTTTTAAATTCTTTGTATCCTTCTTTTCCCATAAATGTGCTGTAGAAGAAGCAGTTTCTTGTGGGATGGTTTCCTTAGCTGTATAAAGTGCTGAAGTTATGGTAATCACAGTGTTTATGATAACTGGTGAAACCTAAGGGGAAAAATTTAATTAAAAAATCTACATAAACCACTTTCAAAAAATACACACTTCAAAAAACATTAAATATATTTGTAAAGGATCAAGAGGAATTAATATTGAACTAACCTTACTACCAAGAAATAGTAGATACAATTTGCTGCCCACAAAAAAGTTTTTTGATTATCATAACTAATTTCAATAGTTAAAATATTTATATGTCGATATTAAACGGATCAACTATACATACTATAAGGATGTTAACTACAGAAGCAGTCAACTGCCAGTAACAAAATATATGAAAACATTCATTATAAAATATGTATTAAATATCATTTTAAAATTACGTGTCATAAAAGATTTTCAAAAATAGCTTTTTTTTGGCTTATTTAACAAAAGAGTTGCTATAATAATTGCTTATTTCTAAGTTTTATTAATTTTTTCAAAAGGGCACTGACTACATTGTAACTTACCTTCAGTGTCAGGGATTTTACTGATAATTCGATCACTTGTGGATCTGTACGTATCTGAGTAGCTTGATAGAACAAGTCACAAGGCTGCAAAACCTGTGAGAGAAAAACCAATACTATTAAATTAACATGTTCTTAAAATATTTTTATTTAAAGACTTGCCCAGTAATAGATAAGTATGTTAAATAAACAAGTTAGTAAAAATAACTATTTAAAAACAAGTGAATCGGGCTTCCCTGATCGCGCAGTGCTTGAGAGTCCGCCTGCTGATGCAGTGGACGCGGGTTCGTGCCCCGGTCCGGGAAGATCCCACATGCCGCGGAGCGGCTGGGCCCGTGAGCCATGGCCGCTGAGCCTGCGCGTCCGGAGCCTGTGCTCCGCAACGGGAGAGGCCACAGCAGTGAGAGGCCCGCGTACCACAAAAAAACAAAAAAAAACAAAAACAAAAAAACACAAGTGAATCAATAAAACATTTCTTAATTATCCTCTTATTCATTATTTATAAAAAACAGAAAGTACTAACATTAGCAACACTATTGATATAATAAGTAAAAGAATTTCTTAAATATGCTTAAATACATGAAAATTCCTCAAAACTTGTATTCTGTATTTTATTTTACAGAAGTCCCTTGGAATCCCTGGGGAATTGGTTCCAGAACATACACACCTGTCCCCTACCCCCTACCCCTCACCCATGGCAGATACTAAAATCCAAGGATGTTCAAGTCCTATATATAAAATGGCATAGTGTTCAAAGACAAATGCTATATGATTTCACTTACATGTGTAATATAAAAAATAAAAAACAAACAATATAAATGAACAAACCAAACAAAAGAAACATGTAGATACAGAGAACAGAGGGCAAGGGGTGGGGGACAAAACGGGTAGGGGTCAACTGTATGGTGACCGATGAAAACTAAATATTTGGTGGTGAGCATACTGCTGTGTATGCAGAAGTAGAAAAATAATATTGCATACATGAAACTTATATAATGTTATAAGCCAACATTATCTCAAGAAAAAAAAGGCATAGTACAGTCAGCCCTCTGTATCCACAGGTTCTGTATTTGTGGATTCAACTGTGGATTAAATTACTAAAATAAAACTTTATCATGGTATTTTTTTCCATTATAAAATGAAGTAAAATGAATTAATCTATATAGGACAAGCTACAAAAAATGAGAAGAAAAAATTATAAATACATTAGACTTACTAAATAATTCTTAATATAATTATAAATTAACTGAGTTTTCCCTAACTATGGTAAGCATAAATCTGTCCTGTAGCCCCTAGTGACTCACGTTCCTCCCAAATGCAAAATATATTCACCACCTCCTAAGGTTCCCTTTTTAATATTTATTTACTTATTTAGCTGTGCTGGATCTTAGTTGCGGCACATGGGATATTGGCTGCGGCATGCGGGATCTTTTGTTGCGGCATGCGGGATCTAGTCCCCTGACCAGGGATCCAATCCGGGTCCCCTGCATTGGGAGTGTGGAGTCTTAACCACTGGACCACCAGGGAAGTCCCCCTCCTAAGGTTCCTAATAGTCGCCTCCCATCATAGCCCAAAGTCCAAAATCTCATCATCTAAATCTGTATCTCACCACATAATCAGTTCATCTACATCTCTCATTAAATAAAAATTCTAAAATCTCATCCCTCTCATCAGCTCAAAGTCTAAAATCTAAATCAAGTCCAGATGTTGATGAAGTTCCTGGGTGTAATGTATTAAGTACAACTGCTGGGGCACAATTTCTCTTAAAACTGAAACTAAGATGAGTTGCTTGCTCCCACCACTCTCAACATAGAATGGTGGGACAGATATAGGATAAGAATTACAGATATTCCAATTCAAATACAAGGCAGAGGAGGTTCCTTAAAAAACTACAAATAGAACTACCATA
The DNA here is from genome assembly GCF_964270905.1 of Leucopleurus acutus. Lineage (NCBI taxonomy): Eukaryota > Metazoa > Chordata > Mammalia > Artiodactyla > Delphinidae > Leucopleurus > Leucopleurus acutus. Next base: position 42,797,569 of record NC_139150.1, read on the forward strand.
TGACCCAGCAATCCCACTACTGGGCATATACCCTGAGAAAACCATAATTCAAAAAGAGTCATGTACCAAAATGTTCATTGCAGCTCTATTTACAACAGCCAGGAGATGGAAGCAACCTAAGTGTCCATCATCGGATGAATGGATAAAGAAGGTGTGGCACATATATACAATGGAATATTACTCAGCCATAAAAAGAAACGAAATTGAGCTACTTGTAATGAGGTGGATAGACCTAGAGTCTGTCATACAGAGTGAAGTAAGTCAGAAAGAGAAAGACAAATACTGTATGCTAACACATATATATGGAATTTAAGAAAAAAAAATGTCATGAAGAACCTTGGGGTAAGACAGGAATAAAGACACAGACCTACTAGAGAATGGACTTGAGGACACGGCGAGGGGAAAGGGTAAGCTGTGACAAAGCGAGAGAGAGGCATGGACATATATACACTACCAAACATAAGGTAGATAGCTAGTGGGAAGCAGCCGCATAGCACAAGGAGATCAGCTCAGCGCTTTGTGACCACCTAGAGGGTGGGATAGGGAGGGTGGGAGGGAGGGAGACGCAAGAGGGAAGAGATATGGGAACATAGACATGTATAACTGATTCACTTTGTTATAAAGCAGAAACTAACACACCATTGTAAAGCAATTATACTCCAATAAAGAGGTAACAAAACAAAACAAAAACAAATACAAGGCAGAAGGAAGCCACTAGTCCAAACAAGCTGTGAAATCCAGCCAGATAAATAAGTTTCTTGATTAGATTTCAAAGTCTAGGAACAATTCTCTGTGGCTCTCAACTCCACCCTGAGTCATCCTTCCTTTTTTTTTTTTTTTTTTTATAAAAGGTTGCACAGGGCTTCCTTGGTGGCGCAGTGTTGAGAGTCCGCCTGCCGATGCCGGGGACATGGGTTCGTGCCCCGGTCTGGGAGGATCCCACATGCTGTGGAGTGGCTGGGCCCGTGAGCTATGGCTGCTAAGCCTGCGCGTCCGGAGGCTGTGCTCCGCAACGGGAGAGGCCACAACAGTGAGAGGTCCGCGTATCAGGAAAAAAAAAAAAGTTCGTGAATCTTTAATAAACATGTGCATGTGTCTTTCTGAAATATGGTTTTCTCTGGGTATATGCCCAGTAGTGGGATTGCTGGGTCATATGGTAATTCTGTTTTTAGTTTTTTAAGGAACCTCCATACTGTTCTCCATAGTGGCTGTATCAATTTGCATTCCCACCAACAGTGCAAGAGGGTTCCCTTTTCTCCACACCCTCTCCAGCATTTGTTTGTAGACTTTTTGATGATGTCCATTCTAACCAGTGTGTGGTGGTGCCTTACTGTAGTTTTGATTTGCATTTCTCTAATAATTAGTGATACTGAGCATCTTTTCATGTGCATGCACCCCAAGGTTCACTGCAGCACTATTTACGATAGCCAGGTCATAGAAGCAACCTAAATGCCCATCGAAAGACGAATGGATAAAGAAGATATGGTACACACATACAATGGAATTTCACTCAGCCATAAAAAGGAATGAAATTGGGTCATTTGTAGAGACGTGGATGGACCAAGAGACTGTCATACAGAGTGAAGTAAGTCAGAAGGAGAAAAACAAATATCGTATATTAATGCATATATGTGGAACCTAGAAAAATGGTACAGATGAACTGGTTTGCAGGGCAGAAATAGAGACACAGATGTAGAGAACAAATGTATGGACACCAAGGTGGGGAAGCGGTGAGGGGTGGTGGTGGTGGTGTGATTAATTGGGAGATTGGGATTGACATGTATACATTAATGTGTATAAAACAGATAACTAATAAGAACCTGCTGCTGTATAGAAAAAAATTAAGTAAAATTCAAAAAAAAAGAAACTATTTTCTAATATAAATGACTATGATATCAATTAAAGTTCAACTAATTGCAACTTATCAAAATGTATGTGGCTAAAACAGCTAGCTGGCCATAAATATCTTTCTCAAAATTCCCAATAATCATAGATGTTTCCTTATATGGTTGTTCAGCTAAGGATCTCCTTTTTTAGACTTCTATTTCCATCTGTGAAGGAAGAAACTTGTGACCAAGCAATAATCCACCTACAAGTTGAAAAGTCATGTTAAAAAAAAAAGTCTGCGTGATATAAAAGAATGAAATTGGAACATTCTCTAACGCCATATACAAAAATAAACTCAAAATGGACTAAAGACCTAAATGTTAAGATGATACTATAAAACTCCTAGAAGAAAACATAGGCAGAGACCTTTGGCATAAACTGCAACAATATTTTTTAGGATCCCTCTCATGAAGCAAAGGAAATAAAAGCAAAAATAAACAAATGGGACCTAATTAAACTTAAAAGCTTTTGCACAGCAAAGGAAACCATTGACAAAATGAAAAGAAAACCTACCAAATGGGAGAAAATATTTGCAAGTGATATGACCAATAAAGGGTTAATATCCAAAATACAGAAACAGCTCATACAACTCAACATCAAAAAACCAAACAATCAGATTAAAAAATGGGCAGAAGAACTGAATAGACATTTTTCTAAAGAGGACATGCAGATGGCCAACAGGCACACGAAAAATTGCTCAACATAGCTAATCATCAGAGAAATGCAAATCAAAACCACGGTGAGGCATTACCTTACACCTGTCAGAATGGCTATCATCAAAAAGAACACAAAATACAAATGTTGGCGAGCATGTGGAGAAAAGGGAACCCTTATACACTGTTGGTGGGAATGTAAATTAGTGCAACCACTATGGAAGACAGTATTGAAGTTTCTTAAAAAACTGAAAACAGAACTACCATATGACCTAGCAATTCCACTCCTGGGTAATAGCCAAAAAACCCAAAAACCCAAATTCAAAAAGATACATGGACCTCAATGTTCAAAGCAGCATTATTTACAACTGCCAAGACATGGAAGTAACCTTAGAGGCCATCAACAGAAGAATGGATCAAGAAGATGTGGGGTGTGTATACACACACACACACACACACACACACACACACACACAGGAATACTACTCTGTCATGAAAAAGAATAAAAATTTGCCATCTGCAGAAACATGGATGGATTTGGAGGGCATTATGCTAAGTGAAATAAGTCACACAGAGAAAGACAAAGATTGTACGGTATCACATGTAGAATCTAAAAAATAAAACAAACTGGTGAATATAACAAGAAAGAAGCAGACTCATATTCTAGTGGTTACCAGTGGGGAGAGGGAAGCAGAAAGAAGGGCAATATAGGGGTAGGGGAATAAGAGGTACAAACTATGAGTTATAAAATAAGCTACAAGGATATACTGTACAACAGAGGGAATATAGCCAATATTTATAATAACTATAAATGGAGCATAACCTTTAAATATTGTGAATCACTATATTATACACCTGTAAGTTATGTAATATTGTACAGTAACTATGCTTCAATTAAAAAAAAAAGTCTGCTTGAAACTATAAGCATGCTACCTAGGCAACCTTGCAAAGTCCCCAAGGAAAAAAACAGGAGCAGAGAAGTTATCTCAAAACTTCATGGTAGTTTAGCTTCTAGTTATTTGTGAAGTGCTTTAGACACAGACACAGACACAGACACAGACACAGACACAGACACAGACACACACACACACACTAAACAGAAGGCTATTGCTAGGTAGAGTGAAATGGTCAGCAATTTTAGAATGATATGGAGAATGGGGCTGAAAAGACAAAAAACAATTTCAGAATCTGCCAAAAATGGGCTTTAATATGGGCCCTAGTAAGTACTCCTGGCTGTCAGATGGGACGCAGAGAGAAATACTATATACTAGTGGATATGAACCAGGAGTAAACAAGGCTTTACAACAACTGCAACCCAGCCTCCAATAAGTTTAATTCCTACTAGATAAAGGTAAATTGTTCCCAGCCTAGATGTCTAACAAAGAGCAAGTGAAAACCTCCTTACAGGAAGAAAATAATCAGTGAAACCTCTATAACATTTCATTATACTGTCTGGCATTCAATAATAAAGTATCTGATATAAGAAGAAACAAAAACTAAAGAGAAAACAGAAATAAACAGAGATGACTCAATTATTGGCATTATCAAGAACAAACTTTAAAGTAATTTTGATTAATATGTAAAAAAATGAATGACAGAGGGGTCTATAAAAAGAAATTATATAACTTAAAAATGCAATACTAGAAATTAAGAACTTGATAATAATGTTTAATAGCACACTAGACAAAACAGAAGACAGAATTAGGGAGAAAATTAGGAAAAAACATCCAGTGTGAAGATTGGAACAATATGAATGGAGAATAAAGAAATGCGCTTAAGTGACATGGAATATGACTAAAATGTCTAACAAGAAACTGAGAGTCAAAGAAGGGAAGGAGAGAGAATATGTGACATAGAAACAATATCTAATGAGATAATGACAAAGAATTTTCTAAACCTATGAAATACACAAAGCTACAGATTCAAGAAGTACCACAGGCTCCAAAAGAATAAATATAAAGCACATCTAGACATACCATGAAAGTTTTAAATGTACATAGCTACCAATTTAAAACTTTATATCCAGCAAAATTATCCTTCAAGAGAGAAAGCAAAATAAAGACATTTCCACACAAAAACTGACAGTATCTGCCACCAAGAGACGACATTAAAATAAATACTAAAAGGGGCTTTTCAAAAAAATAAAAAATAAATAAAATAAAATAAAAGGAGCTTTTCAGGAAGAAAGAAAATGATTCCAGATGTAAAAATGGAGATGTAGGAAGAAGTAAAAAATAACAGAAACAGATTATATGTGGTTAAATATAAATGAATACTGACTGCAACAAAAACAAAAATACCCTGTAGATTCTAAATATATATTGAATTAAAATCTATGACTACTATTACAAAATGGTAGAAGAGGATTTAAAGCATTCTAAAAGCTTTAAAAGTGGTAAAAACATTTATATTAGACTTTACTAAGTCTAGAATGCATGTTATAATATCCAGAAAAATTTTAAAGTCCTATTAATCCCCCAAAAAGAACAATACAGAGAAGAAAACAGAACATAAAACATATGGAACAAATAGTATGAATAGTAGGTCACAGATTTAAAACCAATTACAGTACAGGAGTTACAGAGAGTAAATGCACTAAATATCTTAATTAAAAGACTCCACTATGAAAAACAAATAAATATGCTGCTTACAAAAATACCATAGCTTAAACATAAGGAAACTGAAAGGTTAAAAGTAAAAGGATAGGAAAAGATATACCATGCAAATGCCACAAAGAAGCTGGAATAGGTATACTAATCGTAGGTAAGTAGAATTTAGAAATCATTTCCAGAGATAAAGAAGACAGTTTAATAAAATGGTCAAATCTACCAGCAAGATTTAATACAGAATGTGTACACATTTAAATGATCTAGCTTCAAAATATATAAAGCAAATATTGAAAAAACTAAACATAAAATAGCTAAATTCACAATGAAAATAGATTTTAATAGATCTCGTTCAATAAACTGATAAAATGGACAGGGGAAAAAAAAGGTTCTAAGAGTATAGCAGATCTGAACAATATTATGGACAAAATCTATCTAAATAGAATGCTATTCCTCGAACAACAAAACACACTTTTTCCCCAGTGGACATTCAATATTCATAAAAACAAAACCAACCATATCCTGGGCCATAAGATAAGTCTCAACAAACTTCAAAGAATTAAAATCAGAACATGTTAATAGACAACAGTGATATCAATGTAGAAATCAACAATAAAAAGACAACCAGAAAACACCTAAATATTTGGAAATTAAGCAAAACCCTTCTAATCCATGCATAAAAAATAAAAATGAGAAAGTATTTTTAACAGAATAAAAATACAACATATCAACACTAGTAGCTGTGCTTAGAGGAAAAATTACTCTTAAAAGGCATATGCTGGGAAGAAAAAAGACAGAATACCAATTATCTAAGCATCCATTAAGAAGTTAGAAAAATTACAGCAATTTAACCCAAATATAAAAAAAACAACACAACAACAATAATAAAACAGAAAACAAATGTATAATGAAGGGACTCAAGCAGGTGACATTTTGGTCTTTAGAAAGACTGCCTTTGTTGGGCTCCCTTAAAACTGTGTGCTGACGTATTACTAAATTCTGGCCAAAAGGATGTGAGCAGAAGTGGTATGTGCAACTTCTGGGCAGTGCTCTTAGAATGGGCATCCCTTTTTGCCTTCATGTTCTCTCCTTACCACCACCACTCACCCCCAGCAACCTGCAACGTAGGTACATTGTGAACTATCTTTGAACAAGCAGATTAGTTACAGCCTACGAATAGTGGAACAAGATGGAAAGAGCCTGGTTCCCCTACATTACACCAGAGCCATTAAACTGAGTCATTATTCCATGTTTCTAGAAAGAATACTTAGTTCTACCATGCATTAGCTACCTTTTGGAGGGGGGACCTCTTGTTACAGCAGCCTAATTAATATTCTAATACTAAATTTCATACCTAAAAATTGGCACTACTGCAACAAAGTGAAAAGTATCTGTGACTGATTTAGCAACTGGATAGACAAGGGATATATCAAAATACAAAGCTGACAATTCTAACAATGCTACAGCAAAGTATATGGTAAAACTGCTACTGGTGGTACGTAGGAAGACAGACCATGTTCTTACCAACAACAAAAAAGCCTAAAATTTTAGCTAGACAGGTCTGGCTAGAATCTTGATGTGTATTAGCTCCTTCTTTTTATTGTTTGCAAAGGCCTATAAGAGAAGGGAAAACACTGAGGAGAGCCAAGCTCTAAAGAGGAAACTCAGCAAGAAATAAGACTGTGGCTGCTATTTTTTCTCTGGCAATTTTTGTTAAGATCAGACATGGGAGCCAAAAAAAAAAAAAAAAGATAACAGATGTGGCTATCCCCCTCCCCCAAACCTACTGTTAAAGTAGCCTTTACTAAGTCAGGATGAAGGGAGGATAGGCAGATGACAGATTCGTAAATAAAACAAGAAAACCACCCTGTGAATAAATAGTAGCTTTGGATATTAAGGTTACTTACAAATGGAACCACCGAGATGGCAAACTAAACGTTTAACCAACTAAGGACTGCCAAAGAGACCAGTATCTGGCATACAAAAGCTTGTTATTATTAAAACTGCTAAAACAATCTCCAAGCAATAAACTCAGTAGGAAGTAGGCTGTGAAAACAGTGCAGTTCCCGAAAAAAGAAAACAGCCACTTCAGATGTGTCTACAGTGGATAATGATTAAAAAAAAAAAAAAAAATCTCTCAGAGGGGAAAGCCAAAGCCACATGAGAAAATGAGGACAATGTTCTTTCAAGAGAAAAAAAATCAAAGACTCCAACTCGGGCTATCCAAAGAATTTACTCCACTGCTGGAGCTTAAAGTTTTCACAATTCCACTCAGCAGGATATGATAATTGTTATGAATCAATGACTGTCAAGTGTTTCCCATTCTTTCTTTTTCTGAATGGGTTTTTAAATTGCAATTATCCTGTCCTTACAGCACTGTTATACTAGTGGTTGTGTAGATAGTGGTGAAGTGTGTGCCTGTTGAAAAGTGGTAACTTATTTGTCTAGTACTTAATATATTATATTGCCAGATCAAAAGAAGTCACAGGGAGACTCAACAGAGAAAACTGTCACCTAAAGATCTTGAACTCTGAGCTGAGATTTTATCCCTTGAGGAAGAAGTGAATATGTTCTATGGGTGAGAAAAGACAAGTATGGATTATCTGTATGAACAAAGGAAGAAACCTTTGAGTGGACTGTAAGAAGACCCTCTAGTTGCCACCTGTTATCTGTTCTCCTTTTCTTCCACAGTAACAAATTGCATCTGAGCATAACATAGCTCAGAAAAGAGACCACATTCTCCAACCTTTTTTGAAGGTAAGGGTGGTCATACAGCTACATTCAAGCCAAAAGACTGAATAGAAAAAATACATGTAAAACATCTACGTATAACCTAAAAGAGAATCAGTATGCCCTCCATTTTTTATTTCTTCTCTTTGCTTAGAAGTGAGCCATCAGCCTTGCAAACTAGGGAAACAGTCTATCCTATATCCTAACCAATACATAGGTATTTACTTTTAACAAAATTACATCTTGTATTTCTATGTTGTTAATACTTAGAATATTTATACTTCTATTACTCCTGTAGGAGCCTAAATATTTTTATAAGTGTTTTATACGAGTACTAGGAGTCAGATAGTTAACTTGAAAAGACGTCTTTGAAGAAATGAATTTTAATCAGTTATGAAGAGGAGGAAGGCCAAGAGGATATTACAGAATAAAATACAAATGTGAAGTATGTCAAAACAAATGGCTGATGGTACAAATAAGCCATACGGAGAAAAGGAAAAAACGTGTCTGAGCAAAAATGTCTAGATGGGAGAAAAAAATTAAAAATAATAAAACTGAAACAGCACCAGAAACAATTGGTAGAAAGTCTTAAAGGCCAAAAAGCAGTGTGGAATTGATATGGTTAGAAAGTCAGAGTAAAGTCTTCACTGAGAAGTATCTAGATGAAAGCAACTTCTTAGTGAGACTATCTCCACAAACACATAAAACAATAAGGAACAACTGGAAAAATGAAAAAGAGTTTCAAAGCTGGTGTAATAATAATCTACATTAGGCTCTACAAGCAGAAAGAAAGGTATTTTACAGAGTAAGGTTGGAAAGTATGTAGGCACTTTCTTAAATGACATACACTAAATACAAAATAGTTTACAATTAAGATGATAAGTAAATAGGAAACTCACAGTAGTGATTTTTCCTTTTCTCTTGACTGGAAGAAATGGGCATGCTGTCACTTGGAGATCTTTAATGGCAGCGGTCATTGTATTATTTTCAAAGTCACCTTGCCAACAAATCTCACATTGTGTTGTAAGGACTAAGGCAGGGACATCATTTCTTGTCATATCAGCCACAAACACAATTTCAGGATTTTTAATAATAATATTAATTTCCCACTTCTCTGATTGCTGTACAAGTGCTAAAATAGAAATAAAAACAATGTTTTAAAATAGTTATAAATCTTTCTTATATACATTACTTATGAAAAATTATTATTTATAGGAAAATGTTACTTTCATTCTAAGTAAAAAGTAAAATAAAAGAATCTTAGGTCCCAAAGGAATTTACTGCAACTCTCTTGGTATAAGATTTAAAGAAGGTATAGCCATAAGAATATTTCAAAATGTAGGGAAAAATCTCCACTATTTAATGGCAGAGCTGGAAATAAATCTAGTTTCTAACTGTCAGCTTGACACTCTTTCTACTATACCACAATGAATGAAATGTGTAAAAGATAATAGAAAATTATAAATATTGAATATAACAAGAATAAAAGAGGACTTTAAGTTAAAATACTATCTTTAATTATGAAAAGGAGTGGCTGTTTCATTATTCTCTTTCCGTTTTCTTCCAACGAATTCTTTCAAATTACTGTCTTCAGGGCGAGAGAGAGTCATGGACATATACACACTATCAAACGTAGTAAGGTAGATAGCTAGTGGGAAGCAGCCACATGGCACAGGGATATTGGCTCGGTGCTTTGTGACAGCCTGGAGGAGTGGGATAGGGAGGGTGGGTGGGAGGGAGACGCAAGAGGGAAGACATATGGGAACATATGTGTATGTATAACTGATTCACTTTGTTATAAAGCAGAAAGTAACACGCCATTGTAAAGCAATTATACCCCAATAAAGATGTTAAAAAAATAAATTACTGTCTTCAAAGAAGTACAGTTACTTATTTTAATAAAGGTCTCATAATTTTTGAACCCAATATATATTTACACCTTGAAAAATATGCAAACTGTACATCTTATCAGAAAACACATTTAAGTTTTCCTTTTACCTCTGAAAAATAAAGATTTTTAAATTATTAATCCACTTAACCTCATCATCTAGAAGGCTAATCAAGGTAAGTGCTATTCTAGCACTTCAATAATACAGATATTAAATGTTTTAGCCAATAACTAACCTTCTTCTTTAGCAGGCCATGTTTGAACACTGGTTTCTACAGCAGTGCCTGTAGTGTAGGCCTCAAGAAACACATTTGCAACTGTCAGCAGAAATTCCACACTTGCACAAATATACATTTCTTGAAGGACTAAATCAGCCACCCAACCGTCTCTGACTCTCCTATACCTTATATCCATCATGTCCTTTTTGTCAAACCCAGCTGTTAGTCCTATCATTCTGAAAAACACAATAATAACAATTCCTATGAGTATCTTACAAATAATCAAACACACCAATAAAACTCAAAGACCTCTTATCCCTTTCACTGACAGCAAACCAGCATTCTGAAGTCATTTCTCTTAGTAAGATCACAAAGGACTCCAAATAATAAACTTACAGACTTCGGGAGCTCAACTGTTTCATAAATTAGGAAGTATATCCTTAAGAAATTATCAGAATTTTGAATCTCAGCATATTTTTTCTCAATTTTTCATATATTTCCCATTACAATTTGCACAGATTAATACTTTAGATAATACAGATTAATTTAAAAACTGATTTAATTACACTGATTAGTTCTATATAACCCATCAATCAACCATTCAGCAAGAACAGCACATAACCAGGGCATTTCAAATGTTGGCTTAAAACTATGGACTCAACTGCATTGAAGCTCTGAAGATTTTAGTAAATATCCAGAAAATGAACATGCAACTTTGGGAGTAAGTTCTGTAAAATATACCAACCATTTCTCAAGTAAAAACTTAGAACACTATTACCTAGGAGTTGCTTTCTTGACATGAGGCCTTTTGTCATCTAAAATACAGTTTTTTAATGAGAAGGAAGAAAATGTTGAGTCATCTGTATACATTTTTAAAGTACTTATAATATTCTCCAACTTAAATTCAGCAAGTTTCAGAGAAGGATCACGAATATCTGTAAATGAAGTCTGTGGAAGAGGAAATCAATACAAATTTTACACAAAAACACAAATTTAAAACATATTTTAAGACATGAAATACCACATTCTCTATCTCCAAAGAGCTCATAATGAAAGGCATGAAAAATAATAACTTTAAAATTTTATTTTTCATATCACTGGCTATAGGAAAGACAACTCATTTTAAAAGGCAAATAGTTAAAATTATTTTATTATTAAAGTGAAAAGATCAACAATTTTTCTCAGAGGAACAGATATTCCAAAATATAAGAAACAAGAGAAAATATATTTTTTCTTCTTCACCTTACCTGTTTAGGACCTGGACTATACAGTACCATGGTGAGATAATCAGTTCTGAAACTCATATTTAGTGTTGTCTTAACTTGGGAAGCATGTGAATGTACTTCTACCACAGCAGCTGTCACTACAGTTGTTCCTTGGAAAAATTACAGTTATTGGAGAAAAGAAGAAAGTCAGGAATGGTAGAACTCATTAAAACAGACCTGAACTAGATTTAAGATAATTGTTAAATAAATGGGTATAGTATAATGTTTTTCCAAAAAATTTAAAAGATTTAAAAATTCTGATGTTGAACTCACTAACTACTGGCTTAGGATTCTTTACATAATAACCTGAGAGTATTAATTAAACTCTTGGTTTACTTTTAATAAACTCTTGGTTTAATTTTCATAAAACAAGAATAAAAGAACTAACCACTGGGTTTGTTTTGGAGATTAAGCAAAACAGCATGTGTAAAATGCATACTAGAGTACCTGGTATATGTGTTTGGTATTTAAATTTTACTTCAAAATCTAAAACCAAACAAGATACTTTAGATGACATTTAAAAAATTGTTCCACTAAACAAAAGGATCCAAAATTCAATCTTTTCTACGTTTTATATTTTGGGACAAGGTATTATATATACATGGTACATATTAAATGGACATATAATAAAAACATAGCAATTCCTAATTCTCATTCTACCTGACTCCAGAGACAAGGACCACCATTCCAGGTAACTTATTTTTTAATTTCGGTAAAATTTACATCCGTGAAATGTAAAGATCTTATCTGAAACATTTAATGAGATTTGATAAATATATACATCCATGTCACCAACACTCCAATTAAGATACTGAACATTCACATCACTCCAAAAAGTTCCCTTACAACCCTTTCCCAGCCTATCCCAACCTCCCTACCATTCTAATTTCAATCACCTTAGATTAGTTTTGTGGGTTCTTAAATTCTGTATAAATGCAGTAAGATATATCATACTCTTTCATGTTTAGTTTCTTTCAGTTAAAGAAATCTGAGACTGACCCATGTTACTGTATGTGTCAGTAGCTCCTTCTTTATGTACTCCGAAAATACACTGCATGAAAATAAAGTTTATCCATCCTAGTGCTGATGAACATATGGGTTATTTCCAGATTTAAGCTATTATGAATAAATCTGTTGTAAATATTCCTAAATAAGTCATTTTGTGTATATATGCACTTACTTTGGGGTGCAGTGGGAGTAAATACTTAGGCTTATAATTGTTTGTTATAGGGTAGGTATACATTAACTGCCTAACTTTGTCAAAAGTAGTTATACTATTTCACTTTCCTAAGAGCCACATGTGAGAGTTTCAGCAGTTTCACATTCTCGTCAACATTTGGTGTTGTCAGTCTTTTAAACTTTAGTCTGGTAAACGGAAGTCTTCCTGATAAATAACTATGTTAGCACCTTATCATGTGCTTACTGTCCATTTAACCTATTATCCTTTCTAAAGTATCCAAATCTTTTGGGCATTTGTTTTTTAAAAAGTTACTAATTTCAAGGAGTTCTGTATTCTAGATATAAGAAGGTCAGATAAAGGTCAGATAAAGGCATCTTGAATATTTCGTCTAGTCTGAAGCCCAATCTTTCACAATCTTGATACTATCATTTTTCCCCCTTTTTTAAAAATTAATTAATTTTTTTTTAGCCGCGTTGGGTCTTCCTTGCTGCGGTGGGCTTTCTCTAGCTGTGGTGAGCGGGAGCTCCTCTTCGCTGCGGTGCACGGGCTTCTCATTGTGGTGGCTTCTCTTGTTGCGGATCGCAGGCTCTAGGGGCATGGCCTTCATTAGTTGAGGCGCGTGGGCTCAGTAGTTGTGGCTCGCGGGCTCTAGAGTGCAGGCTCAGTAGTTGTGGTGCATGGGCTTGGTTGCTCCGCAGCATGTGGGATCTTCCGGACCAGGGCTTGAACCCATGTCACTGGCACTGGCAGGCGGATTCGTAACCACTGTGCCACCAGGGAAGTCCCTGACACTATCTTTTGATGAGCAGAAGTTTAACATTTTGACGAGATCTACTTTACAAAGTTTTTCTTTTATGGTTAGTGCTTTTTTATCTATCCAAGAAATGTTTGGCTATCCCATGAAGATATTCTTTCATGTTCCTTCTTCTAGAAGTTTAAAAGTTTTAGCTTTCAAATATATGCCTTTCATCCATCTCAAATTGATTTGTGTATGGTGTGAAGGGACAAGTTCAATTTTTCCTACATTTACCTAGTTATGACAGCACCATTTGTTTAAAAGTTTATCTTTTCCCTATTGACCAGTCTTTGTTGAGTATCAGTTTACTTGCATGTCTTCTGGACATTCTGTTCTGTTTTACAAATCTATTTGTCTATGTTATGCCAATAACATACTAACTTAATTATTGAAGATTTATTGTAAATTGTGAAATTAGATAGTGTAAATCTTTGCTCTTCTTTCATACACACATACACACACACACACACACACACGGCTATTCTTGATCCTTAGCTATATAAGCTTTTAAAGTAATTTTTAAATTTCTATTAAAGTTTGACTGTGATTATGTTGAATATATAAATCAATATGGTGAGAACTGACATTTAAACAATACGGATATTTTAACAATACTGAGATTTTTCAATGCACAAACATGGCATACATTTTCATATATATAGGTCATTTAGTTTTTCTCATGAGTATTTGGTATCTTTCAGTATAGCAGTCTTGCATAATTTTGTTAAATTTCTTCCTAAGTATGTTTTCTGATGGTATTGCAAATAGTTTTTAAAGTCCTATTTCTCAATTGTTACATATTAACCCTGTATCTTGTTAAAAATGCTAAATTGATTTAATTCTGGGAATTTGTTGAAGACTTCTTAGGGTTTTCTGTGTAATCAATCATGTTGAGAAAAAAGGCATTTTTAATTCTTTCTACTCTGTAGACCTTTTCTTGGGGACTTCCCTGGTGGTCCAGTGGTTAAGACTCTGCGCTTCCACTGCAAGGGGCGTGGGTTTGATCCCTGGTTGGGGAACTAAGATCCCACATGCCACGTGGTGTGGCTGAGAAGATATTTAAAAAAAAAAAAAAAAAAAATCCTTCCTTTGGCTGTATTGCTCTGTCAATGACTACCAGCTGAACAGGAATGGTGAATGTGGACATTCTTGCCTTGTTCCTATTTTAGGTGGAAAACTTTCTACTTCATTATTAAGTATGCCTTTTTAGACATTTCTAGTTTTTACCACAAATAGGTGCTGAATTTTAAAAAATGTTTTTCCTGCATCTATTGAGGTGATATAACTTTTTCTCCTTTCTCTATTAATTTGGTGAGTTAGCTTAATTGATTTTTGAGTGTTAAACCAACTTTTCATTTTGGGATAATTCTCAGTTGGCCAAGATGAAATATCCTATATCCTTATTGCTGGATTCAGTATACTAATATGTTGTTAAGAATTTTTATGCCTGTGTTCATGAGGGATACTGGTGTGCAATATTCTTTTCTTGAAGTGGCTTTTTCTGTTTTGTTTTTGATTTTAGTTTTTGGTACCAGGGTAATGCTTGCTTTATAAAATGTCTAAGGAAGTGTTCCCTTCTCCTCTATTTTCCAAAGAGTTTAACACTGGTATTATTTCTTATTTAAATATTTAATAGAATTCACCATTGAAATTCAATTCTTTTAATAGATACAGAGCTACTCAGATTTTCTATTTCATCCTATGTCAGTTTTGGTAATTCTTTTTTTCCAAAAAATTTTTACACTTCATATTAGCTCTAGAATTTATTATCACAAAATTATTCATAATATTCCCTTATTGTCCTGGTAGTGAACTACTACAATCTAATTAATTCTGATATTGATAATTTATTTTCTATCAGTCTTGCTAAGGATTTATCAATTTCATTAGTCTTTCCAATGAAAACAATTTTGGACTTTGGTAATTTTCTCTCCTGCTTATCTGTTTCTCTTTCACTGATTTCTACTGTTGTCTATATTACTCTCTTCCTTTTATTTATTTTGGGTTTGATCTGCTCTTCTAGTTTCTTGAGGTAGAAGATTTTATCTTTGATTTTTAACTCCAGTACAGTCCTTTATAGCTACAAATTTTTCAGCACTGCTTTAGTTGCATCCCACAAATTTTGACATTTTATGTTCATTATTTTTCAGTTTAAATAATTTTGATCTCCCTTGTTTTTCTTTTTTAACCCATCAGTTATTCAGAAATTGTTTAATGTCCAGGTATTTCAAGCTTTTCTGACATCCAATTGCTATTGATTTCTAACTTAATTTCATGTGGTCAGAAAACTTTAGCTCCTCCCTCCCCACAATGGTCTATCTTTGTGAATATTCCAGGAGTCCTTTAAAAAAAGAATATTCTGCAATTGTTGAGTGAAGTATTATATTAATGTCAATTAGGTCAAGTTTTTTTTAACAGTATTCAAATATTCTATATTCTTTCTGATTTTTTAGTCTATATTCTATCAACTAAGAGTGGTGTGCTAACTATCCAACTATGATTTTGTATATGTGTATATCCTCCTTTAGTTCTGTCACTTTTTGCTGCATATATTTTGAAGCTCTGTTATTAGCACATACACATTTAGATTTCTTTGTGAATTGATCCCTTTAACTTCATTAAAAAAAACAAAAAAACAAAATTGTACGTGTCTTTTTGAATTATGGCTTTCTCTGGGTATATGCCCAGTAGTGGGATTGCTGGGTCATATGGTAATTCTAGTTTTTTGAGGAACCTCCATACTGTTCTCCATAGTGGCTGTATCAATTTACATTCCCACCAACAGTGCAGGTAGGTTCCCTTTTCTCCACACCCTCTCCAGCATTTATTGTTTGTAGATTATTTTGATGATGCCCATTCTAACTGGTGTGAGGTAATACCTCACTGCAGTTTTGATTTGCATTTCTCTAATAATTAGTGAAGTTGAGCATCTCTTCATGTACATGCACCCCAAGGTTCACTGTAGCACTACTTACAATAGCCAGGTCATGGAAGTAACCTAAATGTCCATCGACAGATGAATGGATAAAGAAGATGTGGTACATATATACAATGGAATACTACTCAGCCATAAAAAGGAACGGAACTGGGTCATTTATAGAGACGTGGATGGACCTATAGACTGTCATACAGAGTGAAGTAAGTCAGAAAGAGGAAAACAAATATCGCATATTAACACATATATCTGGAAACTAGGAAAATGGTACAGATTAACCGGTTTGCAAGGCAGAAATAGAGACCCAGATGTAGAGAACAAACGTATGAACACCAAGGGGGGAAGGGGAGGGTGGGATGAATTGGGAGACTGGGATTGACATATATACACTAATATGTATAAAATAGATAACTAATGAGAACCTGATAGACCTTCTTGACTCAGAGTTGCTACACACTTTCAATTTGTAAAAAATACAGTATCTGAAAAGCACAATAAAAAATGAAGCACAATGAAACGAGGTATACCTGTAATTTCTTTAGGAATGGGTATAAAGAAACTAAACTTTGAGTCACTGGAAATCTGAAAATTATTGTTTTCACATTTAGATGATGGTTTGGCCATATATAGAATCCTAACTTCAAAATAACTTTCCTTAGAAATTTGGCTATATTACTCCATTGTATTTCATCCTCCATCCATCCCATCCCATCCAGTTTCATTCATGATAAATCTGATTCCAGTCACTTTTTCCCCAAGCCCTAAAAGGCAGCCTGGTTTTTCTTCAACTAAAAATATTACTTTTGTTGTTCTGACATTTCATGAACATGTGTTTGCATGGGGAGTCTTCAATCAGCTTGAAACTTGGTAGATTCTTTACATCCAAGATTTTGTTCCAATATTTACTTAGTTCTGGAGAGTTTTCTTCTATTATTTCTTTGAAAGATTCTTCTCTTCCATTCCCTCAGTTCTTTCTCCTAAAATACTTATTATTCTGGAAATTGGACCTTTTGAACTAAAGCTCTACCACTCGTAAGTTCTATATCACTTTCCATCTCTGTGCTTATTTTTTCTCTGTGTCATAGGAGATTACATTAACCATACAGTCCAACTCAGTACTTACATGCTAACCCCATGCTTTGTGCATTTGTTTCAAAATTTTGGCAATCATATTTTTGGTTTCCAAGAACTCTTTCTTATCTTGGAAAGGCAGAAGGTAGTGAAGGTAGGATCTGGTTCTTATATTCTCAAAATCCTCTGATTATGAATTAGAGTTTGTTTTCTGTTTGTTCACGTTCTCGTTTGTTTCCTTAATTATTTCTGTTTCATTCAGGAAACACTATCTCTTTATCTTGGTTGCTTTCAGGCTTAGGTTCTTGTGATTTTCTTTATATCTGACCATTAATATTTAACAATAATGGACCAGGCTGGTTATTCTAGCTAGTAAGAATGAGGATTCCGGTAATGTTACAAATGTAGGTTGTTTCTTTGCTGGGATTCTCCCTGACTGGAAAAGCTGTGCAATATATTAGTGCTTTGCAAGAGTGAGTCTTGTGAACTAGCAGATTTCACTTTGAGGTAGGCAGATTTGGGGTTCCTCAAAATGCCAGAATGAAGAGAACTTTATTCTAGTGAAGCAAAATCATCTCAGCAGTTCTAATTAACCCAATTCTCTACATGTGCTGGTGCTGAACTTAGCACCTAGTTAGGATTCTACATAATAAATTAAATCCAACATTGGATGCAGACTTCTTCTGAGTTACAATTCTCTCTGCTCTATTCCATCCACCTTCTAATTACTTGTTGAAATCCATCATTTACTAATGATCATCCTCTCTTGACATCTCTAATATTTTGATACTCCTAATATTAATATAAAATATTCCATCTGGAACATATGCTGCACTAGGAATAAGGGAGAAGGAGGGGATGAAGAGAAAAATTGAAAATAAGGACTTACAGGGAAGTTGGGATAACAAGAATAAATACATACTAAGGAATTTTGTCACAACAAGACTTGAAATTTTGATTCAAAGAAAAAAATCAACAGAATGACTGATAACAGACAAATCAGAAATACCTGAATGAGATTAGCTAAAGAGAAAAGATTTATAAATCTTATTTTACCCAAACCTAGAACTAGGAAGAATGAAAGGAAGGATAGAAGGAAAGAAGAAAAGAGGAGGGGGACTAATTTAAGGTTAAGCACATACCTCCTGAATGGTGTGAAGCATTAGTAGCACCACTAGTAACACTAGACTGATCTTTTATTACTCCACATGAGGCACTATCACTTTCTTCATACCATATGTTGCCGTATAATGTTTTAAAAATAGTTGTTATATCTTCTTGACTAAGAATGAACTGTTAAAAAATAAGATTTGCTTATTTTAACATTACTATTTCATGCAGTCAAAAATTTTCATACAAGAAAAACAATTTTCATTTCAATCCTCTAAAAAGCCAACTTTTAACATATTAGATAATTCTACTAACTGAATATTCCATTTTTGAAATGACCATGTGATCTTCAGTACCTTGTGAAATACAGGACTAAATTAAATGTCAGCATCAATGAAGCTATGAATGATGAACGTTTTTTGTTATGAATGTAGCAATTAACCTACTAATTTTAAACCGTTAAAATGAACTTTCATTTTCAAGTATTCATGTAGCGCCTTTGTATTTTTTTGGTTAGTAAGCATCTCAATTTACAAATATAGAATAATCAAAAATAATAAATTTATACAATTGAAAATATTTTACAATATATTTTACATGAATTATTTTAGTTGACCCTCACAAAAGTCGTAGGTTAAAGAGTATAATCCTGATTTTATATGAAGGTGAGGCTTGAATGATTAAGTATCATGCTTAAGTCCACTTGAAGAATGCAACACACTAACTCAAAACTCCATGTGTTGCAAATTTAGCCTAAAACCACTAGCATAAGACCTGTCTTGAAAGCTGTGACTGTTAATTTTATGTCAACCTGACTAGGTCGTAGTATGTAGAGATTTAGTCTAGATGTTATTATTCTAGATGTTATGTGTATATATATATGTATATATTATATAATATATATATAAAGAAACACACACACACACACATATATATACATATATGTATATGTATATATATATATGGTCCTGCAGACCACCTACAAATGCCCAGCTGCCTTCTGGGGCAGATCCACTAGAATGAAATTGAGTCTTCCCCTATCAAGAGACACCCGAGGAGTTAGCAGCTGTTGCAGCCCACCTTAGGGGACCACATATTTGACTCCCCCTGGATCTCAACTTCAGAGTCAGGGAGAGGTTAAAACTGAGTCTTCAAGAAGTCAGTCTAACGCATCCAGACCAAGAGTATACACACACATACACACACATACACATACACACACACACACACACACACACACACACCACATATCCTATTGGTTCTATTTCTCTGAAGAACTCTAATACAACAGCAATTCAGTTAAAAAAAAAAAAAAAGACCTGTGAGTTTTAAATTGGTATGTCTAATAACCTCAAAGGGATAACTTTAATTCCACAAAATTTAACAGTTTTATTTGCATCGGGCTTCCTTTGACTACATTTCAAAAGTGATAAACTAATCTAGTGTTTTAAGATTAACTCCATGTGTATCTTATTCCTGCTACTTATGTTTTGTTTTTAAATTTTCATTTATTCATGACACTTATTTTGTGATTATTATGTAGCAGGTATTGCAAAAATAGTATATTCATATAAATTAATAAAATGAAATTAAATATTACAACTTCTAAACCATAGTCTTTCAATTAGTGCATGTTTACTGAATACTCCCCAAATAACTGATATTAATCATTACTCTTCACTCTTGCCAACAGCTCAGTACAGGAAGCTGGAAGAACTGTAAGGATTCAAGGAATACTGGTCTGTGGCTCCTACATTTCAGGACTGGCTGTGTATGCTACCACCGAACATCTGACAAGTCAAAAATCACAAACTGCAGCACTTAGCCTGGATGCATTAGAGTAACCGATTCTAGCCTCTTTGTGATGCAGAGGATGATGTCCAAGAGGGTTCCAATGTGTGAACCTGGGGGTGAGCCACAACAGCTGCTAACTATTCAGACAGATCACTGCAGGGGAAGACCCAATTTGATCTGTCCTGGAAGGCAGCTGGGCATTTGCAGAAGGTCTGCAACATCATCTGGACATTCTGCATGGATTTTCTCTGGAGAAGAGTGAAGGGAAATGGTGTCCCAGCCGCCCCACACAAATCTGCCTAATGACTGGGCCCAGTGGGGAGAAGATTTGCCCAGTATGCTAGGTAGAACTTGCTACTTATGTTTTATAAGTTTCTAACTGTTGTCTTACCAATACAAAGAGACTTCAATTATTTATCTTAAGAAGATACGGCCCATTTATAATTTAAGGAGTCCATATGATCTTATACACAGAGTTTAAAGATCTTGAGTTGAGATCATCATGTTTCATTTGTTTTACATCTTTATTGGAATATAATTGCTTTACAATGGTGTGTTAGAGATCATCATGTTTTAAGTTTTAAATACATTTTTAAGTTACAAATCTGAAATTTTTTAAATGATGATTTTCTCTTTTTGAATATAATTTTTATGGGGAGAAACAGAAAGGGAAACAGGGGGATGAAGGGAGGGAAAAGAATCTGTTAAGTAGGTTTCTTAAAGAAATCTTCCAGAAAGAGTGTGTGTTGCCGTCACTTTAGCAAAACATGTGATACAGTTTTGACTTCCATCCAGTCGAGAGGTAAAAATACGAACTTGTGGATAGTTACACTGGAGATCTGTGACACGATATCAACCAATAGGGAAGTAAAGTTACGTCTAAATTACTAACCATTTGCCATTTTCATCTTCAACCACTCCATTCTTCTAGGACCTTTGCTACGTTACTTCATATATTCCCATAGCTTCAAATACCATCTATAATCTGATGATTTCCAAATCATTATTTCCAGCCTTAGACCTCTCCACTAACATCTTTATTAAAATATCTAACTGACTACTTACAGCACCATGTCTAATATTTGTTTCCTTCATGATATTTACCATAATTTAGAACTATTTTAATTGTGTGCCTGTGTACTTTTTTACGGTCTATCTCACCTCTGGACCACCACCAATACCAACCCCTGCGTTACACTGGTAAATTCCATGAAACCAGAGATAATGTCACAACTTCTTTGCCACAGGATCTCCAATATCTGGCACAGGGTCTAACACTCAGTAGGCACTCAAATATTTGTTGAATAAATGAATGACAAACATTCAATGCATTCTAGATTGTATGCTATTATTTCATTTGTGACCAAGGTAATTAATATATAACTTATACACACAAAATGACTTATGTCCCCAAGCAATATTTTTTAACAAACAAAACAGGAATCAATAAGCATTCAAAAGTTACCTCCATGGGCTTTAGTTGAGCATTTACATCAAAACAAGGAACTTCCTGGTACCACTCCCAGGATAAATTTCGCTCAACAACCACCTCAAGATTTAGTGGCAATAGTAGATCCAGTACTTCCTGGTATGCATCATTAATAAATTGAGACCTATAAGTAAAAATAAAATTGTTTTGAATAGTTTCATACAAAATCAGATAGTTAAAAAATTAATCATTTTATATACAAATAATAGAAATCAATAATTTTGTGTGTGTGAAGAGAAAAATAAAATCGAACAGGCTTTCCATGTAAAATGAGAGATGAAAGTCACACACTTTCAAAGTCACCCACTAGAAATCTACAAGAAACCTGGGTGACTTTCTCTGAGGTGAAGTGTTCCATGTTGAAGAAAAATGAATTTTTTCAATAGGATTTTGCAATATGTTAAAAAGCGCCAAAAATATACAAGTTGAACCGGTTTGCAGTGCAGAAATTGAGACACAGAGGTAGAGAACAAATGTATGGACACCAAGGGGGGAAAGTGGCGGGGAGGGGTGGTGGGATGGTGTGATGAATTGGGAGATTGGGATTGACATATATACACTAATATGTATAAAATGGATAACTAATAAGAACCTGCTGTAAAAAAAAATAAAATAAAAAAAATAAAATAAAATAAAAAAATATATACAAGTTGGACAATAAACTCTTAAAATGAGAATTATCTCTACATCATCTATAAACATACATTACACGAGACATTATGAAAACATTTAGGGGCTTCCCTGGTGGCGCAGTGGTTAAGAATCTGCCTGCCAATGCAGGAGACATGGGTTCGAGCCCTGATCCGGGAAGATCCCACATGCCACGGAGCAACTAAGCCTGTGCTCTATAACTACTGAGCCTGCACACTAGACCCTGCGAGCCACAACTACTGAGCCTGCGTGCCACAACTACTGAAGCCCGTGTGCCACAACTACTGAAGCCCGTGTGCCTAGAGCCCATGCTCTGCAACAAGAGAAGCCACCACAACGAGAAGCCCGCACACCGCAACGAACAGCAGCCCCTGCAACTAACGGAAAGCATGTGTACAGCAACGAAGACCCAATGCAGTCAAAACTATATAAATTAATTAATTTAAAAAAAACAATGAAAACATTTAAATTCACTGATTTACACATGTTAGCAGATTACCACATATCCCCTTACTTCATAAGAAACCAGTTTGCACCATATGAAATTCCTATTTCTATGGATCAAATATACTTGAATATGGACAATTTCATATTAATTGAACCATATTGGCCTTTCCAAGTACTTATAAGGGTAGGACTGATGCTCAGGAATGATGAAAAGAGTAGTAGGTTACCAAACCCCTTTCAAGTGACATGTGACCAAAGAAGCCTCCCATTATACCTTCAAATGACAATCTCAAGGTGGTACTCCTCAATAATACATTTATGTTTTAATTGGCAGCAATCCCAAATTCTTCAACTAGGGAATGAAGCTATGACTGTAGAATTTACATATCACTTATTCAATTGGAGAGAAATATGGGAGTCACCAGGGATCTCCTAGAATTCCTAGCATCATATCATTGAATGTATTAACTATAGGGTAACATTATACTTAGAATGTATGCATCCTTGCAATCTCCCTTAATGGTACTAAGTTAGGGAATCTAAAAGCTCTAAGCAGATACTACATGTACAATTTTAACAAGTGAATATGAAAATATATAGCTATGCCATAAGTCATTAAGTCAACCTTATATTGTTAAAAAGTTATGCTGTTTCCAATTCATCACTGTAATATATAATACTTGGTTCATTATCTTTGTACATGTCTTTGAGTAAATTTCTTCCTCTGGACTAATTTCAAGAAATATTAACTGCTGTGTCAAAAGATTACTTCCTCTGGAAAAACCTTTCCTTACCAGTACTAGTCTTCCAGGGAATTAAAATTTTTTCCATTAGGAGAATTTTGTAAAGACTGAAAGAAATGGAAATCCAAAGGTGCAATGTCTGGTGAATACGGCGGATGAATCAGAACTTCCCAGGCAAGCTGTTAACAGTTTTTGCCTGGTCATCAAAGAAACATGCGGTCTTGTGTTATTCTGATGGAAGATTATGCATTTTCTGTTGACTAATTCTGGACGTTTTCCTTCGGGTGCTGCTTTCAGTTGGTCTAATTGGGAGCAGTGCTTGTTGGAATTAATTGTTTGGTTTTCGGGAAGGAGCTCATAATAGAGGACTCCCTTCCAATCCCACCATGTACACGACATCACCTTCTCTGGGTGAAGACGGGCCTTTGGTGTGGTTGGTGGTGGTTCATTTCTCTTGCCCCATGATCTCTTCCGTTCCACACTGTTGTATAGTATCCACTTTTCATCGCCTGTCACAATTTGTTTTTAAAACAGAACGTTTTCATTACGCTTCAGTAGAGAATCACATGTGGAAATATGGTCAAGAAGGTTTTTTTGCTTAACTTATGTGGAACCCAAACATCAAAGTGATTCACATAACCAAGCTGGTGCAAATGATTTTCAACGCTTGATATGGATTTTTTGAGTATGCTGGCTGTCTCCTGCATGGTATAACGTTGACTGTTCTCAATTATTGTTTCCATTTGATCGCTATGAACTTCAGCTGGTCTACGCAACCATGGAGCATCCCCCAGTGAAAAGTCTCCAGCACGAAACTTCACAAACCACCTTTGATCCGTTCGATCAGTCACAGCACCTTCTCCATACACTGCACAAATCTTTTTTTGTGTTTCAGCTGCATTTTTACCTTTCTTGAAATAATAAAGCATAATATGCCAAAAATGTTGCTTTCTTTCTTCCATCTTCAATATTAAAATGGCTACACAAAAATTCAACAACTTTGATAAGTCTTTTTTTAAATGCACACTGATATGAGAGCTGTCACATATAATCTAACGAAACTGTTTCGAATGAAGTTAAAGACAACTAAGTGCTACTAGAGCCATCTTACGGAAAAAACTGGACGAACCTTTTGGCCCATCCAGTACATTTAATAGGTCATTGTCTTGTCTGTAGTTTCAATTAGAATGAAAGATTCATGAGGGTAAGGACTATATTTATGTTATTCTTTGATGTATTGCCAGTACTTGGCTCAGATGATTACAATATGACATGTACTCCTCAATTATTTGCCAAACTAAATACAAGAAATTGGATCAATATATAAATAACAACATATGAGAGTATCCATCTCCCTGCACCCAGAGTGAGAATTACTGATTATTAAGATTTTCCAAATTTAATATGCAAACATTTCACTGTATTAATTTTCATTCCCTTGAATATTAATGAGGTTGAACATTTCTATTAGCTATACACCAGCTATCACCATTCCTATAAAGAATCATCTAGTCATGTTCTTCACCAATTTTTCAAATTATCTTTTACTTACTGTCTTAAGATATTTAAGGATTTTTATCCTTTATTACAGATGTTGCTAATTACCCCATATGCTATGTTTCCCAGAATTTTGTTTTGGTAATTAATATTCAGAAACTTATACTTTTATACAGTCAAAGCCAATTGATATTTTTCCCTTATCACTTTTCTTCTTTCTTCAGTGCTTAAATTAGCAAGTTCTTCTCTACCATATGACTGGTACTTATGTGTTATTTGTCCATAGTTTTGGTTTTTTTTTTTGCGGTACGCGGGCCTCTCACTGTTGCGGCCTCTCCTGTTGCGGAGCACAGGCTCCGGACGTGCAGGCTCAGTGGCCATGGCTCACAGGTCCAGCCGCTCCAAGGCACGTGGCATCCTCCCGGACCAGGGCACGAACCCGCATCCCCTGCAGCGGCAGGTGGACTCTCAACCACTGCGCCACCAGGGAAGCCCCTGTCCATAGTTTTTTAAAGAGCATTACTGAGATAATTCATATAATATACAATTCACTCACCTTTAGTTTTTTTATACTTATAACTGGCATTATGCTCTGGGGCCATTTTAAACAGCAAAATCACCAAGGAAAAGCCCCTAAATGCAAAAAACATGGCACACAAAAAGGACACTGTTTACAGCATGAGAGTTCAAATAAGAAGGCAGGGCGTCACCTTGTTTAACACCTCAGCTGGGAACAAAGGCCTTGGGAGACCCAAATTTCTTGCAGCTCTGCGTATGTCCACAAATGACTGTAAAAGTGCCATGAATATTGATTTTGTGGTTACAAATAAGTTTTAGCAAGCAGAAATATTCACAAATATGGAATCCGTGAATAACGGGGATTGACTGTAATATATATGAATAATGATGATGCACACATACATACACACACAGTCAGCTGCTGAGTTTTCTACTCTTTCACTAACTTAATTATTTTAATTTTGTAATATATTTTAGTAGTATTTAATGTAATTTAATATATTTTAGTAGTACCTCTAATGTTATGATTCTCCCATGCCCAATCTCAATTAAAAAAAAAAACTCTTTTCTACATCTTGCCCCCAATTTATATTTCCAGAAAAACTTTACAATAATTTTGAAAGGCTTTAAAAAGAACAGCTGTTGTGATTTTTTTATTAACAGTGCATTAAATGTATAAATTAATTTATAAGAAACTGACACCTTTATAATATTAGATGTAGGAAAATATTCTCTGAAAAATTATTCAAGATTTCTTTCTGGCCCTTGGTTAAGTTTTACAACTTTCCTTATAGAAGTATTATAAACATCTTTTTAAAATTTTATAATGCAGTTAACATCTTTGCGATAAAATTATTTCAGGGAAAATTGGTTTACTCTATAAATGAGTAATTATGTTTCTAGGAATTCATCTGAAGGAAATGAATTATCCTAAAGAAATGAGTAGAAAATCATATAAGTATTGAGAAACAAAGATATCAATCATCATTATACTGCTATTTAAAACAACAATAAGAAACTTAAATTTTTAACAGGCAGATGGATTTTTTTAAAAACTATGTATTAAAATATTTAGAAAAAATTATGCACTCAAAATAATATGGAAAAATGTTTATAGCACATTTTTAAGAGAAAATTACAATCTGTAATATACAACAGAATTCTTATTTCACTTAAATGTAAGTGCAGATATAATAAAATAGAAAACAATTCTAAATTATTAACAGTAGTTATCTTTGGGTGGTCATATCACCAGCAATCTTTTACATTCATCCCCAATACCATTTTATGTATTTCTTCAATAAAAAAATTCTTTTTTGGACAGAAAAGAATATATATTGTTATTTAATGCTCGAGAAACATTTAGAGAACGCTTTTTAAAAACAATCTATTTGTAATAGAGACTCACACCTAATTCATATCTATATCATTTTTTTTGTTTTTTTAATTTTTTAAAATTGAAGTATAGTTGAATTACAATGTTCTGTTAATTACTGCTTTACAGCAAAGTGATTCAGTTATACATATGCATACATTCTTTTTTTATACATATTCTTTTACATTATGGCTTATCACAGGATATTGAATATAGTTTTCTCTGCATTACAGTAGGACCTTGTTTATCCATTCTACTGATACATATAAAAGCTTACACCTGGGGCTTCCCTGGTGGCGCAGTGGTTGAGAGTCCGCCTGCCAATGCAGGGGACACGGGTTCGTGCCCCGGTCTGGGAGGATCCCACATGCCGCGGAATGGCTGGGCCCGTGAGCCATGGCCGCTGAGCCTGCGCATCCAGAGCTTGCGCTCCGCAATGCGAGAGGCCGCGGCAGTGAGAGGCCCGCGCACCGCAAAAAAAATAAAAAATAAAAAAAAAAAGTATACATCTGCTAACCCCAACCTCCCACTCCATCCCTCCCCACTCCACTTGGCAACCACAAGTCTTCCCCGTATGTCTGTGATTCTGTTTCTGTTTCATAGATAGGTTCACTTGTATCATATTTTAGATTCCACATGTAAGTGACATCATTTGGTATTTGTCTTTCTCTTTCTGACTTACTTCCCTTAGTATGATAATCTCGAGTTGCATCCATGTTGCTGCAAATGGCATTCTTTCATTCTTTTTTATGGCTGAGTAGTATTCCGTTGTATATATATGTATCATAGCTTCTTTACCCATTCATCTGTCAATGGACACTTAGGCTGTTTCCATGTCTTGGCTATTGTGAAAAGTGCTGCTATGAACATAGGGATGTATGTATCTTTCTGAATTATAGTTTTGTCCAGATATATGCCCAGGCGTGGGACTGCTGGATCATCTGGTAGTTCTGTTTTTCATTTTCTGAGGAACCTCCACACTGTTTTCCACAGTGGTTGCACCAACTTACATTCCCACTGACAGTGTAGGAGGGTTCCCTTTTCTCCACACTCTCTACAACATTTGTTATTTGTAGACTTTTTAATGATGGCCATTCTGATTGCTGTGAGGTGGTACCTCACTGTAGTTTTGATTTGCATTTCTCTAATAATTAGTGATGTTGGGGCTTCCCTGGTGGCGCAGTGGTTAAGAATCTGCCTGCCAATGCAGGGACACGGGTTCGAGCCCTGGTCCGGGAAGATCCCACATGCTGCGAAGCAACTAAGCCCGTGCACCACAACTACTGAGCCTGCACTCTACAGCCCACGAGCCACAACTACCGAGCCCACGTGCCACAACTGCTGAAGCCCGCACACCTAGAGCCTGTGCTCCGCAACAAGAGAAGCCACCGCAATGCAACGAAGCGTAGCCCCCTGCTCGCCACAACTAGAGAAAGCTCACATGCAGCAAGAAAGACCCAACACAGCCAAAAGTAAATAAATAAAATAAATTTATTTTAAAAAAGAAGAAGAATTAGCCATGTTGAGCTTCTTTTCATGTGCCTGTTGGCCATCTGTATTTCTTCTTTGGAGAAATGTCTATTTAGGTCTTCTGCCCATTTTTGGATTGGGATTTTTTTTGTTGTTGAGTTGTATGAGCTATTTGTATATTTTGGAAAATAAGCCCTTGTCAGTCGCATCATTTGCAAATATCTTCTCCCATTCTGTAGGTTGTCTTTTCATTTTGATTATGGTTTCCTTTGCTGTGAAAAAGCTTGTAAGTTTGCTTAAGTTCCATTTGTTTTTGTTTTTATTTCTATTGCCTTGGCAGACGGACCTAAGAAAACATTGGTATGATTTATGTCAGAGGATGTTTTGCCTATGTTCTCTTCTAGGAGTTTCATGGTGTCATGTCTTATGCTTAAGTCTTTAAGCCATTTTGAGTTTATTTTTGTGTATGGTGAGGTGTGTTCTAACTTCACTGATTTACATGCAGCTGTCCAGCTTTCCCAGCACTACTTGCCAAAGAGACTGTCTTTTTCCCATTGTATATTCTTGCCTCCTTTGTCAAAGATTAATTGACCGTAGGTGTGTGGGTTTATTTCTGGGCTCTCTATTCTGTTCCATTGATCCATATGTCTGTTTTTGTGCCAGTACCATGCTGTTTTGATTACTGTAGCTTTGTAGTATTGTCTGAAGTCTGGGTGGGTTATGCCTCCTGTTGTGTTCTTTTTCTTCAGGAAGGCTTTGGCCATTCTGGGTCTTTTATGGTTCCATATGAATTTTAGAATTGTGTGTTCTAATTCTGTGAAAAATTTCATGGGCAGTTTGATAAGGATCACATTAAATCTGTAGTTTCCTTTGGATAGTATGGTCATTTTAATAATCCAAGAGCATGGGGTATCTTTCCATTTCTTCAAATCATCTTCAATTACCTTTATTAATGTTTTATAGTTCTCAGCATATAAGTCTTTCATCTCCTTGGTCAGGTTTATTCTTAAGTATTTATTTTTGGGGCTGCAATTTTAAAAGGGATTTTTTTTTTACATTCCCTTTCTGATATTTCATTGTTGTTTTAAAGAAATGCAACTGACTTCTATATGTTAATCTTGTATCCTGCTACCTTGCTGAATTCGTTTATCAGTTCTAGTAGTTTCTGTGTGGAAGCCTTTAGGTGTTTCTATATATAGTGTCATATCATCTGCATATAATAACAATTTTACCTCTTCCCTTCCAATTTGGATACCTTTTATTTCTTTTTCTTGTCTGATTGCTGTGGCTAGGACTTCCAATACTATGTTGAATAGAAGATGTGTCTAGATCATTTCTTGAAGTCAAACAAGACGTGATTAAATATAGATGCATAAATGTTCTGTTTTTAGTAAATTCAGACTTTTACACAGTTTAAACTCCAAGTTAATGAGCCTCCTAAAGGTTTAAATTATTACTGTATGTCTATAGCCTATTATTAAAATAGAACTCTTTCATTTCAATATTTCCCTGTAATTTCTGAAATCCCTGGACTTGGCTAAACAAATCATTCTACATTTTCCTATGTCTTCATTAAATGTATCATTAATTTCTTATCTTAACTGAAACCCGGCTTTCCATGAAGCTCTATTAAAGTCTGATTTCTCTCCAACACTCTATCTACCTCAGAGTTGAGGGATACAAACCATTTTTCTTAATTTGGAACAATGCTCATCCACTCTCTCTTCTACTCCTTTAAGAGTAACACCATCCAGGTTAACCACCTTCTATTCTTGCTGCAATCTATCAATAACTAGTCAGTGTTCATTTTTGAAGACTTTGAGACTACTGAATCTCCAGTTTATAAACCACTCTCTATATTCCATTAGTCTATCAGTATTTTCTTGTCTTCAATTTCTTCCCTCTCCATTATCTGTCAACATGACTTTCAATATTTAAAATCTTGTCTCACTATCTTCAGTCACATCTGCTTGTTAAAAACTGTCTTGCCTGAATCCAACAGACTGTTGGATTCCAAATACCAAATATCAAGTACTACATGAAAAAAAATCATATACTGTTAATTCATGGTTATCAACAACATGATCCTCAACGCTACTTCAATACATTCTCCTGGTACCCTTTCCATCATTTTGCTTGCTCCATCTTAACCTCTTTTGAGGGATTTTCATCTGCCATTCCTTAAATATGGACATTCCTCAGCATTCTGCCCCACATGTCCCACTCTACAAATTCTGTGTGACCTTACTCACTTTGATGGCTTCTATAACTAGTTAAATATTATTAAACACTCCCAAATCTAGAAATCCAAACACTTTCCAATATCCAGATACTATATCTAGGTGCTTTCCAGATCTGGTTCTAGATATCTTCATATAAAAGTCATGTAACCATTTTCAAGTTACTTTGCCCATTAGAGAACTTGTTAACATCTCCACTCTACTTTTTTTTCTGCATTGCTCTGTCATATCTCGCTGAACTGCATTATTACCAAATGCTGAATTTTACAAACCTGCAAGCTGGAGTCTATTTTAACTACTCTCTTTTAACCCTGACACCCCTTTAATAATCAGTTACCTTTAATTCTACTTCTCAAATTTGTCACACCTGGTTATTCCTCTACTACCTCAATTCCTTATCCTAGACTGAGTCACATCTAATTCTTACGTGAATTACTCCAGCAGTTAGCAAACCATTCTTTCAACTTCCAGTTTTGTCTCCTTTTGACCTATTTTCTACAACCCTTCCAAAATCTAAATGTGATCCTATTTTTATGCATCAGCTCATAAAATTCATTAAATAGTACCTATCTCAACAATCTAATGAGGGAGGTACTATTTATTCATCCCTTGTAAAGACTGCTCACTACGATACTTCACGTTCCTAGCACAGTGCCTGGGATATATTACATGCTTAATAAATACTCAAATATTCAATTGATGGAAATTTCTCCTTCCATCTAAGATGAAATATCATGAACTAGATTTACTCTCCTGCCTGAAACAATTCCTCCCTTCCCCCCACAAAGACACACATGCAAGATATATTAAAAAATGTTTTTCAAGATACAGGACATTAGGCAATGGACACTGATTACTGCGACAAGAAAAAACAAGATGAGCCCTAATGCTCCAACTTCAATTGTTTTGAGATAATTTAAAGGTCATGGAAAAGTGGGGGGATGGATAAGCCAAGAAATAACCAGTAAAGTCCATGAGTTATGAAGACAGATCTGAGAGTCCAGGGAAACCAAGGCAGCTAGAGTTCATATGGTAAAATTCCAGAGAGGACAGAGCTACAGAGAAGAACTCCAAAATTGTAGTACCAAATGCCTATACTAGAAAAGAAATGTTCAAATCAATCATCTGAGCCACCACCTAAAGAAACTTAGAAAAAGAGCAAAATTAAACCCAAAGTAAGGAGAAGGAATAATGAATATCAAAGCAGATATCAATGAAAGAGAAAACAGAAAAAGAAGAGAAAAAACCAAAAGCTGGTGCTTTAAGAGCAATAAAACTGAACTGTCAAGAATGGATAACCAGGGAATGGCCAAGATAGAGGAATAGGAAGACTCTAAGATCACCTCCTCTCAGGAGCACACCAAAATTACAAATATTTACAGAGTAACTATCAGTGAGGATGACCTAAGACCAGCAGAGAAGAAGCTATTTAAAAACTAAAGATATGAAGAAGGAACCACAACAACACAGGTAGGAGGAGTGTAGACACGGTATAGTAAAGAACCATACTCCCAGGCCACAGATGGGAGGATAATTATAATTGCAGAAGTTCTCCCCAAGGAACGAGGGGTACAACCCTCCTCATCAGGCTGCCCAGCCTAGAGTTCCCAGAATGACTGGCTTTGAAGACCAGTGGGGCATACTTTTGAGAGAGTCAAAGGGCAGTAGGAAACAGACTCTACTCTTAGAGGGTGCACACAAAATCTCACATGTCCTGAGACCAAGGGAAGAAGCAGTAATTTAAAAGGAGCCTGGGTCAGACCCACTTGCTGATATTAGAGAGCCTCCCAGAGAAGCAGGAAGCTTCTGGTACTCACGCTGGGGACACAGATGCTGGCAGAAGCCACTTCTGGATGCTCATTCAACCACAAGGACAATGCTGCAGGCAAGCAACATTTTGGAATCCTCCCTCTAGCTCATTAACACTGGGACCCGTCCCAGCCCACCAGTCAATAGGCACCAGTCCTGGGACATCCCACACCAAGTAGCTAGCTGAACATTGACACAGCTCCACCCACCAGCAGACCAACTCCCATAGGACCCCCTGAGCTCCTGGCCGCCCCAGGACCCAGCCCTGCCACCTGTAGGCTGACACCAGCTCTGGGACCACCAAGCTCTACAGCAAGAGACCACAGGACCCAGCTCTGACCATCAGCAGGCCGGCACGCCCCCCCCCCCCGAGGACATGACCTTATTCCCGCAGTGGGCAGACACCAGCCATGGGACCACTGGGCCCCAGCCCTGCCCACCAGTGGCCCAACACCAGCTCTGGGACACCTTGAGACTCTCAACCACCCCAATATCTGGCCCTGCCCACCAGGGATGACACTAACTCTGGGACACCCTGAATACCGCAGACAGCTTTGTCAGGAACTGGCCCCGCCCAGGAATCCCATTCCTGAGTATTTATCCAAAGAAAATGAAAACACTAATTTGAAAAGATACACATACCCGTAAGTTCATTGCAGCATTATTTACAGTAGCCAAGATATGGAAACAATCTGAGTGTTCATCAGTGGCTGAATGGATAAATAAGATGTGGTGCGTGTATATATGTATGTATGTGTGTGTATACACACACACACACACACACACACACACAATGAAATATTACTCAGCCACAAAAAAAGAATGAAATCTTGCCATTTGTGACAATATGGATGGGCCTAGAGGATATTATGTTAAGTGAAATAAATCAGACAGAGAAAGATAAATACTGTATGATTTCACTTATATATGGAATTTAAATAACAAAACAAATAAGAAACGTTGACAAAAGAGAAACCAGTCATAGATACAGAGAACAAACAGGTGCTTGCCATAGGGGAGAGGGGTGGGGGGAGTAGAGAAATAAGTGTGAGAGATTAAGAGGTACAAACTTTCAGTTACAAAATAAATGAGTCGTGGCTATGAAATGTACAGTGTGGAGAATACAGTCAGTAACTATGTAATATCTTTGTATGGTAGAGACTTACCATGGTGATCATTTTGAAATGTACAGAAATACTGAATCACTATGTTATGATACAGGAACTAACATAGTTCTGTAGGTCAATTACGCTTCAAAACAAACCAACTCATAGAAAAAGCAATAAGATGTGTGGTTACCAGAGGCAAGGGGTAGGAGGAGGGCGAACTGGATGAAGTTAGTCAAAAGGTATAAACTACCAGTTATAAGATACATAAGTACTAGGGATATAATGTGCAACATGATAAATATAATTAATACTCTTGTATGTTACATATGGAAATTGTTAACTGAGTAAATCCTAAGAGTTCTCCTCATAAAAAAATTTTTTTTCTATTCTTTTAATTCTGTATCTATAGAAGATGATGGATGTTTACTAAACTTATGCGGTAATCATTTCATGATGTAGGTAAGTCAAATCATTATGTTTACAGCTTAAACTTATACAGTGCTGTATGTCAATTATATCTCAATAAAACTGGAAGGGAAAAAAATAATGGATACCCAGTTATCCCATAGGAAAAAAAAAAGATCAATAAAACCGATTAACCTCTAGCCAGGCTGATTAAGGTATAAATTATAAATATCAAGAATGGGGGAGGTAACATCAATATAGATACTAATGAGTAAGAAGAGAGTATTTTGAACTTTATGTCATAAAACTCTACAATGTAGGTGAAACAGACACATTTCTTGAAAAAAATTAACAATCACTCAAAAATAATTAATTTGAATAGTCCCAAGTTTACTAAAGAAATGGAAATCGTAGTTAAAAATCTCCCACAAGCAAATACCAGCCCCAGTGGCTTCACTGGTGAATTCTACAAAATATTTAAGGAAGAATTAACACAGTTGTACTCAAACTATCATAAGTGTATACATATCAAACTTATCAAACTGTATACTTTAAAAGTATGCAATTTATTATATGCTAATTATATCTCAATAAAGCTGTTTTAAAAATATTCAGTTGATGGAAAGAATGGCAGGAGGGAGACAGACCTGCCAGAAGCCAGAGAAGCAGCAAAAATAAAAAGGAAAAAAATAAATAGAATGAGATCAAAGAAAAAAATTACAGAAAGAAAGAAAAGAGCAAGTTTAAGTAGTGATGAATCCAAGTTGTAAGAGGAAAAGGGCATTAAATCTAGAATAGATGATTAGAAACAGCACAGTAAAAGTTCTGGAAACTATCTGGATATTCACTTATTCCCCTAATTCCTAATCCTATGCAGAGTGAATATATAAGATTGTACTCTACTGTGTGTGCGTGTGTGTGTGTGTGTGTGTGTGTGTGTGTGTGTGTGTGTGTGTTGTGTGTGTCTTTAATTAGCATATCAGATCCACAGCACAAAACTGATAGAGTACTTTGGGTACTGCTGTATTTGCTG
Source organism: Leucopleurus acutus (assembly GCF_964270905.1). Taxonomy (NCBI): domain Eukaryota; kingdom Metazoa; phylum Chordata; class Mammalia; order Artiodactyla; family Delphinidae; genus Leucopleurus; species Leucopleurus acutus. The sequence continues at coordinate 42,832,489 of NC_139150.1, forward strand.
AGTGAATAAATATATTAGAAATTCTCCCATTTCTTCCATAACCTTATAATTTATAAAGAACTGCAAGTAAGTACAAATATTCTTCCTCAGATAACAAATTTTACAGCATTCCTAATTACCTAATGAGGAATTTTCCAATACTTCCTAGGTTTTTAAAAACTAGAAGATTATAATTGATCTTACCAAAAAATACTTGGGGAAGAGGAAATCACAAAATTAAGTACAGTTATAATAAAATTAAGTTCCACTCTAAACAGAAAACTCAAGATACCAAAGCCTTTAATGTAAAAAGTTAGAAAAGGATTGCATTCTACAATGCAATAAATAAATATATAAATAATAAATATAATTTATTTATATAAATATAAATATATTTTAATTTATATTAAAATATATATTTATAAATATATAAATATAAATAAATATATTTGTGAGATGCTTACCTGTATAGTCGCATTTCACTCAGCTTTATCGTTATCAAATCAATAATGGGTGGGGGGTTGATCTGACTCTCTGTTATCACATGGAACGTATTTTTCATTGTAATTAGTCCAAAATCAGCAACAAAAACATTTTCAGAAACTGGAGACTGTGGGATAACCACAACTGGGGCTTTGATGTCAACATCCAATGCCATTCTAGAACTCCTTTGTGCCAGTTCTTTTACACCAGTAGCAGCCATTTCTGCTGCCTGAACAGTTGCCTCTGCGAAGGCTTGTTTAGCTGCTTGAAAATTATCTATAAAAGCCTATAAAGAAAACAGAATTATATTCTTAAGGCTACCATTAATGAATAAAACTATTAAATGTATATTGATATTTCTGATTTTACCTCCATAAGAAAAATTTTCTCTTGGAACAACTAAGCATTATTTATTCAAAGTCTGACTTGTCTATATTAAACCGTAATTTTCTGCAATAAAGGTTGAGAAACACAAAGATACAAAAACACAGTAAAACAGTAAAAATCTAGTCCCTGGACCAAAGCAACATGTGGATGCTCCAATGTTTCACTGGCATCTATTTCCCTTTTTATCTCACTTTCCTTAATGGCTCAACAATCACACTGTACTTCCCTACACAACCACAATGGACAGAGAGCTTATTTACGTTTGTAAGATAAAACAGTAATAAAAATATGTCTGTCAAGAACTCTAAAGTTTTCTGATTCCTGAAATGTGGGAAAAATACTAAATGATATAAAATACACCCAGAATTATACTTAATTTTCATGTTTAATTAATTTCATGTTTTAATTATTTTCAATAATTTTTGAGTATAAAGCTATCACAAAAGGGCTCAGTGATATAATGCTTCTGAGTTATAAAAAGAAATTAGAAAAAATTAAACAAGAATACTTTTTCATTTTTACTTTTTTTGTACAAGAAAGTTTTTATGGCTATAGGAAAAACTGCATGATAACCTCAGTTTAAAAGATCACAAAAACAGCAACACTATTTATTTAGAATCAACTGATTATTTAGTTTATATACCACAACTTAGTTAAAAGAATGAATAGTGAAGTCATAGAGACAGGTATGACACAGGAAAAAACATCAGCTGACAGCAAGGGAAAAAAAAACAAAACTATGAAAGGCAGAAACAGAACTTAAATACCTCAGGGAAGTGTCATATAGGGATTAAATCTAAATCCCTCAAAGCCCCAAATATTCACAGAACTAGAATGCAATAGAAAACATAATTTTCTTAATGACCAAACCAAACTTCAATTATATATTTAGCACTTTTAGTTAGAGCTGGAAGTCAGGTAAAACACTCAAACTAATAATGTATAAAGAATTCAATTAATATAGATAACATATATGATATATAATATACACATATTTAATATGTTTATAAAATACATATTTCAATTAGCTAGAACATTCCCATGTGAAAATGATGTTATATAAACAGTATACTATACATTTCAGTCATGATATATGGTACCCAGAATATCTTGAAAAATCAGGACACAAAAAAATCAAGTAAGGAATGCTTCATCTATGCTTGATGCACAGCAAACACTTTCCAACTAGTAGGAAAGAATAAATAAAAAACCGATTAACATACTTACCAATACAGAATACAGAAATTTTGTGACAAGAACTACTTCAATGCAACCAACGGTTAAATTAACTTGACTGTCAAACACATTCATGTCTGTGTACGCAGAACCAGCAGTTGCACCCATATAAGAAACGATTCTGAAGCTGAAAACTTCTTTTCCAGTAATATAAACAGCCTTAATGAGAGAAAATTTAATTGTCAAAATCCACTTTCGAAATGATATGTCTTCAGTACAAAAATAAAGCAAACGCAAGGTATACACACATATCTGGAAAATCTTGTAAGTAGTCAAGCCAAGTACAAATAAGACAACAATTCTAACTTCTTTTTTTTTTTTTTGCGGTACGCGGGCCTCTCACTGTTGTGGCCTCTCCCGTTGCGGAGCACAGGCTCCGGACGCGCAGGCTCAGCGGCCATGGCTCAAGGGCCCAGCCGCTCCGCGGCATGTGGGATCTTCCCGGACCGGGGCATGAACCCACGTCCCCTGCATCGGCAGGCAGACTCTCAACCACTGCGCCACCAGGGAAGCCCCTAACTTCTTTATTAGAATCTACACTGCAAGTTTTTTCAAATCAGTAGTGGCAACTCCCTTTATGGGCCATGAAATCAATTTACTAGGTCTGGCAGAAGATTTTTTTAAATGGAAAAACAGAAAAAAAATCAGAATACACATTTTCATTTAGTGTGTATACATGTGTACTGAGAACTGCCACATAAAGGTATTTTTCAGTCACTGTCAAAACTTAATATAATCTATTTTCTTCATTTGAGATATGTGAATAATTATCCAGATCCTTCCAAGTAGTTTTCTCCTATCACTATACTTCTGTTCCTTACTAGTTTGTCAAGAGTCATCTCAATTGCCAAACAAGAATTACCTACAGCAGTATAATGTCTCAAACTCTGCAATACCAGTTAAAAATGGTGGAGATATTAGCAGATGTGAAATGTCAAAAATATTCTGAAAGATAAACAGAGCACTCACTAACTTAGTTTATAGCTTTCTTGACCCTCTAAATGCTAGAAGTAAGGCAGAGGGCTGAAGAATCATCAAGAAGTAAATGAATTCCAACCATGGAACAAAAAAACCCCGGGAATCAAGGATAGTTGTCTGAAGGTTGAGATGTAAGATGAGACTAAGCAGAAGTCTGTAGGAATTCTGCTTCTGCCTAGGATGTAGAATGCTGGAGAGACAGTTACTCCAAACCTTAAGAACAAGAAAAACAAAAACAGATAAACTACAAAATCATAACTTTTCTTAAAACCATTAGAAATCTGAGGTCACAAGCCAACTAAGCAGCCTAAAATCTAAAGAAAAAAGATACCTTCAAGAGAGAACCTTAAGCACCAGCTCACCTGTGGTAAGGGGCAGAAGAAAAGAGCTGTCAGATACCATACAAGCTAAGTAAGAAGTCAGATAAAATGGTAAAGGTTGACTATGAACTTATAATGTGACATACAGAATCCCTGGGAGTCACAGACACAAGAGGAGCTCACACTTAGTTGCAAGCACTTCATTGTGTGCTTTCTGCTGGGAGCTCCTGAGAGACTGGGGCCAGAGTGGAATACCAGAGGAAGCTTTCCTTGGTACAACCCTCAAAGAGAGGAGAAGCCTCCACTCTAGAAAAGGCCCAAAGTTCCATCAGGATTATTCTCTTAGAACAGAAGCCTTAAGAAACTAGCAGACAGGCAGTAACCTTGTTGCCCTCAGAGCACAGGTGAAGATACCATACCCTAGAGGAAAAGATAAAATTCCCTCTACACCCGGGGGAAGAAACCGTTCTGGGACCCATTATAGAGCACCTTCTACTGGAGCAGGAAGGCATACTCTCCCATACAGGAGCTACCAAAGATCTGAGTCAAATGCCATGGGAGGGATGGACAGGATCACCAAGAATGCCCCATTTCTGAGACCTGGAGAAACAGATCTGGCTAGACTGAACCTGAACTAGGACAAATGACAAGGCTACCTAAAACATCTTCCCACTCTACCGCCACCCCCAAATACCATCAAGATGGCAAGCTCTACGAAAAAGCAGCAGTAGACTCTAAACATCAAGGAAAGAGCCAAGAGTATGGAAAGAGAACTTTCTGAGGTACAAGAGTAGAGGAAAAGTCAACAGCATAGTATGAAGCAGCACTCCAACAAAAATTCCCCCACATAGCTGAAGGAATGTGAGGCAGTGGTATATTGAAGGGAATCATATTAAACAAGAAAACTCAAACCCAGTTCAGCTCTCCATTAACTGGATTCAATCCCCCATGTTAATAGACTAGCAGAAAAAGGAGGCACACTCACTTTCAGACATAAATACTATTCACTTCTGTCTCTATTATCCTATATATGATGTCTGACAGTCAATCATTAGTTATGAAACAACCCAAAAAGCAAGAAGAAAATAAATGACAAAGCAATCAACAGAATCAGACTTGCTTATAACATAGATGTTGGAACTTTCAGCCGGTGGATTTTGAATTATTATGATTACTAAGGTAAGTGCTTCTAGTGGAAAACATGGAAAATATGAATGAACAGACCGAAGAATATGAGCAGAGAAATGGAAAATGGAAAAAAGACTCAAAGGGAAATATTAAAGATTAAAAAAACATGGTAATAGATGAAGAATACTTTCAATGGGTTTATTAGCATATTCAACGGAGCCAAGGACAAAATCAGTGAACTTAAAAATAGGTCAAAAGAAATTACACAAGTGAAACATAATGAGGAAAGAATGGGAAGAGTGGAACAGAGGATCCAAAGGTTATGGGACAATATCTAACAGGAATCTAATAAGAATATTTGGAACCCAAGAGGGAGAAGAATAGGGAGGAGGCGGAGGAGGAAGAGGAGGTGAGGAAGCGAGAGAGGTGGAAGCAGGACTATTTGAAAAGGTATAAAAAATATTGAGACAGATCCAGAAAACTCTGAACAGGACAAATATGAAAATATACTTTCATATACCTAGCATACCATACACAAATTCTCAAGGCAGTCAGATAAAGATGAGAAATTATGTACACCTAGCAAAAATATCACTCAGAAAATGAAGGTGAAATAAAAGCCTTTTTTTTTTCCAGTTCTGATGCCTCCTTCCTGCCAAAAGATGAAATAAATCGTAACCTGCAGACTTGCATCATAAGAAATGATTAAGTTCTTCGAGTAGAAATACAAATAACAGAATTTTGAAGGTACATGAAGAAATGAGTTCCGGAAATAGTTAGAATAAAGGTAAATACATCTCTTATAAAAAATTAATTGCTCTAAAGAAAACTGACTAAACCCCGATTGGTAGGTATACATTGTGGACTTTCAGCATACACAAAAGTAAAATATATTACAATAATACTGTGATAGGCAAGAAGTAGGAATTGACAGTATAGCACTGTTAAGATATCACTGTTAAGATACTACATAAAGCAGTAAAATATCAATGGAAGGTAGACTGTAATATCCCCGATACTATTAATCGATAAAAAACAATATCTTCCATAAGTCACATGAGTGACTTGTGACTATCCCCCTTGAGCCCAACAGAAGAGAAGAAATTTTCATAAGACAGTGTTTAGTGCACAGAGGTTGTGGCCTAGGAGACAACAGGTATAGATAAGGGGTAAATAAAACACCATACTGAAAAAATGGGTATTTTAAGTAAAAATCTGTAAATTGAAATGTAAGGTCCCCACATTCTTCAACCAACTGGCTCCCTGAATCTAGACTGTCAGGCCTATACTTATAGTACTTTTCTAAAAGGAAAATGACTGGCCTGAGAGAGGGGAAAAAAACCACAAACTTTAGATACTCAAGTTTTGAGGCCATCAAATCACTACATTACTGACTGACCATCTACCATGATGTCCACCTGTCCCAACTCCTGCCCACAAAAAGCTTCCAATCAGCTCTGAATATCTAGGCAAAATTACAAAGTCCTTCTAGGAGAAAGAAAGTGAAACTGTCATCAGAATTATAAGCAGCAATGTGATTGAACACTAGGCCAGAAGACACAGAATAACATGTTTAAGATCATCTAGAAAAAAAAAATGCAAGCTAAAGAATCAAAATCCAGCCAAAGTACTCTGTAAATATAAATGTAATGCAACATACAGACACTCATGGAGTACTATTCTTATGACTATGAGCCCTGCCTACAGAATCTACCAGGGAATAAACTTTTAAGTAGCCAAAATTTTGAAGATGTCAGCATAAAGACTGGTGAAAACTCCCATTTAATAAAGAAGAAATGTTTGAATCAGAATATTATCATTTTGCAATCCTTAATGAAATAATGGTTTTTAACATTAAAAAACGACAGCTAGACACTGTGCACCCTTTGAAAATACACAACACCAACTATGAAGTATTCTTGCCCTCCCCAGCCCCTGTAAAAAAAAAACCAAAAATAACCCTGAATCTCACTGAATGAGGTTTAACTATCAATTTACAGGAAATACAGAGAATAGAGGAACATGTTAAATATCACGAGAACACAATCAGCACAAGTTGATGGAAAATTCTACAAAACAAATAGGATAGCAACAAATGGCAAGGGAGAGAAAGAGATAGAAAATTATAGATTAAAACAGACTTGAGAGGCATATTAATCAAAACGTACTGTATGGACCTCCTCTGGATCTGATCTAAACAAACTAAAGGAAAAAAATTATGAGACACTCAAGGAAATATGAGAACTCACTGGATGGTTGATAACATTAAGAAATAACTGTGCCACCGGTCAGAATGGCCATCATCAAAAAATCTACAAACAAGAAATGCTGGAGAGGGTGTGGAGAAAAGGGAACCCTCCTACACTGTTGGTGGGAATGTAAATTGATACAGCCACTATGGAGAACAGTATGGAGATTCCTTAAAAAACTTAAAATAGAACTACCATACCACCCAGCAATCCCACTACTAGACATATACCCTGAGAAAATCATAATTCAAAAAGAGTCATGTACCACAATGTTCACTGCAGCACTATTTAAAACAGCCAGGACAGGGTAGCAACCTAAGTGTCCATCGACAGACGAATGGATAAAGAAGATGTGGCACATATATACAATGGAATATTACTCAGCCATAAAAAGAAACGAAATTGAGTTATTTGTAGTGAGGTGGATGGACCTAGAGTCTGTCATACAGAGTAAAGTAAGTCAGAAAAAGAAAAACAAATACCATATGCTAACACATATATATGGAATCTAAAAAAAAATGGTTCTGAAGAACATAGGGGCAGGACAGGAATAAAGACTCAGATGTAGAGAACGGACTTGAGGACACGGGGAGGGGAAGGGTAAGCTGGGACGAAGTGAGAGAGTGGCATGGACATATATACACTACCAAATGTCAAATAGATAGCTATTGGGAAGCAGATGCATAGCACAGGGAGATCAGCTCGGTGCTCTGTGACCACCTAGAGGGGTGGGATAAGGAGGGTGGGAGGGAGACGCAAAAGGGAGGAGATATGGGGATTTATGTATATGTATAGCTGATTCACTTTGTTATAAAGCAGAAACTAACACACCATTGTAAAGCAATTATACTCCAATAAAGATGTTTATAAAAAAGAAATAATTGTGCCCAGCCCCAGGCCGGGAGGCCCACATGGGGGAACTGCAGGCTGGGGCCCCTCTGGACGATGGCAGCGGCTGGACAGGAAGTGAGGAAGGAAGCGAGGAGGGCACTGGCGGCAGTGAGGGGGTGGGGGGAGACAGGGGCCCAGGCACAGAGGGTGTATGGAGTCCAGACATCAAACAGAGCTTCCAGGAGGCCCTGGCCATCTACCTACCCTGTGGCTGGTGGAAAATCATCCTGTCTGATGAAGGCAAGATATATGGTCAGAATGAACTGATTGCCCGCTACATCAAGGTGAGAACGAGGAAGACTCAAACTTGCAAACAGATCTCTAGTCATATCCAGGTTTTGGCCTGAAGGAAATCGAGGGAAATGCAGTCCAAGCTCAAGGACCAGGTTTTCAAGGACAAAGCTTTCCAGACAATGGCCACCATGTCCTCGGCCCAGCTCATCTCAGCACCTTCCCTGAAAGCCAAACTTGGTCCCGCCGGTCCTCAGGCCCCAGAGCTTTTCCAGTTTTGGTTGGGGGGTTCTGGGCTCCCCTGGAATGTTCTAGATGTGAAGCCATTCTCGCAGACACTGTTCTCCTTGTCACTGACTCCTCCTGACCTCCCAGTGTACGAGCCCCCCCAAGCCCTCTCACCTCCTGCTTTGCCTCCACCTGCCCCATCAGCCCCAGCCTGGCAGGCTCGGGCTCTGGGCACTGCTCGGTTGCAGCTGGTGGAGTTCTCGGCTTTTTGGAACCTCTGGATGCAGCTGACTCTTACCAGAGGCACCTGGTTGTACACAGCAGCCAGCACTACCCCAGCCCCAAAGCGCCCCCTTCGGGAGTGTGAACGTCCGGCAGATCTATGACAAATTCCCTAAGAAAAAGGGCGGTCTGCGGGAGCTGTATGACTGTGGGCCCCCCACGCCTTCTTCCTGGTCAAGTGTTGGGAGGACCTGACCTGGGGGCCGAGTGGTGAGGAGGTGGGGGCCAGCAGCAGCAGTGGTGGCTTCTATCTAGTGAGCAGCCAGTACAAGAGCCTGGAGCACATGACCCTCACCTGTTCCTCCTGTTCCAAAGAAGAAGGTCTGCTTCTTTGGCAAGCAGGTGGTGGAGAAGGTGGGGACGGAGCATGCCCAGCTGGAGGACGGGAGGTTCATGTACTGTCTGCTGCGCTCACCCACGTGCAAGTACCTGGTGAATTTCCTGCACAAGCTTTGGCAGCTACCCGAGCGCTATATGATGAACAGTGTCCTGGAGAACTTCACCATCCTCCAGTGGTGACAAAGACACCCAGGAACTGCTGCTCTGCACCACCCACGTCTTCGAGGTCTCCACCAGTGAGCGGGGCGTCCAGCACCACATTTACCGCCTGGTCAGGGACTGAAGGGGGACCCCAGAAGTGGCCCACCCCCGGAATACCCTCCTCCCAGGAAGGATCTCCAGCTTTCCTCACGTTTCTTCCTTGGGGAGGGGGCTGCTCCCTGTTAGGACCTTAAAAGGTGGGTGGTGAGTTGAATGGGTTGGGACTGAGAAGAAAGTATGGATCCTGATATTGGGACCTCACAGGGGTGTCTGAAAGGACAGATCACTCCAGAGCATTTGACACTGGGGGCAGGAGTGAGACAACCCCTGGAACAGCACTGGTTTCTGTCTCTGACAGGCACCCTTCCCCTTCTCTGTTTTGGATGTTTTGGAAGGCCCCAGTTACACACTGGCTTGTCGCTCTCTGTTTTTCAGGGCCCTCTTCTTCCCAATCTGCCTCTCCTTACCAGCCCCATCCTGGGACCCTGATACCAAATTTTGAAGGTTAACCCTTTCTGTGCAGGAGTAAAGCCAGCTGGGCCCTGGAATTTTTTTTTTTTAACATTACAAGAGATATTCATAAGCGGGTGTTAGGGCCATGACATTTTCTCAGCTGGACAAGCCGGTGGGGTGAGGCTTTTAAATCTGATGTCGCCTTCTGAACAAGCTGTGGCGCTGGGCTGTGTTGCCTCCTTCTCCTCTCCTCCCCGCAAAGTGTGTTCTGACAGAGGATAAAGCTATTTTACCAAAAAAGAAAGAAAGAAAGAAAGAAAGAAAGAATTGCTTGCTTTTTAAAGGCGAAATACCAATGGGTTTTTTTTCCTTTGGTAGACCGTGAAAGATTCTAAAATTTATATTTATATATGTAAACGCAAAAGTCCAGGAACAGCCAAGACATTATTGAAGAAAACAAACAAGATGGAAGATGAATTATAAAACTTAAGAATTAAGCTCAATAATTCAGTTTGGAATTGAAAGGCAGTATAAAATAGTTGTTAAGAGCATAAACTACAGAGCCTGAATGCCTGTTACATCCAGGATGTTAGATGAAGCTCTACTAGATATGTGACCTCAAGAAAAACCTTTATGTGCTTCAGTTTCTTTATCCATAATATTGGAAAATGAAATTCTGATCTAAATGACATTTGTGAAGATTAAATAACTTAATATTTATGAAGCATTTAGAACACTATCTAGCACCAAGTAAGGACTATATGTATGTTTGGTACTGATTCAAGGATAAGTAAACCAATGGAACACAAAAGAGAGCCCAGAAATAAATCTATCCATATATCTACTTAATATTTAATAGATATAGTACTGTATACAAGTAAGAAAAGGATAGCTATTTAAATAAATGATACTAGGAAAAAAACAACCCCGTGTGAAAAAAAAAATGAAATTGGACCCCAGCCTCAATTATATAGAAAAATCAATTCCAAGTAGGATGAAAGACCTAACAGTGAAAGGCAAAATTATATAACTTTTAGAAGGTCACATAGGGGAATAACTTTATGAATTCAGGGGATGGAATGATTTAGAAGACAAAATTCTCAAACCAAAAAAGAATGATAAATTCAACTTCATTAAAATTAATAACTTTTGTTCATCAAAAGACATCATAACCAAACTGGGAGTAACTATTTGAAACACAAACTAAGCAAGGAATAATGTATAAAATATTAAATGATTTCCTACAAATCAATAAAGAAAAAAATAAACATTCCTTCCTCTAAAATTGATAAATTAAACCAGGTGTCAGCAAACTACAAACAGCAGGATTAGGTAAAAATGGTTTACATACTTTTAAGTAGTTAAAAAATATCTAAATAATATTTTGTGACATATGCAAATTATATGAAATTTACATTTTATTATCCATAAAATAAAATATTACTGGAACACAGCCAAATCACTCATTTACACAAATGACTGCTTTCACACTACAAGAGCAGGGCTGAATAGTTGCAACAAAAACTTCATGGCCCACAAAGCCTAAAACACAATCTGGCTATTCACAGAAAAAGTTTACTGGCACCTGAGTTAAACTAATAGGCATCTCATAGAAGAGCAAGTATAAATAGTCTATAAGTATATGAAAAGATGTGCAATTTCATTAGTGTGGTAAGAAAAATACAAACTGAAAACACCATATCATACACTCCAGATCTTCAAAAAATGTAATATCTGACAATTCCAAGCACTGGCATTGAAATGAAATACCAGATCTCTCTTCCACTGCTCCTGGGAGTACATATGCCACTAGAAATAGATTCTCTGAAAAATGAGAATATGCATGAGATATGTCCAAGAACATATCAGGAGACATGTATTGATACAAGACTAGTTACAGAAGCAATACTCATAAAAACAAAAGAGTAGAAACCAAATATCCATCAACAGAACAATGAATAAATAACCAGTGGTAATAAAAATGAACGAACTATACCTACAAACGTCAACATGGATACACCTCAAAAATATAATGAATGATAAGATGCAAGGCTAAAGAAATACATATAAAATATGATCTCCTTTAAAAAGGGGAGTGCAAGATGAAACAACGTGTTACGTAAGGATTCATACATAGTTGGTAACATTTATTAAAAATACAAAAAGCCGGACATAGTTAACTCTCCAAGGAGACAGTACAATAAAGTCAAATTAGGGCATACTGGTGACTTCTGGGGTATGTTCTATTACCTGGCTTGAGGGTTGGGTATAAAGGTATTTGTTTTACTGTTCTTCTTTACGTTATATTACTTGCTTTTGTGTATATGCTATATTTCAAAATAAAACATATTTCCAAATACCACAAAACTGGGCAATATATTGTTTAAGGATGCAAAAATATAAGGTTAAAAACTACAATGAAGAGTAAGGAGGAAAAAAAGCAAGGATATACAGTTTATATAATAGCTTGTTATCATCTCAATTTTTAATAAAAATATGTAAGAACAATAGAAACAAAACCATATGTGCAAAAATTCCAAAAAAGATCCACATTATCAAATCTCACTCAAGAAGAACAAGAAAATCTGATTAGACTTACATCAAGTAAAGAAATGGAACAGTAATTAAAAATTCTTCCCCACAGAAAACCTCAAAGCCACACAGCTTCACTGCTGAGTTCCATCAAACACTTAAGGAAGACGTAATATATACCAATTCTACATAAATCTTTCAGAAAACAGATGAGAAAACACTTCCAAATTCATTTTATGAAGCCAATATTAGCCTGATACTAAAGACAGGAAAGTATAAAACAGTTAGAAATACTGGTGTACCTACCACCAAGAATTAACAAGCTTAACAACTGGATAAATTTTTAAACACTCATAATTTACAGTGATATTTTATTTCATGAGAATGTCAGGTCAGCTAGAATCTTTTTCAGGTTATGGCACACGTAAATAACAGTATCTGTACAATGATACTAGTATAAATGAATGCTGCTCCAGGACAGAGTCAAATAATCTGAGAACTCTAGTCCTTTCTCCAGCTGCGCAGAAAGCTGAAGGGCTCAATATATTATACTTAAAACCCACTCAGGGCACCATAGTGTGTCATGGAACAGTAATTACAAAGCTCTGATCCAGGGCAAAAAGATTATGTCTCTTTGGTTCCTTGACACGTGGAGAGTTATGAAGGTAGTTTGTTTAAAAATCATATACATTGGAATCAAAGTCAAGAAATATGGAAAGGAAAATGGGGTGGGACAAGAAGACACAAGTGAGAAACTTCATTTTGTAGCTTTTCTTAAGTTGGATTTTTAACCTTAAAGATGCGTTAAAAATAAAATTACAGAGAAACAAAGTAAATGTCTTAGGTTATAATATCAGTTCCATTACTAACTACTTGTATGACTTGTAGTAGATTCATTTATTTATATTAGCTTTACTTTCTAAATAGGACAAATAAAATGGACAATCTACTTCCTAAACGCTCTAATACTATAATTTTTCAAATAAAAGCAATGGAAGCAAATCAAACCATGGCTTCTGAAAAATTTCTTGTTCTTTATTCCTATAAGCCATGTACCTTTGATGTTTTGGGGACTCTTGTTATCTCATGCTAACAAAACACAATAAGAAAATATAAGGCATAAGAATTTTTATTTAACATAAAAATCAGGTCATCACTGTATCTCATCAGTATTATTTGCTAATAAGCCTATACATCTATTTCCTTTCTTCCTGTCACATTCCGAACTTTGACCTCCTGACTCAACAAGTACCTCAGCCTTTTCTAATGCTACTATTTGATGTTCTCTTCACTCCTTTAAATATACCACCTTATCCAGATGCTCCACTGTTTAAAAATTACCTGTCCAACTCCACAACTGTATCTAGTCCAAGAACCTTACTCTCTGGTACCCAGTAACAACAAAAGGACCTATCCTTCAACCACTAGCCACCTAGTTCCAAGGACTCTCTTAACATTATAATGCTACGTTAGTAAGTATCCATGAAAATAAACTTTAAAAAAAAAATCTCGTTTATTCAATCTGACTTCATATCCTCTGCTCTGAAATCTGAAATGCATTACAAGGTTCATAATACTTCAAAATAGCAAAAAGAAAATAATGCATTTGCTACTCCCCTCCCCCCTTCCCCACAAAAGCACTCCACAACTAAGTTCCAGCAGTATCACTTGTACTAATTTCATTTATGAGATACTTAATCGTCATTTTACAAATAAACAGATTCTGAGATTAGGCCACCCAACTACTGAAGAGCAGGGCTAAAATAAGAACCTAATTATGCCTAACTTCAAAGCCCATGGACCTACTAAGACACACTGCTAAAATCCGATGACTGTTTAATTTATACCTATGAACAATCTTAAAGGACAATTATATTTAATAATGTTAATGAATAGAAACAAATTCATACCTTTTTGTATACAGCTGCTATATCGGAATCCAGAACAATTATATTCCTTAGCTTTGCATTTATTTCAGTCACTGATGGCCTCATAATCATCTCAGAATCAAGCCCTAAGGGAAAAAAAAATTATTAAATTCTTTTTCCTTCATTTAATAGTTCTGAATTTACTTTTCCTCAAATCTTATTACCTTCAATCTTAATTTCTGAAATGTTATGTTTCTGATCTTGAATAAAGATCTGTAAACATGATAATTCTGCTAAAATCTGTAAGGTAATAATATCTTCATTCTTGGATAGTTTTAAAGCTGCAAAAAGAAAGTCATATTGTAAAACATAAGACAAAACTTTTAGTAGTTACCTTACTACACTTATAAAGTAACTGAAATATCACAACAATGATAATGCTAGAGGAAAACGTGATTTGCAAATTGAAAGCAAGCAATATATTACCTACTAAATTAGGAATGCTAAAGAAAATCAAATCCAATGAAAACAAAGCCAAACAAATGCAAAGAGACAAAACAAAAATAGTTCCTAGATGAGAATAACATTTGAAACTAAGAAGTTGTAGTTGTAAAATCATAAATCTTTTGCGATTTAATGAGTACAGGGTGATACATGTTATTATCAAACTTGAAACTTTTGACTGCTTAAAAAAGCACTCCGATTAAAAAATATACTCTCATATTATTCAAATTTTGTTAGTTCTATTTTTCTGATTTAAATAATATTAAATGCATGAAATTTAATTACATTAAATACTTCTGTATAATCTTCAACTAAAATGAATAATAAGATAAATAAAAGCCACTTTTCTTCAGCAATAATCACTTTACTATTATTTTCTAAAATTAACCTGGTATATAATGAATCTTTCTAAATATTAATCTAGCAATAGAATTCTAAAGCCAATATTATAATAATAACGCAAGAGCCAAAATTTATTGATCTACTTAGTAAAAATTTGATGTTGAATTTTAAAGAAACATACGTATTTTTTTAATAAACTCTCCTTTGTCTTCAGTCTCTGCAATATGCACTGGGGCTGGTTTTTCATCCGAATATGGAAGGATATTATTAAAGTAATTTATTGTATTCAGAAGTGCTTCAGTATGTAAATGAATATCCAAAGAGGAAAAATTCACCTAAAGAACAAAGCTGATTTTAGTAATACAAATATTTGTCTGTATTCTTTGTGGTATAAAGGATACAATTTATAATATTCAATTTTTATCCTCAAGGATCTTACAGTTCTAGCTATAAAATAATTTTCATAATATATTTGCATAGAAATACAATATCTAATTAAAAAATAAATTATTATTCACCTATACCTTAATCAGTTGCACAACATTGTTATACCTGTCCTTCAACATTGTTATGGGTAAATTCTTTTCAGCCTACACAAAGTGAAAAAAACAAATCTGTTAGATTATCATAGGAAGACATATGTATGTATATAATTACATAATGGTCCTAACACACATTTATATAATTTTGCCAGCTATTTATATATATATATATAATTACTTAAACAAACAACTGCTTCACCAGAACAAATTTGCTAAGTATTCAATAAATGTTACGTACTATCTTGCTTATTATCAAGAGTGGATATTTAGGTATTATCACATGTAGAGGACAATCATTTAGTCAGCGACAACTCTGTAAGATACTTCCCAAATCTTCCTATATGTTAAAACAAAATTTTGACGCAACAGTCTGCCAGGTATCAAATACTCTGTGTTATCTTTAGATTTCGAACATTTCTACAATATAAAAGCTGTTTATTTCATAAACAACAAAACACTAAAATATCTATATCAATAATAGTAAAAAATGGTCTTAAAAGTGATATAATTCTCATTTACCATTAAGTACTGTAATTATTAAAATAACATGGCACTTACATAAAAACAGGTCAATGAAAACAAGGGCTAAATCATATGTAGACCACAGTACACATAAAAACTTAATAAATGACGAAATGGTTATCATAAATCCATAGGAAAGGAATAGAGTGACTGACAGCAGGAAAATTAGGTAACTTCAGACAATGGTGGGAAATCAAGTGAAAGCCTCATCTTATATCCTATACCACAATAAATTCCATCAAGACTGAAAAGTTTGTTGACATCCTGATGGAGGGGGAAATAGCCAAACTGCAGGTCATTTCTACTTAGAATGTGGGCTGCTTATTATCTTGCTATGTGAAGTGTTTATAAATCACAAGTATCTAACAGAGGATGACAAAACAAAAAAATCTTAAACTTTTAGGAGTTATAGCGATCACATCAGAATGAAGATTAAACTAAATATTGCTAAACTTATAAAACTTGATTTTAATATTTCAGCAGCATGCTTACCATAACAAGAATATAAATCAAACTACTTACCTTCACATATTCCAGTGTTAACAGATCTTCCATTGTGTTATCCAGTGTTGTAATCAAATAAACTGGTTTCTTGTTTTCATCTAAAAATAATTTCTAGAATTATTCTTTCATAGAAAAACTAATGGAAAATAAATGCAGGCAATATTAATAATTTTAGAATTGGAAAAGAAGAATTTCCTGTATCATATCAATTCTGGGCCTTGATTTCTGTATTACTCAACTCAGGTCCTTCATCCTTTATTTTAAACTCTAAAAATGTAATTTCATCTCACAATTCCCTTCTCTTACGCCACAATGCTGAAGATTCTTACCCTTCTAAACCTAGATAGGAACATGAAGAGATTCTAGTCCTGAGTCATAGAAATAGCTAGAAGGAAAACTGTCAGTATCTCTAAAATCCTAATTGTAGAGAAAAAGCATCAGGTATCTGATGAGAAACTAAATTGTTGTCTGTATTAGTTTAGATTAAAATAAACTATTACCATATTATCAGTCTTTACTAGTTGTATTGTTGCTGTTGCTCAAAATCTAAGAAGATAAGTGAGGAAACTGTTGTAGAATAGTATTTTGTGTAAAGTCTTTATAACTATCATCAGCAAATTACTTACGACTGTTCAAAATCAATAACTAGATACTGGAAGAAAGGACTACAAACCAATCATACTACTCTTCAGGAAAAAAATGCAACATATTTCCACAGAATCCTCCAGATTTAAAAGCTTATTAGCAATTAAGCTAGTCTTCTACTGTAGATGCTAATCACATTTCAATCCTTAAGAAGGTCTCCACTTTTTTCACACATTTATTCATTCACTGAATAACTATTTACTGATCATTTACTTTGTGTAAGAAACTGTGCTATTCACTTCTTCCTACTCTTTCTAAGAAAACAGAAGCAAATATATTACAAAATAGGTGCACTAATAATTATATATCTTGTATTATGTGTGTAAGCGTTTTCTTATCATTTGCTTTTGGGAAAACAAAAAATTATAAAAAAACATAAATATTAACAACTGCTATAATACTTCTGGATTACTGGTGAACACTATCAAGTTGGTTTACTTTTCTTTCCAACTGCCAGAGCAAACTTTGATGTAAAAAGCATAATAAAGCAGAACTCTGTATCTTCCATGTATGATAATTTTTTCAGGAAGAGATAATCATAACACAATTCACCACATGCAAGTTCTCAGAGGCTACAGAACAAGTGTAGAGTATGGAACTAAAATGTATAAATCATATCCAATGATTAAGTTTTCATGCCACAATACTTAATCTGCTTCCCAAAATACAAAGATCACATTTAATTCAGGGCTCACAAAAAAGGAGAAGTTTTCATTATACCAGTTAACTGACATCTTTTGTCTGGGAATGAGTTCCCAGAGAAGATGGCCTTCTCAAATCCTTGAGATGTACATAAGCATATTCCTTACCTTTCTTATTCCCACAGATAGTTCATTTTTACTTTAGTTCTCTAACTCCCTTATTTTCTGTATCTCAATTCACTGGGTAAAGAAATTCCTAAATGAGTTCAAAAGATTTCACAAGATAGCTTCCATTTAAAACTTAAATAACTTATAAACATTAAAAAAATAAAAAGTCAACCATCAAAAGAACATGGAAGGGGCTTCCCTGGTGGCGCAGTGGTTGAGGGTCCGCCTGCCGATGCAGGGGACGCGGGTTCGGGACCCGGTCCGGGAGGATCCCATGTGCCGCGGAGCGGCTGGGCCCGTGGGCCATGGCCGCTGGGCCTGCGCGTCCGGAGCCTGTGCTCCGCAACGGGAGAGGCCACAACAGTGAGAGGCCCGCGTACCGCAAAAAAGGAAAAAAAAAAAAAAAAAAAGAACATGGAAGAATTTCCTGGTGGTCCAGTAGTTAGGATGCGGCACTTCACTGCCAGGGTCCAGGTTCTATCCCTGGTCAGGGAACTAAGATCCTGTGAGCTGTGAGCTGTGCAATGCAGTCAAAAAATAATTTTTTAAAAATTAAAAAAAAAAGAACATTGATTCCAGGACAGCTAAGAGTAAGGTACTTTTATACACATGCAAATAGAACACATTCATGTGGTCTCAAAAACAAAAGTAAAGCCCTACTAACTTTTAGTTAGAAAAAAATTATTTTAGCCAACTGTATCAATGATCACTTTGAATATCAATGGTCTAAATGTACCAAATAAAAGACAACAATTGCCAAAATGGATCAAAAAAACAAGACCCAAGTATACACTGTCTACAAGAAACCCACTTTAAATATAAAAGTACGTATAGATTGAAAGTAAACAGATGTTGAAAAATACATTATGTTAACACTAATAAGAAGAAAGCAGAGATAGCTATATAAATTTTCAGACAGAGCAGACTTCAAAGCATGCAAAAGTTATCAGGGATAAAGAAAGGCATTATACAATGATAAAGGGGTCAATTCTCCATTAGAACACAACAATCCTTAAGGTGTACTTATCTAACAATAGAAAGCAAAAGTGATAATACTGCAAAGGGAAATAAATGAACCCACTACCATATTAGAACACTTCACACCCCTCTATCAAAAATGGACAGATCTAGCAGACAAAAAATCAGTAAGGACATAGTTGAACTCAGTAATACCATCAAATAACTGGATGTAATGGATATCTACAGACTACTTCATCCAGCAAGAGCAGAATATTCATTCTTCTTAAGCTCACATGGAATACTCACCAAGATCAACCACATTCTCAGCCACAGAACACACCTTAGCAAATTTAAAAAAAAGAAATCATACAACATCTGCCTTCAGACCACAACAGAATTAAAATAGAAATCAATAACAGAACAGTTGGAAAATTCCAAAATATTTGGAGAATAAACAACACACTTCTAAGTAACACCTAAGTCAAAAAAGAAATCTTAAAGAAAGAATTAAAAAACACTTGGAACTGAATAAAAATGACAACACACCTAATCAAAATCTGTGGGCTATAGTGAAAGCTGCACTTAGAGGGAAACATAGCATTGAATGCATATATTAGAAAAGAAGATTTAAAATCAATTGTCTATGCTTCCACATCTTAGGAAAGTAGAAAAAGAAGAAGAGAACAAATCCAAAGCAAGCAAAAGTAAAGAAATAATTAAAATTAGATCAGAAATCAATGAAACCAAAAGCAAGAAATCATTAGAGAAAATCAAAGAAACCAAAAGTGGTTCTCTGAAAAAAACCAACAAAGTTATACATCTCACCAGGCTAACTTAGGAAAAACAAAGAGAACACAAATTACTAGTATCAGAAATGAAACAGAGGACATCACTATAGGTATCATGCACATTAAAAGAGTAAAGAAATACTATGAACAACTCTGCCCGCCAATTTGATAACCTAATAAAATGGAACAATTCCTTGAAAGACATACCCTGTCAAACTCACACAGGAATAAACAAACTGAATATCTATTAAAGAAATTAAGTCAATAATTAATACCCTTCCAAAACAGAAAGCCCCAGGCCCAGATGGGTTCACTAGTGAATGTTAACAAACATTTAAGGAAGGTACTATACCAATTCTGTACAATCTCTTTCAGACTATAGAAACAGAAAATACTTCCTAACTCATTCTATGAAGCCTGAATTACCCTAATACCAAAACTACACACACAAACACACAGACCAAAAAAAAAAAAAAAAAAAAAACACGGGGGAAAGGAGGAAGAAGGGAAGAAGAGAACTACAGGACAGGAATTTTCATAGGAATTTTCATTAACACAGATGCAAAAATCTTCAACAAAATAATAGCAAATTAAATCCAACAGTGGAAAAAATTATGCACCACGACCAAGTACGATCTATCCCAAGATAACAGGCTGGTTCAACATTCAAAAATCAACTGACATAATCTATCACATCCATAGGCTAAAGAAGAAAAACCACATGATCATATAAATTGATGCAGAAAAGGCATCTGACAATATCCAACAACCACTCATGATAAAAGCTCCCAGTGAACTAGGAATAAAAGAGAACTTCCTCAACTTGATAAAGAGTATCTTCAAACAACCTACAGCTAACATCATAATGGTGAGAAACTCAAAGCTTTCACACTAAGGAACAAGTAAGGATGTCCTTCCCCTCTTACCACCCATTTTCACATTGTAATGTAGGTCTTACCAAACACAATAAGAGAAGAAAAGAAATAAAAGGTATACAGACTAGGATGCAGACTGGGATGGAAGACATAAAACTGTTCACAGATTACATGATCATATATGCACAAAATCTAAAAGAATCAACAATAAAAAAACTCAAACTAGTATGTCATTATAGTAAGGTTGCAGGATACAAGTCAACGGCTTTCCTATATACCAATAAAGGACAAAGTGGAATTTGAAATTAAAAACACAGTTTTCATTTACATTAGCACCCCAATAATGTAATTCTTAGGGAAAAAAATTTAATAAAATATGCACAAGACCTCTATGAGGAAAACTACAAAACTCTAATTAGTGTTTAGAGTTCAAGAATCCAAATATATGGAGAAATGATCCATGTTCAAGGATAGGAAGACTCAACAGTTCCAAGATGTCAGTTATTCCCAACCCGATCTATAGATTCAATGCAATACCAATCAAAATTCCAGGAACCAATTCATGTATACTGACAAATTGATTCTAAATTCCATAAGGAGAGGCAAAAGACCCAGAATACCTAAGACAATACAGACGGTCCCCAACTTAAGACGGTTTGTATCATGATGGTAAAAAAACTTATATCCACATCTGGTGGCAGGGTCTGGGGAAGGGGCGGCAGGCGCCATGTCGGGCCGTGAAGGTGGCGAGAAGAAGCCCCTGAAGCAGCCCAAGAAGCAAGCCAAGGAGATGGACAAGGAAGATAGGCATTCAAGCAGAAACAGAAGGAGGAGCAAAAGAAACTCGAGGAGCTAAAAGCGAAGGCCTCGGGGAAAAGCCCCCTGGCCACAGGTGGAATTTAGAAATCTGGCAAAAAGTAAGCTGTTCCTTGTGCCTGAGGCAATGATGATCCTTAGTTCCATTCCTGTTTAAACATCTGGATTAAACATCTGGATTCCCTGCCATAACATCTGTTGCCACCTATAGCTGGAATGAAGTGTTGTCTTGGAACCTATTGTACATTTAAGAATAAACTTTTGTGAAAAAAACCAAAAAACAAAACAAAAAAAAAAACTGATAAACTTACAACTACTGTACCCTTACAACCATACTGATTTTCACTTTCAGTACAGTATTCAATAAATTATATGAGATATTCATCACTTCATGATAAAATAGGCTTTGTGTTAGATGATATTGCTCAACTGTAGGCTAAATAAGTGTTCTGAGGATGTTTAAAGTATGCTGGGCTAAGCTACGATGTTCAGTAAATCAGGGGAATTAAATGCATTTCAGCTTAGAATATTTTCAACTTACAATGGTTTGTTGTGACATAATACCATCGAAAGTTGAGGAGGATCTATATTAAAGTAGAAGAACAAAGTTGAAGGACTGACACTACCTGATTTTAGAACTTGCTATAAAGTTACAGTAATCAAGGCACTGTGGTACTGGCAAAAGAACAGACAAAACAGATCAATAGAACACAACGGAGAGTCCAGAAATAGACTTCCCTAAATATACTCAATTGATCTTGGACTAAACAGCAAAAGCAATACAATGGAGAAAGACAGTCTTTTTGACAAATGTTGATGGACTAAATGGATATCCACACACAAAAAACCACCCTTCACAAAAATCAGCTCAAAATGGATGATGCATCTATATATATAATACAAAACTATAAAATTTCAAGAATATGGGAGAATATCTAGACATTCTTGGATTAGCAATGACTTTTTTTTTTTTTTTTGCGGTACGCGGGCTTCCCACTTTTGTGGCCTCTCCCGTTGCGGAGCACAGGCTCCAGACGCGCAGGCTCAGCAGCCATGGCTCATGGGCCCAGCTGCTCCGCGGCATGTGGGATCTTCCCGGACCGGGGCACAAACCCGTGTCCCCTGCATCAGCAGGCAGACTCTCAACCACTGCGCCACCAGAGAAGCCCGGTAATGACTTTTTAGGATCCAACACCAAAGGCATGATCAAGGAAAGGAAGAATCAATAAACTGGACTTCATTAGAATAAAAATTCTTCTCTGCAAAAGACTATAAGAGAATGAAAAGACAAGCCACAGACTGGAAGAAAATATTTGCAAAAGACACATATGATAAAGGACTGTTATCCAAAATATACAAAGAATTCTTTAAATTCAACAAGGAAACAAACAATACAATTTAAAAAATAGGCCAAAGAATTTAACAGAGACCTCACCAGAGAAGATATACAGATGGCAAATAAACATATGAAAAGATGTTCTACATGTTATCATCAAGGAAATGAAATTAAAACAACAGTAAGATACACTACACACCTTATTAGGATGCTCAAAATTCAGGCCATTGACACCAAACACTAGTGAGGATATGGAGCAACAGGAACTCTCTTCATTACTGATGAGGATGCTACAAGGTACAGCCACTTTGGAGAATGTTCGAGAGCTTCTTATAAAACTAAACATACACTTATATTAGACTCAACAGTTGTGCTCCTTGGTATTTATCCAAAGAAACTGAAAACTTATGTCCACACAAAAACCGGCATATGGATGTTTACTGCACCTTTACTCAGAACTGGCAAAACTTGGAAGCAACCAACACATCCTCTGGTACTTGAATGGGTAAACTGTGGTACATCACACAGTGTATTAAGTGCTAAGAAGAAATGAATTATCAAGTCATGAAAAGACATAGAGATAACTTAAATACATATTAGTAACTGAAAGAAGCCAGTCTGGAAAAGCTAGATAGTATATAATTCCAACTATATGACTTTCTGGAGAAGGCAAAACTATGGACAAAGTAAAAAGATGAGTGGTTGCCAGGGATTGAGGGATGACAGGAAAGGATGAATAGATGGATCACAGAGGGCTTTTAGGGCAGTGAAACTACTGTGTACGATACTGTAATATTGGATACATGTCATTATACATTTGTTCAAATCCCTTAGAATGCACAACACCAAGCTGAACCAAGTAAACTATAGAATTTGGGTGTAGTGTGTCAATGTAGGTTCATCAACTGCAACAAATGTATCACTGTGGTGGAGAATATTTATAATGTGAGAGGCTATGCCTGTGTAGGTGCAGGGGATATATGTTAAATCTCTATCATCTGCTCAACTGTGCAGTGAATGAAAAACTGCTCTAAAAATAAAGTCTATTAAAATAGTTTTAATGTCATCTCTACACATAATAATGTTCTTATGCTAAAAAGGAATATAATGAAATTAAACTAGTGAATAGTTTGTCTTTTCCTTTAATTGAGGTATAAATGACATAAAACATTATATTAGTTCTGGGTGTACAACGTGACTCCATATTAATATACATTGTGAAATGATCACCACAATAAGTTTAGTTAACATCTGTCCTCACACTTACTTAGAAATTCTTCTTGTGATGAGTACTTTAAAGATTTGCTCTTTCAGCAACTTTCAAATATGCAAAACAGTATTATTAACTACAGTCACCATGCTGTACTTTACATCTCTATGACTTACTTTATAACTGGAAGTTTGTGTCTCTGGACCCCCTTCACCCATTTTCTGCACCACCACCCCCCCCCCCCCCCACCTATGGCAACGACCAATCTGTTCTCTGTACTACCTTGGTTGGTTTTTTTTTTTTAGATTCCACATATAAGCAAGATCATACCATATTTATCTTTCTCTGACTTATTTCACTTAGCATAATGCCTTCAAGGTCCATTCATGTTGTCACAAATGGCAAGATTTCATTCCTTTTAATGGCTGAGTAGCATTCGATAGTATCTACTGGGCTGGCCAAAAACTTCGTTTGGGTTTTTCCATAAGCTCTTATGGAAAAACCCGAATGAATTTTTTTGGCCAACCCAACAGACAGCACATCTTTATCCATTCACCCATTAATGGACACTTAGGTTGCTTCCATATCTTGGCTATTGTCAGTAATGCTGCAATGAACATGAGGGTGCACATATCTTATCAAGTGAGTGTTTTTGCTTTCTTCAAATAAATACTCAGAAGTGGAATTGCCAGATCAGATGGTAATTCTATTTTTAACTTTTTAAGGAACTTTAATACTAGTTTCCATAGTGTCTGCACCAATTTACATTCTCATCAACAAAGCACAAGGGTTCCCTTTTCCCACATCCTCACCAACATTTTCTATTGCTTGTTTTTTTGATAATAGCCATTCTAACAGGTATGAGGTTATATCTCATGGTTTTGATTTGCATTACCCTGATGATTAGTGAGTTGAGCATCTTTTCGTGAACCTGTTGGCTAGTTGTATGTCTTGTTTGGAAAAAATGCCTATTCAGATCCTCTGTCCATTTTTGTTTGTTTGTTTTTTTCCCTATTGAGTTGTATGAGTTTTTTATATTATTTTAGATATTAACACCTTATATCAGATATACGAATTGCAATTACATAACACTATTTCATAGACTGGCTTTTCATTTAGTTGACGGTTTCCTGTGCTGCGCAGAAGCTTTTTAGTTTGATGTAGTCACATTTGTTTATTTTTGTTTTTGTTCCCTTTTGGGAATCAGAACCAAAATAATCATCACAAAGACCAATGTCAAGAAGCTTACTGCTTATGTATTCTTCTAGGAGTTTTATGGTTTTAGGTCTTACATTCACATCTTTAATTCATTATGAGTTAATTTTTATTTATGGTGTAAGACAGTAGTCCATTTTCATTGTTTTGCATGTGGCTGTCCAGTTTTACCAGCATCATTTATTGAAAAGTTACCCTTTCCTAAACATATATTCTTGGCTCTTTTGCCATAAATTAATTGATCACAGATATGTGGGCTTATTTCTGGGCTCTCTATCCTGTTCCACTAATTGATGTGTCTGTTTTTATGCCAGTACCATACTGTTTTGATTACTATTGCTTTGTAATATAGTTAGAAATCAGGGCTCATGATGTGTCCAGCTTTGTTCTTCTTTCTCAAGATTGTTTTGGCTATTCGGGTCTCCCACGGTTCCACACAAATGTCAGAGTTTCTTGTTCTAGTTCTGTGAAAAATGTCATTGGTATTTTCATAGAGACTGCATGGAATTTGTAAACTGCCTTAGGTAGGATATACATTTTAACAGCATTAATTATTCCAACCCATGAGGCACAGAATATCTTTCTGTTTATTTGTGTTTTTTTCAATTTCTTTCATCAATGTCTTATAGCTTTCAGTGGATAGGTCTTTTACCTCCTCAGTTAAATTTATTCCTAGGTACTTTGTCCTTTTTGAGTCAATTGTAAATGGTGTTGTATTCTTAATTTCTCTTTCCTGATAGTTTGTTATTAGTGTATAAAAATGCAACAGATTTTAGTATGTTGACTTTGTATCCTGCAACTTTAATGAATTTGTTGATTAGTTCCAACAGTTTTTTTGGTGGAGTCTTTAGAGTTTTTGTACATATAATATCGTGTCTTCTGCAATAGTGACAGTTTTACTATTGGGTCAATTAATAAATCAAAAGAGAAATTAAAAAATACCTTGAGACAAATGGAAATAGAAATACAACATACCAGGGGGCTTCCCTGGTGGCTCAGTGGTTGGGAATTCGCCTGCCAATGCAGGGGACGTGGGTTCGTGCCCTGGTCCAGGGGGGATCCCACCTGCCGCAGAGCAGCTAGGCCCGTGTGCCACAGCTACTGAGCCTGTGCTCTAGAGCCCGTGAGCCACGACTACCGGGCCCACGAGCCACAACTGCTGAAGCCCACATGCCTAGAGCCCACGGTGGGAGAGGCCACGGCAGTGAGAAGCCTGCACAACACAAGGAAGGGTAGCCCCCACTCGCCGCAGCTGGACAAAGCCCACACACAGCAACGAACACCCAACGCAGCCAAAAAAAAAAAAAAGAAATACAACATACCAAAATTTACGGGATGCAGCAAAAGCAGTTCTAAAAGAGAAAAGCATGGATGTCTACTTTAAGAAACAAGAAAAACCTCAAATAAACAAAATTACTGTTTACACATCAAGAAATTAGGCAAAAAAAAAGAACAAAACCCAAAGTTAGAAGTAAAAAATAACAAAGAAGAGAGGAGAAATAAATGAAATAGAAACCAAAAGACAGCAGCAAAGATCAATTAAAGAGCTGATTCTTTGAAAAGATAAAATTGACAAACCTTTAGCTAGATTCACCATGAAAAAGAGAGAGGGCTCAAATAAATATTATCAGTTATGAAAAAGGAGATGTGACACATGATACCGCAGAAATTTAAAGGATCATAAGAGACTAGCATGGATATTTTTATATGTTAACGAATTGGACAACCTAGAAGAAATGGATAAATTTCTAGAAACATACAACCTTCCAAGACAGAATCATGAACAAATAAGAAGTCTGAATAGAGCAATAAGTCCTAAGGAGATCGAATCAAAACCTCCCAACAAAAAAAAGTCCAGGAATAGATGGCTTCACTGGTGAATTCTATCAAACATTTAAAAATAATTAATACCAATCCTTCTGAAACTCTTCCCAAAAAAATAGAAGAGGAGGAAACATCTGCAAACTTATTTTACAAGGCCAGCATTACCCTGATACCAAAACCAGACAAGGAGGCCACAAGAAAAGAATATTCATCAGGCCAATATTCCTGATGAATACAGATGCAAAAATCCTCAACAAAATATTACCAAACCAAATTCGATACTATATTAAAAGGCTCAAACACCAAGATCTAGTGGAATTTGTTCCAAGGATGTTGCAGTTCAACATCCACAAATCAATCAACATGATACACCATGTTAACAAAATGAAGGATAAAAATCATATGATCATCTCAATAGATGCAGAAAAAGCATTTGACAAAATTCAACATCCATTTAATATAAAAGCTTTCTACAAAGTGGGAATAGAGGAAATGTATCATCATAATAATAGGCCATCTATGACAAGCCCACAGCTAATATACTACTCAACAGTGAAAAGCTGAATGCTTTTCCTCTAAGATCAAGAAGAGAAGGATGCTGACTTTGCCACTTTTGTTCAACATAGTATTGGAAGTCCTAGCCAAAGCAATTAGGCAAGAAAAAGAAATAAAAAGCACCCCAATTGGAAGTGAATAGTTTTTCTTAATATTCTGATGGAATTCATGAACCATTCAGAATTATGTTTCAAGGAAAAACCTCAAAATGTAAAGGAGGGAAAAAAAAACAAAAAACTCTTCTAAAAGCCTGCCAAAGCAAACAGAAACATTTTCTAAGATATCATATAATTTATATGTTAGGATTTGGGATATAAGTTGTTTGTGGTAGGCAGAATATTTACACACCCCTCCCACAAGGATGTCCATGCTCTAATCCCCCTAAACCTGAGAATATGTTATTTCATATGGTAAATGTAACATTACAGAGATGATTAAGGTTAAGATTAAGGGGAAATTATCCTCAATTGTCCAAATGCACCAAATCTAATTACCTTAGTTTTTTAGAGTGGAAGAAAAAGGTAGAAGAAAAGGTTAGAGAGATTACAGCATGAGAAGGATCTAACACCCCATAATGGTTCTGGGATATAAAAAAAAATTAGTGCAAGGACCTAGAGAGGCCTGTAGGAGCTAAGGCCAATCCTCACCTTATAGGCAGCAAGAAAACAGACTTAAACCATATAAAACTAAATTCTGCCAACACCTGAGTGAGCAAGAAAATAGATATTCCCCTACAGCCTCCAAAAAAGAAGTCCTGTTGACAGCTTGATTTTTTCACACTGAGACTTGTGTCAGACATCTGATATACAGAACTTTAATAAATCTGTGGTAAATTGTTACAGTATCAATAGGAAACTTATTCAGTATTTTAGTATTCAGTTAAGTAGACTTAAAATTAAACCATTTTCCTTAATGAGAAAAATTGTCTTCATTTTCTCTCTAGTCTACACCTTAAGATTCCAAAGTATAATATGAAAGTTGAAGACTAACACATTTCTTTGATAATATTTTATCATATGTACTAAGCACCTAGAGAATTTATCTCCAGAAGGTAATCAAACAGTAAAATTAATTAATTTAGTTTTTTAAAACAGAGATTCTTACCAAAATATTCTGGGCATTTTAAGCAGACCTCTTTCAAAAAGGCATTTGCTTTCAAATCAAATGTTCGAAGCTCAATGACTGTGCCCAATCCCAAGACATTAATTTCTACCACAGGTAGTTCACAATCTCCAACAAGGTGACAGAATTGAATCAAAACCTGGAAAAGAAAGAAAAAAGAAACTACGACTACCTAAAACAAAAAAATTGTTTATATTGATGGTGGCTATATATGGATATGTGAGGTATATGTGTAGTATAAATGACACATACTTAAATTTAGGAGAGATTTTATACACACACATATACAATACACACATTGTACAAATTATTTTCAATAAATATATACTGAATAACAACAATACCTCTAAACTCTTAATTCTTTTTTTTAAGTGAAAGCAGATTTATTTAGAGAGATACACATTCCACAGGCAGAATGTGGTCCCTCTCAAAAGGTGAGGGTGGCCAAACCTTTAATTATTGATTAAGGAAATTAATCTTAAGATTAATTAATTAAGAAAGGGGAGGGAGAACCACAAGGTAACATCTGGATTGAGTTTAAATAGGATGAAAACAACACTGTCTATTAGTAATGAGACTATATAAATGAGCTGTGAATAGTAGAAATGACTGACAATTTAAATAAGCCATATTAATTTTACCATAGTACATACAATGCATACCTCTGGCACTTCAAATCTTATTTTATATTCAGTCATATTTTTTGAACAATCTGGCTTTTGAAGCTTTTCTTGTTGAGGACTTTTAATTCTAGATGGAGGTTGAAGAGGCTCTTCCAAGGGACTACATGGGGCATCAAAAAACTCCTCATCTGAATCTAAATACCATAGAACATTTAAGTCAATAATCAAAATGACTGATTTAATAATAACATTCTAATAATTTTTCTGAAATAAATATGAACACTAAAACACTATTTCAAAAAATTGAATGTAAGGTCAAAAATAAATAGAAAAGAATGTAAAGATTACATGTGAAAAAATAACATTCTTAACAACAAAATGTATGGAAAATTACAAAATACAATCTTTAGCTTAATGAACATCATCTTTAAAATCAAGATACTAAAAACTGCTAAAGAAAATTTCATAGCAAATGCCAATGCCAATTATTACATACATGATGAATACTGAAAGGAACACACTAATATGCTCACTCTACCTGGAAACAGGTAAACAGGACTTAGTTACAAACACTGCAATATTAAAAGTAGAAGGCAGGCCCTAAAATTTGAATGGAGAAACTAAGATCAAGCACTACTTCACATATGTATGACTATATAGGAATATATATATGATAGTAAATTTCTACAACATGCTATTTAAATGGACCCAAAATCTAGTAAAACCATTAAAAGAAGGTTTAAAGGAAACTAAAATCATCTAAGTATATCCCTAAGAACATAAAATTGAATTTTAGGGTAGATGATCTCACAAACAACATTTCCTCCCCCTCCCCACCCACCCTGGTCACTACACAGAAAGGAAAACATTCTCTAGAAAACTGAGGATCAACATGGCAATTTCTGTTGTTTAACATTTACAATTTTTAAAGTTTTAAAAATAGAAAAATACATTTATTTTTCTTTCTAATGCAGCCAAAAAAGCATGTATTTCATAACAAAGTATTTACCAGTATTCATACGTTAATGAAGGTATTAAGGCTTGATTTTTTTTTTCCTTTAATAACAAAAAAGGAAGTGTAAAAAAAAAATTACTATAATGAAGATCTCCAAAAGCTAAGTAACACATTATAAATTAGACACAAAGTTTCATGGGGTCTCTTAGATCACAAAGGATAAAGATGATTAATTTGCTAGTGGTCCCTGTGATTATGGGGTTCAACTTTTATATACCAAAAAAAATCCCACTGCAAAAGCAACTTTAAGGAACATCCAAATTACACTGTTTTAAAGGAATTTTAGTGAAATTTTGTGGATAATATGCAAATATCTGCTATTGCCTGAAAGTTTTTATGTGGTCTCAAAATTTTTTTCATAATATATTTATAACAAGGAAAATTTCCTAAAGTAGTTTCATTTTACCATCTTCAACACATGGAATTTCCAAAGAAGAAAACTTTTTCTGTGAAATCTGTGATGTTCCCAAAGAAGTGGATCTTTGAATCTGGAAGGAAAGTTAATTCACTGTCAGTTAGCACACAGACTTTTATTATACGTTCTAAGACAATTCTGACAACACACACACACACACACACACACACACACACACCTCAATCTGAATTAACTGGAAAAAAATCCAGCCTGAATTAGAAAGTTAATTTGTAAAATGTAGATTTAAAGAAGTGCTTTTACAATTTCAAGGCTAAATACAAATTGCAGAACTGTTATAATCAGTTAATCAGAACTGTTATAATCATACGTATACACACAGAGACATGCATGTTTCTATGTGTGTATTAGTATGTGCTATAAACATTTTCAAAAAACTAGAGAAGCAGTAGTTAACCATTGAGGAGAGGGACTGGAAAAGTGAAGAAAGGTAGACTTATTATTTCATTCTTTTGTTTACTATTTGCACCTTTTACTATTTCATCATTCTGTCTTTCAGTATGTAATTTAAAAAGTCTATTCACAATGAATTGAATTGTTTTACCCAAAATTTCTGTGGCTGTTACAAATACTGTTTGTGGAATTTTCTTTTTTAACTCGTGCTTTCATTAATTTTGAAAATACATTACCTGAAATGGTTTGACAGGGACATTTACTTCAGTTGCAGGTGGGGGTTTTGGGATGCTTTCAATCAATTCCAATATCCCTTGCAGTTTTTTATCTGAGATTCGTAAAGAAATCAGTGGTAAGTTTCCAAAAATCTTGAATCTGTTTCAAAAAGACAGAAATCATTATAAAAAGATGACTGTTCATCTTAAATTATCTAAGAATAATAAAATGTGATTTTAAGTACTAAATATTATCTACACAGTCCATGGGACAAATTATCTCACAATCTACAGTCAAATTCCCATCATTTTACCTTATTAACCAATCTCATCAGCTGAACTAACATCATTATTTTTCAAAGGCTTATTTTCTATTATTATTGTGTTTACTATCCCTCTGCTATTTTGCCAGTGCCAATTGACAATCACTATTTATGAAGTGTTTACCACAGACAGGCATTAAGGAAAACACTTGATATGCATTATCATAAATAATTCTCACAACCTAATAGGAGGGAGACAACCTATTTCTGCTCGCTGTTTCTTATAAGAAAGAAATGTGTACATATGTACATGGTTCCTATCAGGAAACTAAGGTTGGCAGGTACAAATAACTTGTCCAAGAGATTATATATTTAAAACCAGGTTTAGAAATCAGATCTGAATGAAAAATCAAAATCATATAAGTAGATGCATGTAACAAAATCCAATACCCATTCACCATAAGAACTCACAGTAAACTAGAACAAAGAAGAACTACCTCAACTTGATGACGAATATCTTTGAAAAACTTACAACTAACATCATACTTAACAGTGAGAAACTCAATGTTTTCCCACTAAGATTAGGTGCAAAACAAAGATAAGCCTCTCACCACTCCATTTCAACATCACACTGGAAGTCCTTAAATGCAGTAAGCCAAGAAAAGAAAACAAAAAGCATACAGATTGATAAAGAAGACATAAAACTGTCTTTGTTCACAGATGACACGATCATCTATGTAAATTATCTAGAAAAACATTCCTGAAACTAATAAGCCAATACAGCAAAGTTGTAGGATATGAGGTTAATATGTAATAGTGAATTTCTTTCTTATATACCAACAATGGACAAGTATAATCTAAAATTAAAAATACAATACCATTTACATTAGCACCCCAAGAAAGTAATACTTAGGTATAAATCTAACAAAATAAATACAAGATCTGTATGAGGAAAACTGTAAAACTCTGATAATATATTAAGAACTAAATAAATGAAGAAATATTCCACATTTAAGGGTAGGAAGATTCAATCTGTCAAGATGTCAGCTCATCCCAAACTGATCTATATAGATTCCATGCAATCACAATCAAAATCCCATCAAGTAATTTAATGGATATTGACAAACTGATTCTAAAGTTTAAATGGAGGGGCAGAAGACCCAGAATAGCCAACGTAATACTGAAGAAGAGCAAGGTTGGAGGGTTGATATTCCCTGACTCAAGACTTACTGTAAAGCTACAGTAAGCAAGACGCTGTGCTATTGGCAAAAGAATAGACAAACAGATCAATGGAAGAGAACAATGGAACAGAACAGAGAGTGCAGATACAGACCTCCATAAATACAGTCTACTGAATCGCTGACAAAGGAGCAAAGGCAAAATAATGGAGCAAAGACATTCTCTTCAACAAATGGTGCTGGAATAAATGAATATCCACATGCAAAAATTAATTCAGACAGGCCTTACACCCTTCACAAAAGCTAATACAAAGTGGATCACAGACCTAAATTTAAAATGCAATACTATAAAACTGCAAAAAGATAAATCAAAGAAAACTTAGATGACCTTTTTAGATACTTTTTAGATGATCACTTTTTAGATACAACACAAAGGCACAATTTATGAAAAAAATAATTCATAAACTGGATTTGGTTAAAATTATAAACTTCTGGGACTTCCCTGGCAGTCCAGTGGTTAAGACACCACACTTCCACTGCAGAGGGCACAGGTTTGATCCCTGTTCGGGGAACTAAGACCCCACATGCCGGGGCCAAAAAAATTAAAAACTTCTGCTCTACAAAAGACAATGCCAAGAGATTTAGAAGACAAGCCACAGAGTGGGAGAAAATATTTGCAAAAGATAGAACTCATAAAGGACTATTATCCAAAAAGTTCAAAAAAAATTTTTTAAGTTTATTTTCTTATATAGCAGGTTCTTATTAGTTACCCATTTTATACACATCAGTGTATACATGTCAATCCCAATCTCCCAATTCATCCCATCCCCACCGCCCGCCACTTTCCCCCTTTGGTGTCCATACGTTTGTTCTCTACATCTGGGTCTTTACTTCTGCCCTGCGAAACGGCTCACCTGTACCATTTTTCTAGGTTCCACATATATACGTTAATATACGATATTTGTTTTTCTCTTTCTGACTTACTTCACTCTGTATGACAGTCTCTAGATCCATCCACGTCTCTACAAATGACCCAATTTCGTTCCTTTTAATGGCTGAGTAATATTCCACCGTATATATGTACCACATCTTCTTTATCAAGTCGTCTGTCGATGGGCATTTAGGTTGCTTCCATGACCTGGCTATTGTAAATAGTGCTGCAATGAACATTGGGGTGCATGTATCTTTCTGAATTATGGTTTTCTCTGGGTATATGCCCAGTAGTGGGATTGCTGGGTCATATGATAATTCGATTTTTAGTTTTATAAGGAACCTCCATACTGTCCTCCATAGTGGCTGTATCAATTTACATTCCCACCAATAGTGCAAGAGGGTTCCCTTTTCTCCACACCCTGTCCAGCATTTGTTGTTTGTAGATTTTCTGATGATGGCCATCCTAACTGGTGTGAGGTGATACCTCATTGTAGTTTTGATTTTCATTTCTCTAATGATTAGTGATGTTGAGCAACTTTTCATGTGCTTCTTGGCCATCTGTATGTCTTCTTTGGAGAAAAGTCTATTTAGGTCTTCTGCCCATTTTTGGATTGGGTTGTTTCTTTTTTAATATTGAGCTGCATGAGCTGTTTATATATTTTGGAGATTAATCCTTTGTCTGATGACTCATTTGCAAATACTTTCTCCCATTCTGAGGGTTGTCTTTTCATCTTCTTTCAGGTTTCCTTTGCTGTGCAAAAGCTTTTAAGTTTCATTAGGTCCCACTTGTTTATTTTTGTTTTTATTTCCATTACTCTAGGAGGTGGATCAAAAAAGATCTTGCTGTGATTTATGTCAAAGAGTGTTCTTCCTAATTTTTCCTCTAAGAGTTTTACAGTGCCCAGTCTTACATTTAGCTCTCTAATCCATTTTGAGTTTATTTTTGTGTATGGTGTTAGGGAGTGTTCTAATTTCATTCTTTTACATGTAGCTGTCCAGTTTTCCCAGCACCACTTATTGAAGAGACTATCTTTTCTCCACTGTATACCCTTGCCTCCCTTGTCATAGATTAGGTGGCCATAGGCGCGTAGGTTTATCTCTGGGCTTTCTATCCTGTTACATTGATCTATATTTCTGTTTTAGTGCCAGTACCATAGTGTCTTGATCACCGTGGCTTTGTAGTATAGTCTGAAGTCAGGGAGTCTGATTCCTCCAGCTCCGTTTTTTTCCCTCAAGACTGCTTTGGCTATTCGGGGTCTTTTGTGTCTCCATTACAAATTTTAATATTTTTTGTTCTAGTTCTGTAAAAAATGCCATTGGTAATTTGATAGGGATTGCATTGAATCTGGAGATTGCTTTGGGTAGTATGGTCATTTTCACAATATTGAGTCTTCCAATCCAAGAACACTGTATATCTCTCCAACTGTTTGAATCATCTTTAATTTCTTTCATCAGTGTCTTATAGTTTTCTGCATACAGGTCCTTTTTCTCCCTAGGTAGGTTTATTCCTAGGTATTTTATTCTTTTTGTTGCAATGGTAAATGGGAGTGTTTCATTAATTTCTCTTTCAGATTTTTCATCATGAGTGTATAGGAATGCAAGAGATTTCTGTGCATTAATTTTGTATACTGCAACTTTACCAAATTAATTGATTAGCTCTAGTAGTTTTCTGGTGGCATCTTTAGGATTCTCTATGTATAGTATCATGTCATCTGCAAACAGTGATAGTTTTACTTCCTCTTTTC
Organism: Leucopleurus acutus; assembly: GCF_964270905.1. Classification (NCBI taxonomy): domain Eukaryota; kingdom Metazoa; phylum Chordata; class Mammalia; order Artiodactyla; family Delphinidae; genus Leucopleurus; species Leucopleurus acutus. Next base: position 42,867,641 of record NC_139150.1, read on the forward strand.
TAATTTGTATTCCTTTTATTTCTTTTTCTTCTCTGATTGTCATGGCTAGGACTTCCAAAACTATGTTGAATAATAGTGACGAGAGTGGACATCCTTGTCTTGCTCCTGATCTCAGAGTAAATGCTTTCAGTTTTTCACCATTGAGAATGAGGTTTGCCGTGGGTTTCTCATGTATGGCCTTTATTATGTTGAGGTAGGTTCCTTCTATGCCTACTTTCTGTAGAGTTTTTATCATAACTGGGTGTTGAATTTTGTCAAAAGCTTTCTCTTCATCTACTGAGATGATCATATGGTTTTTATTCTTCCGTTTGTTAATATGGTGTATCACATTGATTAATTTGCGTATGATGAAGAATCCTTGCATCTCTGGGATAAATCCTACTTGATGATGGTGTATGATCCTTTTAATGTGTTGTTGGATTCTGTTTGCTAGTATTTTGTTGAGGATTTTTGCATCTATATTCATCAGTGATATTGGTCTGTAATTCTCTTTTTTTCTAGGATCTTGTCTGCTTTTTGGTATCAGGGTGATGGTGGCCTCATAGAATAGAATGAGTTTGGGAGTGTTCCTTCCTCTGCAATTTTTTGGAAGCCTTTGAGAAGGATGGGTGTTGGCTCTTCTCTAAATGGTTGATAGAATTCACCCGTGAAGCCATCTGGTCCTGGGCTTTTGTTTGTTGGAAGATTTTTAATCACAGTTTCAATTGCATTACTTGTGATTGGTCTGTTCATATTTTCTGTTTCTTCCTGGTTCAGTCTTGGAAGGTTATACCTTTCTAAGAATTTGTTCATTTCTTCCAGGTTGTCCATTTTATTGGCATTGAGTTGCTTTTAGTAATCTCTTAGGAAGGTTTGGATTTCTGCGGTGTCTGTTGTAACTTCTCCTTTTTCATTTCTAATTTTATTGATTTGAGTCCTCTCCTTCTTTGTCTTGATGAGTCTGGCTAATTGTTTATCAATTTTGTTTTATCTTCTCAAAGAACCAGCTTTTAGTTTTATTGATCTTTGCTAATCGTTTTGTTTCTATTTCATTTACTTCTGCTCTGATCTTTATGATTTCTCTACTTCTGTTAACTTTGGGTTTTGATTGTTCTTCTTTCTCTGGTTCCTTTAGGTGTAAGGTTTGATTGTTTGAGATTTTGCTTGTTTCTTGAGGTAGGCTTGTATTGCTATAAACTTCCCTGTTAGAACTCCTTTTGCTGCATCCCATAGGTTTTGGATCGTCGTGTTTTCATTGTAATTTGTCTCTAGGTATTTCTTGACTTCCTCTTTGGTTTCTTCAGTGATCTCTTGGTTATTTAGTAACATATTCTTTAGCCTCCATGTGTTTCTGTTTTTTACATTTCTTTCCCTGTAATTATTTCTAATCTCATAGTGTTGTGGTCAGAAAAGATAATTGATTTGATTTCAATTTTCTTAAATTTACTGAGGCTGATTTGTGACCCAAGATATGATCTAACCTGGAGAATGTTCCGTGCACACTTGAGAAGAAAGTGTAATCTGCTGGTTTTGGATGGAATGTCCTATAAATATCAATTAAATCCATCTGGTCTACTGTGTCATTTAAAGCTTGTGTTTCCTTATTAATTTTCTGTTTGGATGATCTGTCCATTGGTGTAACTGAGGTGTTAAAGTCCCCCACTATAATTGTGCTACTGTCTATTTCCTCTTTTATAGTTATTAGCAGTTGCCTCATATATTGAGATGCTCCTGTGTTGTGTGTATATATATTTATAATTATTATATCTTCTTCTTGGATTGATCCCTTCATCATTATGTAGTGTCCTTCCTTGTCTCTTGTAACATTCTTTATTTTAAAGTCTATCTTATCCGATAAGAGTATTGCTACTCCAGCTTTCTTTTGATTTCCATTTGCATGGAATATCTTTTTCCATCCCCTTTCAGTCTTTATGTGTCCCTAGGTCTGAAGTGGGTCTCTTGTACACAGCATATATATGGGTCTTGTTTTTGTATCCCTTCAGCAAACCTGTGTCTTTTGTTTGAAGCATTAAATCCATTCATGTTTAAGGTAATTATCGTTATGTATGTTCCTATTACCATTTTCTTAATTGTTATGGGTTTGTTATTGTAAGTCCTTTTCTTCTCTTGTGTTACCCACTTAGAGAAGTTCCTTTAGCATTTGTTGTAGAGCTGGTTCGGTGGTGCTGAATTCTCTTAGCTTTTGTTTGTCTGTAAAGCTTTTGATTTCTCCGTAGAATCTGAATGAGATCCTTGCCGGGTAGAGTAATCTTGGTTGTAGGTCTTCCCTTTCATCACTTTAAATATGTCATGCCACTCCCTTCTGGCTTGTAGAGTTTCTGCTGAGAAATCAGCTGTTAACCTTATTGGAGTTCCCTTGTATGTTATTTTTCATTTTTCCCTTGCTGCTTTCAATAATTTTTCTTTGTCTTTAATTTTTGTCAATTTGATTACTATGTGTCTCGGCATTTTTCTCCTTGGGTTTATCCTGCCTGGGACTCTCTGCGCTTCCTGGACTTGGGTGGCTATTTCCTTTCCCATGTTAGGGAAGTTTTTGACTATAATCTCTTCTCATATTTTCTCAGGTCCTTTCTTTCTTCTCCTTCTGGGACCCCTATAATGCGAATTGTTGCATTTAATGTTGTCCCAGAGGTCTCTTAGGCCATAGGCTGTCTTCATTTCTTTTCATTCTTTTTTCTTTATTCTATTCCACGGCAGTGAATTCCACCATTTTGTCTTCCAGGTCACTTATCCGTTCTTCTGCCTCAGTTATTCTGCTATTGATTCCTTCTAGTGTATTTTTCATTTCAGTTATTGTATTGTTCGTCTCTGTTTGTTTGTTCTTTAATTCTTCTAAGTGTTCTTTAATTCTTTTAGGTCTTTGTTAAACATTTCTTGCATCTTCTCGACCTTTGCCTCTGTTCTTTTTCCGAGGTCTTGGATCATTTTCACTATCATTATTCTGAATTCTTTTTCTGGAAGGTTGCCTATTTCCATTTCATTTAGTTATTTTTCTGGGTTTTATCTCGTTCCTTCATCTGGTACATAGCCCTCTGACTTTTCATTTTGTCTATCCTTCTGTGAATGTGGTTTTTGTTCCACAGGCTGCAGGATTGTAGTTCTTCTTGCTTCTGCTGTCTGCCCTCTGGTGGATGAGGCTATCTAAGAGGCTTGTGCAAGTTTCCTGATGGTAGATACTGGTGGTGGGTAGAGCTCTCAAAGAATACTTAAAGCTGAATAATAAGAAGACAATCTAGTTGAAAAATGGACCAAAAATCTTAACAGACACCTCATCAAATAAGATACATAGATAGCAAATAAGCAAAGATGTTCCACATTATGTATAATCAGAGAAATACAAATCAAAATAAGAATAATGAGATAGTACTACACACCTACTATAATAACCAAAATCAGGAATACTGACACCACCAAATAATGGCAAGGATGTGGAGCAGCAGGAACTCACAATTACTGCTGACTGAAATGCAAAAGGGTATAGCCCCTTTGGAAGACAGTCTGGAAGTTTCTTAGAAAACTAAAGATACTCTTACCATATGACCCAGCAATTGTGCTCCTTGATATTTACCCAAAGGAATTTAAAGTTATGTCCCCACAAAAACCTGCACATGCATGTTTATAACAGCTTTACTCATAATTTTATATGAATCAAGTTTATCCACAAAAATTTTATATTCCAATTTTATCACCAAAACTTGGAAGCAACCAAGATGTCCTGCAGTAGGTAATGGATAAACTGTGATACATCAGATAATGGAATATTATTCAGCACTAAAAAAAAATGAGTTCTCAAGTCATGAAATGACAGGGAGGAACCTTAAATGCATATTACTAAGTGAAAGATGTCAATGTGAAAAGGCTTTCTCTTCTCTAATTCCAACTATATGACATTCTGAAAAAGGGAAAACTATGGACACAATAAAAAGATCAGTGCTTGCTAGGGCTTGAGTGTGACAGGGGAGGGATGAATAGAAGATTTCTAGGGCAGTAAGAATACTCTATATGATACCACAATTATGGCTACATATTATGCATTTGTCCAAACCCATTCAAGGTACAACACCAAGAGTGAACCATAAGGTAAACTATAGACTTTGGGTAACTATGATGTGTAAATGTCGGTTTATCAATTCTAACAAATGTACCACTAGGTGGGGGATGTTGTTAAGGGGAAGGCTATGCATGGGTGGATGCAGGGGGTGTATGGGCAATCTCTGTAGCTTCCTATCAACTTTTTTGTGACACTAAAACTGCTGCAATATGAAGAAAGTCTTTAAAAAGTAATAATGATTTTAAAAGAGACTGACATCAAAGAGAGAATAAGTTTTCGTTCACCATTTTTATCCCTGCATTTTAACTTACTTTTTCAATCACACACAATGACTGCTAAAAATATACCTGAATTACTTGAGAAAATTATAAGCTTTCTTTTACCTCCAGTAACCTAAGTATTTGTAACTAATCCCATACATCCTAATTTAACAGTTACATATTATAGATCTGTCTCATTAATGTACCTAAACTTTTCAATTTCTTTAAATATGCCAGCTTAACAACCTGAGGATGACAGGTGCCAAAATAATACCTACCAAATAACAGAGGATTTCCTTTTATCTGCCTTAAACTTTTTAAGCTCAAACTTCAAAGGAAGTTGCCTGATACTTGTAGAGTTCCAGGACTTTATATAATGTCATATCCACTTTATATTGCTCACAACTTACAAAACTGAAATCAAATGCTTCTCAGATTTCATCTTTCTAAATCATTATAGCTTCTGCTTGTGATTGTTTTCGGCACAATTTTCTGGTCCTAACTTATAGCCATTTTAGTATCATAAGAATACTAGTACAGAAGGCTTTCCTGGTGTCTTCTGCCTTTATTCGTTGCGTCTGGGTGTAACGCACTGAACCAGAGTTTGGCAAAATATGGCCATGGATTAATCCAGCCTGCTGCTTATTTCTGTAAATAAAGTATTAACTGGAATACAGCTATGCCCAGTTACTATGTACTGTTTATAGCTGCTTTCATGCTAATATAGCAGAGTTGAGTAGTTGTGACAGACAATGCAACTTCAAGCCTAAAACATTTAATATCTGGCCCTTTAAAGAAAAAGTTTGCTGACTGTTACACTGGATTAATCTCTCATACTCTTGCATTCCATTATCTGTCTATATATAGACATTTTAACCAACTGTTTTAATTCCTGCTAGGCTATGCATATTCCCTACATTACTGGAGGTAAATTCTCCCTAATCATAGACTAGAGCAATCTAAAGCAAGGGAAGTTAGCCATTTCTTCTCTCAGAGTAATATCACTTTTTTCTGGTACCCTGTAACACCCTAGATTCTAGCGTATTTAAGTATAAAATGCTGAAAAAAAATCTATTCTTAAACATGTTTGCAACAGGAAATTACATACATCTTTGTCCTTTCTCACATACTGACAAACTTTAAAAGAAATATCAGACAATAGTAAATAGGCAGGAGGACATTTGGGAAGGAAGCCAAAGAACCTAAGCGTGTCTAAAATTAACCTATACCTAATGCTTGATTGTAAACAACAGCAAAATGTATAGAATGGTTTTCTTTCCTCTTCTCTTTCTCAAACCAAATTCCTGGCATTCCTCTGCTTTAAGACACTCAGAGTCCCAGTTTGATATTCTTGAATAAGGAAGTCTAAGAGAATGAGAGTAAACTGCACAATGTTTTCTAGAGAATTGAGTCCTATAATTTGAAAGGCAAAAAAAAAAAAAGAAGGCATGTAGGTTTCTCTTAGGTCTCTTCCTTTCACATGGTGACAACAGTAAGTAGTATGAACCGGGTCTGCAACATAGCATATGGGAAAAAGACCAGGCTATCACTACTTCCTACTATCCCTTCCATCCATACTTGAGCCACAAAACCTTGAGCACTGCTATGAGAGTATTCTCTTCTTGCCTCTCTAGTAACAATTTCACTTAGATTGTTTGGTAGTTGTTAGATGTGTCTTTCTTTAAATTTTAAAATAGATCTGTGGCTGAGGTTTCAATGCTTGCAAGGGAGAGAAAAATTACTGGTGGAAAGAAAAGGTGAAAGGGCTAGCTACGGTCTTAAACTAGGACTAAATCAACTAACTAGTCCAGTCTAATTTAACAGACTTCTATATTTAGGATACTGGGCTCAAAGTATCAGTCAGCTAACAATAAAATATAAAGATCTCGGTAAAAGCAAACACACGATAAATATAAAATCAAGTATTGTGATTTTTTTTGTGATTTTTTATTTTAACTTCACCTTTTATTTTCTACAGGATTTAGAAAATATAAATCTGTGCTAATGGGTACAATATATAATAAAGATATAACTTGTGACATCAATGACATAAAATGGAGGGGGTGGAGCAGTAAATAGTAGAGTTTTTGTATGCAATTAAAGTTAAGTTGGTGTCAATTTTTTAAAAATTGTCAACTTTACAATGTTATAGGTAATCTCCATGATAACTAAAAAGAAAATATCTATAGAACGTGCATATGTGGAAAAGAGAAGGGCAACAAAACATGTCAGAACAAAAAATCAACTAAACACAAACGAAGGCCATACAGAGGAAAAAAGGGACAAAAAGCTATAAGACATACAGAAAGTAAATAACAAAATGACAAAATTAATTTGTTCCCCATCAGTATTTATTTTAAACATAATGGTTTAAACTTCACAAAGATATAAACTGACAGAATGAATTTAAAAAAAAAAACGATCAAACTATATGTCTGCAAGAGACTGACTTTAGATCTAAGGACACAAATAGTTTGAAAGTGAAAGATATTCTATGCAAATAATATCCAAAAGAAAGCAGGAATGGCTATAGTATCAGTCAAACCAGACAGTAGGTCAAAACCTGTTACAAGAGACAAAAGACATTATTTAATAAAAAGTCACTCCATCAAGAAGATATAACAATTAGAAACATATATGCACCAAACATCAGAGCTCAAAAATATATGAAATATTGACAGAGTTGAGGGAAGAAATAGCTCTACAATAACATGAGACTTCAATACCCCACTTTCAATAACTGATAGAACAACCAGAAAAAAGATCAATACGGAAATAGAGGACTAGAACAACACTGTCAACAAACATAAACAAAACACTCCTCCATCAACAGCAGAATACACATTTTTTCATACATGCACATAGAATATTCTCCAGGATAGACCGAATTTTAGGTCATAAAGCAAGAGTCAAAAATTTTTTAAAGATTGAATAAAAAGCATCCTTTCTAATCACAATGGAATGAAACTGGAAATCAACAGCAGAATGAAAAATGTAAAATTACAAATATGTAGAAATTAACACATTTACTGTTAATGAGTCAAAGAAGAAATCGCCACGGAAATAAAAAAATATCTTGAGACAAGTGAAAATGAAAACACAACATACCAAAATTTATAGCATACAGCAAAAACCGTGCTGAAGGAAATTTATAGCTATAAACACTTACATTGAAAAAGAAAGATCTCAAATCAGCAACCTAACTTCATGCCTTAAAGAACTAAAAAGGAGCAAACTAAACCAAAAGTTAGCGGAAGTAAGGAAATACAGATTAGAGCAGAGAGAGAGAAAATAGAGAATTGAAAAATAATTGAAAAAAAATCAACAAAAGAGTTTGTTCTTCAAAAAGATGAACAAAACTAAAGAACATTTAGGTAGATGGAGATAAAGACAGAAAAGACTCAACTAAAATCAGAAATGATAGTGTGGATATCACTATCAATCCTACAGAAAAAGGAAGGATTTTATGCCAACAAATTGGATAACCTAAATAAAGTGGACAAATTCCTAGAAACACACATCTATCAACACTGAATTTTGAAGGAACAGAAAATCTAGATAGACCTATAACTAATATGGAGAGTGAATCAGTAATCAAAAATCTCACAACATTTCATGAGTGAGTTCTACCAAACATTTAAAGAATTAACACAAATTTTTCTCAAACTCTTCCTGGAAACTAAAAAGAAAGGAATACTTCCTAACTCATTTTAAGGACAGCATTACTCTGATACCAAAACCAGACAAAGATAATACAAGAAAAGAAAACTACAGACCAATATCCCTTACAAACACTGATGCAAAAATCTCCAAAAAAACACGAGCAAACAAAATTCAACAGCATATTAAAAAGATTATACACCATCACCCATCACCCAGGATTTAACCCTGGAACGGAAGAATGGTTCAACATATGAAAACAAATCAGTGTAATACACCACATTAACAAAATGAAGGGACAAAATAACACATGATCATCTCAACTGATGAAGAAAAAGCATTTGGAAAATGCAACACGTTTCCATAATAAAAACACTCAAAAACTAGAAATAGAAGGAAACTACCTCAAAATAATAAAGGTCATATATGAAGAAACCACACATAGCACACTCCATGCAAAAGACTAGAAGCTTTTACTCTATGATCAAAATAAAGGATGCCCACTTAAATTACTTGTATTCAACATAATATTGGAAATTCTAGCCAGAGTAATCAGGCAACAAAGAGAAAAAAAAAGGTATCCAAATTGGAAAGGATGAAGTAAAACTGCCTCTGTTCTAACATGAAGTGGTCGTATATGTAGAAAACTGTAACAATTCCACACACACAAAAAATGTTAGAACTAATAAACAAATTCATCCAAGTTTCAGGATACAAAATCAACTTGGAAAAATCAATTGAGTTTCTATTAACCAACAAATAAATTAAGAAAACAATTCCATTTATAATAGTATCAAAAAGAATAAACTTAACCAAGGAAGAAAAAGACATACACTGAAAACTACAAAATAATGCTGAAAGAAATTTTAAAAGACACAGGTAAATGGAAAGACATCTTGTATTCATGTATTGGGAGACCTGATGTTAAGATGTCACTACTGAAAACATTTGCAGATTCAATGCAATCCATATCAAAATCTCAATGATACCTGTTGTTAAAAATAGAAATATCCATCTTAAAGTTCAAAAGGAATCTCAAAGGACCCCAAATCACCCAATCAATATAGAAAAAGATTAATGTTGGATGACTCATGCTTCCTGATTTCAAGTTACTACAAAGCTATAGGAATCAAAACAGTGTAGTATTGGCATGAAGACAGACACAGAGACCAAGGGAACAGAACAGAAAGCCCAGAAATAAACCATCACATATATGGTCAAATGATTTTCAACAAGGGTGTCAAGACTATTCAATAGGGAAAGGCCAGTCTTTTTAACAAATGGTGCTGAAAAAAAACTACACATCCACATGCAAAAGAATAAAGCTGGATCCTTACCTTACAACACATCCAAAAATTAACTCAAAAAGGTTTCCTAAGCATTAAAAGTATAAAACTCGTTGGAAAAAATTATACAGGAAAAACACTGGATTTGGTGATAATTTCTTAGATATGACAACAAAAGCACAGGCAACAAAGATAAATTAAACTTAATCACAATTCATAGCTTTTGTGCATCAAAGGACGCTATCAAGAGTGATAAATAAGACAATCCACAAGAAGAAAGAAAATATTTGCAAATCATTTTATCTGGTAAGAAGTTAATATCCAGGAAAATATTTTTAAAAAACCAAACCTCCAACTTAACAACACAAACAACCTAATTAAAAGGTGGGCAAAGGACCTGAACAGACATTTCTCTAAAGAAATATATAAATTGCCAATAAGAACATGAAAATATGCTCAACATCACTAATCATTAGAAAATGCAATTCAAAACTATAATTAAATACTACTTCACGCCTGTTAGGATGGCTATTATTTTTTTGAAAGGGAGAAAATAACAAGTGTTGGTGAAGAGGTAAGAGAATTTGGAACCCCTGTGAATTGCTGATGGGAATATAAAATGGTGCAACTGCTATGGAAAACAGCAGGACAGTTCCTCAAAAAATTAAAAATAGAATAATCCAGCAATTCCACTTCTGGATATATACCCCCCAAAATTTAAAGCAGGGACTCCAATAGATATCTGTATACTGATGTTCACAGCAGCATTATTACAACAATCAAATGTCCATTAACCCATGAATGGATAATATATGATATATACATGCAATGGAATTAGGCCTTAAAAAAAATGAAATTCTGACATACACTACAACATGGGTCAACATGAAGACCTTATGCTATGTGAAATAAACCAGGCAGAAAAGGAGAAATATTGTACGATTCCACTTACATGAGGTACCTAGAGTAGTCAAATTCATAGAGACATAACACAGAATGATGACTGCCATGGACTTGGGGGAGGACAGAGTGTGGTATTATTGTTTAACAATGGGTAGAATTCCAGTCTGTGAAGCTGATATGGTGGAGTGGTTGGACAAAAATGTGAATGTACTTAATGCCACTGAATGATACACTTAAAAATGGTAAATTTTGTTATATATATTTTACTACAAAAAAATCAATGAAACATGGCATTTCTTAGCTATATAACTACTAAGAAAATCTACAATCACATGAAACAGGTAATACATACTTGGGCATCCTTATATCCATGAAAACCATGGCCTTAGAGAGTTCCACATTGAAGTGCATAGGTACCAAGATATGTTGTGTGGATACATTGAGTTTTCGTGCTTCTTTCCAATTATCACCTAATTACAGAAAACAGTACGTGTTTAACACAGGTGTAATTTGACAAACATACTAAACCTAACATTACCATTAATACTTCATAGTCATACAGTGCATGGTATGAGGAAATCTTCCTACATCTAGATAATCTTAATGCCATATTCCCAGGTACACATACTCAGCAGGTAAATTCTTTTCCCTTTCAAAGACTCTATGTTTTAATAGGAAAAATGCTTATTAAAATGTTAACAACAACATAGTTTTAATCAAATCTACTGTGCATCCTTGGCAATCACTATGCCAACCATACATTACTCAAAAAACATGGCTCTGATGCAATAATGAAAAAGGTAGGGAAAAGTGCAGTTCTTCAGTATTAACTAATAAAAGTTAAATTTAAGATTTATAACTGACACTGTTCTAGGCAATGTTTAAATTTTCATTTAATTCTCACAATGATGTATAACATCCCATTTTAGAAAAATGAGACTGAGAGGAATTTACAGCTTGCTTATGGTCAAAAAGCTAGTGAGTGATAAGGCTGAAATTGTCACCCAGGTCTGCCAACATGCAACCCTCTGGCAACATTCACTGCAGTGTCACAAGCCTAAATGTTCAGTAAAGGAATGGCTAAATAACTGACAGCATAGCCTTAGAACTTTAGATAGCCAGTTAAAATCATGAATTTAAGTGCCCAAAATATTACTGGTAAATGAAAGGGAGGTCAGCATATAAAACTATGTAAATCATGTTAAAAACGCATTCACAAACACTCCCAAACACCACACAAAATACATCCCATACATTCACAGGCACATACATTGAAAAAAACACCAAAAGGATATCCACTGAAATATCAACAACGCTCATGTGTGAGCAGTAGGATAAAGAATGATGTTGTTTTTCTGTATTGTCCAGATTTTCTAAAAGACATGTCTATATTACAAAGAAATAACTTTTAAAATTTATAACAAGATTAATGGGATCCATAAAATACAAAGCAGTTTCATGTACATTATTCCATTTGAACCTAATAATATCATAAGTCAGTTAAATCTTCAGTCAAGGAAAACCAAGCAAATGAAAGCTTAGACTCCTGAAGACAGGTAGTAAAATGGACTTTATTACAATTTTTAAAATTCCAACAGTACCGAGATAAATCAAATATTTCCTTCACTTCTCAATTTACAGATAAAAAATAAGATATTTAGAAGCATGTGTTTCAGTATTTATCAGGAAAGTCAATGACAATTACATAAAGTAACCCCAATGTCAAAAAAAACCCTGCCCCCCAAAATATTTAATTATTTAAGAATAGTTAATGCTTATCAAAAACAACTCCAAGGAATTCCAATAATTTTCAGATAATAATAATGAAATACTGAAAACAATTTTTTACAAAGCATCTCAATATCTTAACTATTAAGTATGGCTCATGGACTTTGAAAACCAGTTACCAAAATGTATCAAACACACCAAAATATAGTAACGTATTCCTTGAAAATAAATTTATGGATTTTTCTATAAACAATTTGCATTTGCCATCCACTATACTACTGGGCTCCTTTTACACCAACTGAAATATGATAAAAATAAAAACCAAGTTCATTACTCTTAAAAGCAAGTACAGTTAAAGAAAAAAATCAAATGTTCCAGTCCTATATACACTAACAGTTTTAATAATCGTAACTTTAGCATCTCATTGCTCCTCCTTCTATTAGTTAGCTCAGATAATTAAAATTTCACCATATACTCATCTCAATGTTCACTAACACCCTGGAGATTCAGAAGCAATATGACAGTGGAAAGAGGGCTCAACTAGTCTGGGCTCTCTATCTATTTTAATGGATCCTGACAAGTGAATTTCTGGCTTTGGTCACTTCAACTAAAAAACTAGATCCAGATCAGAGACGCCTATTTGTACACCAAAGTGAATAGGGTAAAGGTATTCCTACGATAGTGACCTTCTGCAGTCTTTGTGTAACTGTTTACAGCCTGGGCTATCAGAGCCCCTAAGCTGGCTGCCTCTGGCCTTGAGCAGCCTCTTCTGGTTATCCCATTGTGTAATACAAATATCACTTTAAATATGTGCCAGTACTTTCCAACCTTTACTGGTATAGATCAGGATTTCTCAATCTCAGCATTACTGATATTTGGGCCAAGTCTGTTGTGGGGTGGCTTTCGCCCATATTGTTTGAGGTTTAGTAGCATCCCTGACCTCCACTCACTAGATGCTAGTAGTGCCCCAACTCCCCACTCGTGACAACAAAAAATGTCTCTAGACATTGACAATGTCTCTTGAGGGATAAAATCACACCTACTTGAGATATTGCTCCTAGGAAATATCTACTATCACTTCTAATTCAAAAATATAAAAGTTCTAACATATTTAGGATGAAAGTCTTCAGAGAAACTGTCTAAAAACCTAATTAATCACTTCAGCAAAATGAATCAACAAATAATGCACTGTATACTTACCAACTCTGCTATAAAGCAGCTGTATGCTTGTAAGCTGAATATCAAAGGAATCATAAGCTCTATGCATTATCTCTTCAAGTTTCGCCCCACCTTGTTTTAAATCTGGTAATTCTGAACGAATTTTACTTGTCACCTTGAAGATAATTTTAATAGTTTAAATTACTTCAAAATGAAAATATAAAGTTTTTTATCTTTCAGACTATAATATAAAAATTTAACAGGAGGAGATAAACTCACAAGCTGACATACATTATAAGACTATTAGAAATGTCTTTATCCATGACATATATAATAAGAAGGCCAGGTATAAAGTAAAGTTTTACATATTAAGTTATATTTTCCAATCATTTATATTAAAAAAGGGGAACAAAGCCAGCCCTGGTAAATAATAGATCTAAAAATTTTTTTAATCTGCTAAGAAGTCTTTTTATTAAAAACAAAATTAAGAGAAAAATATAACTTACAAAATGTTTTCATGGCACGATGACAGATATTTAGATAACTTTATAAGAAGAAGTGAGAGTCCACAATTAAATATTAGTGTACCTGAATTTTACTTCCAGCTCTGCCATTTATGCAAACCCAAGCAAGTTATAGTTGTACTTCCCCTTTGCTTGGTATACTATGCATACTACTGTTTTCACTCAGGTATCCTGGAGATCACTTCACAGTAGTATATAAAGATCTTATTAATTCATATTTATATATATATATATATATATATGTATACACACACACATACATGTATGTGTATATATATTTTTTATTTTAACATTTTTCCCTTTATTTTACATAGTTCATGTGAAGTAGACAGTCAAAATTGATTATCTGTTTGAAAGGTAATAAATTTTAGGCAAAAGGTTAAGCAAATTGCCTCAGGTCATAAAACTAGAGATACCCTTCTGACCACTATACCTTTCCACTGGCTGTTTCCACTATACCGTACTGCCCATAAACCAATTCCATAACTAAGTTCAAATATGAATAATTATCTGTATAAAATTTTATTATAAATGTAAATCCAGCAGTGTCTACATAATTACTAACTGAAGAGTAAAAACAAAAATATATATATATATATATAATAAAGGAGAATGTCAATATTAAGGAAAGGCACAAATTTGTTAGGTAGCCAGAAAAAGCATTCCAATATTATCCATCCCTTCTGGGTCTTTAAATTGTTAAAGTTATTCCTCTACATTTCATGATCTGGAGTACTGCTGTCCAACAGAACTTTCTATGATGATGGAATTGTTCTCCATCTGTTCTAATACAGTAGCCACTAGCCATCTGTGACTATTAAACACTTGAATGTGGCTAATGTAACTAAGGAACTGAATTTTTAAAAATTTTAATCAACTTAAACAAATACATGTGGCCAGTGGGTACCACACTGAACAGCATAGATCTAGAAACACCGAAAAAAAAGTATTCTCTACTCAAAACTGAGGGGAAAAATCATACATAATTGAATAAGAAGCAAAATGCAAGAAGACCATCTCTCAATTTTAGGATTCTTTAATAGAAATATTAAAATGCCAATATCTAAAGTATATACACAAAAAATTTCAGAAGGATGAATATATATTTGATTACTTCCAGAACTCCCTTCCACTCCACACACTTTAATTGACCAAGTAATAAATTTAAATTGAAAAGGAAATAAACTCCTCAAGCATTACTCTCAAATTTTATAAATATAATTCTTAGGTTCACCCCTGACCTTCAGCATTCAATTGGTCATTTTCCTATTAGAAATGTAGGGAAACTATCTAATTATATGAAACTTCACTTTACTTGCCAGAAGGGAAGATTCCTCAAATCCTAGTTTCTGCTATTAAGCTAAAAATTAATATACCAAATCAAACCTCTAAAAACCAAAATACATCTTAAACAAAGAAACACCGTGTCATATTATAAAATAATTATTAGTAGTATATACCTTTAGATGACCAAGATCCAAAAGAAGCAGATTTGACGTAGGGTTAAAAATTCCATCTTGTGGGATAATAATATATGAAGCCTTCAAATTAATTTTGAGATCAAGAACTTTCTGTGTTTCAATAATATACAGCAGACCTGCATAAAAGTTAAATCTTTAAAATGAATTGTTTTCACAAATTACTCAAGAAATAGAGAATCATTAAACACATGAATTGGTAGCACAACCTTAAAATAATGTGAAATTAGTATTAATTTTAAAATAAACTTGAGCAGAATATTTTCAATATAAAGTAAGATATTTGTTAGTCAATGTGTATACTCATTAAATATAACTGAGTACAAAACTGGAATCCTTCTTCAAAAAGAAGTTTTTGACCCATAAACCCAATTTGGGAAAACTGGGGAGATACACATCTAAAAAAATTAAGTTACATGAAATATTAGAATCTATATAATTCTTCCCAATTCGTGAACTTAATACAGCTACTTCTACCATACTGAACAATGATACTTGATCTTTATATTACTCTGAGACAATGAAAATCCTGGATTATTAAATCATCTTCAATAAAACTGTATGTAAACCAGAAAAAGCAACCAGAACTTTCTATGAAAATGGATGAATCTACCAAAGTGAATTTCAACTAAGATAAAGTCTTGAACTTATACTAAAACATTTAACTAGATTTCTAAATCTTGGTAACATGAATAAATAGGTAGGCAAACCTACTCTTCCACTAAAAGCAACAAAAATGGTTGGATATAAAGCAAAACAAACAAACAGCAACAACGAAACCTACTAAAAACACTAAGAGGAGGCAAGAAAGTAAGGATCTATGAAGCCAAAAATCAGATTGAAAGAGAAAACCTAACAGATTTAAATGGGAGCCATAAAAATTTTATCCTGAGACCATTTTCTGCACTTGGTAAACTCTGGAACTCCTTTCCATAGCCTCACAGAGTATAAAGAACAGATGACAGGGCTCCCCTGGTGGCGCAGTGGTTGAGAATCTGCCTGCCAATGCAGGGGACACGGGTTCGAGCTCTGGTCTGGGAAGATCCCACATGCCACGGAGCAATTAGGCCCGTGAGCCACAACTACTGAGCCTGTGTGTCTGGAGCTTGTGCTCTGCAACAAGAGAGGCCGTGACAGTGAGAGGCCTGCACACCACGATGACGAGTGGCCCCTGCTCGCTGCAACTAGAGAAAGCCCACACACAGAAACGAAGACCCAACACAGCCAAAAATAAATATAAATATAAATAAATAAATAAAAAAGAAAAAGAACAGATGACAAAAATGAGGAGTCTAAAAAAAAAAAAAAAAAAATGAGGAGTCTAGGGCTTCCCTGGTGGCGCAGAGGTTGAGAGTCCGCCTGCCGATGCAGGGGACACGGGTTCGTGCCCCGGTCCGGGAAGATCCCACATGCCGTGGAGCGGCTGGGCCCGTGAGCCGTGGCCGCTGAGCCTGCGCGTCCGGAGCCTGTGCTCCGCAACGGGAGAGGCCACAGCAGTGAGAGGCCCGCGTACCGCAAAAAAAAAAAAAAAAAAAAAAAAGAGTCTAGCAGGAGTTCTTTTCATAAATCTGGGATCTAAAAGGTACATACTCAAAGTAAGAGTAATCCAGAAGTTAAACCTCCCTGTCCCTAAAACCTACCCATAGAATGCAAAGAATGTCTCTGAGAAAAACTGGGAAAAATGGGTAGTCTCTCTGTGAATCATAATCACAATACAGTCCTCAAGTGGATATGTAGCACAACTTTTGTCATTCCAAAACATTTCAAGTAATGACTTTAGATAGTGGTCCCACCAACATGCTCGAGATACCTGGCAGGAAAAAATGAAATTCTTCCCTGAATGAAAGTCCATTTATCCTAGACTTCAGGGAATTCTCCCAAATAATTTTCCAATAAAAATGAGCAGCTCACAATCAAAACTCAACAAAAAGACAAAGGTTAACATGAATATAAGAAACAGCAGAAATAAGAGAGGAGAAATAAAAACACAAAAGTCTTAACATAATGGAACTGAAGAGATAATTATCTGGTGAGACAATATAAAATAACTATACAGTTGACCCTTGAACAACACAGGTGAGTCCACTTACACAAGAATATTTTTCAAAAGTAAATATTTACATTACTACATGGTGTCTGGTTGGTTGAATCCGGGGATATGGAAGAACTACAGATACAGACGGCCCACTGCAGATTATACACAGATTAACTCTCGCATTATTCAAGGGTCAACTGTGCTTATAATGTTTGAAGAAATAAAAGACAAGTTTGAATATATCCATGGGAAAGAGAACTATAAAGAATAAAAAATCAGATTTTAAATACAACAAAGCAGAATTCCTAAAATGAAAATATAATCATTGAAATTAAACACAATGGGAAGATTATTAAGCACATTAGACAGCTGAAGAGGAATTCAGTAAAAATCAGAAGATAAATTAAAGGAAATTACCCAGCATGCAACAGAGGAAAAACAGATGGAAAGAAAACAAAATATATAAGTTAAGAATGACAGAGTAAAAAAAGCTAAAATATATTTAGCCAGAGTTCCAGAAGAAGAGAATCAAGAGAAAAAAAATCTGAAGAGTTAATGGCTAGAAATTTTCCAGATGGATTTTCTAGAAATAATTAAATCTACCAATCCTCAGATTGGTCCACAGTTGGATACATCATACTGAACCTATAGAATATAAAAGATAAAAACATCTTAAATGTAAAAGAAAAAGGATAATCTACAAAGAAGCAGCAAACACACTAACACCTGAATTTTCAACATCAGTAACAGGAGCCAAAAGACAGTAGAATGGTCACTTCAGTGTGCTAAGAACAATATAATCATCAACTCTGAATTACATATCCAGTAAAAAAATATCCTTCAAAACTGAGGACAATTACTTTCAGACCAAAACCAAACGATACAACAAACAAAAAAGTTTGCCATCAGCAGACTCTCAATAAAGAAAACAATGTATAAATGAACTACCGAAAGAAAGGAAATAATTCCAGATAAAGGGTGTTAAGTTCAAATAGGAATGAAGAGCAAAGAAAGTAGTTGATATATAGGTAATTATAAACCAATGCATTGACGCTACAAACAAAAATTGTTCTATGAAGTTAAAACAAGAAAAAAATAACAATAGCATGTAAGTAATGAGGATGGTGAAAGGAGTTCAAGTGTTCTAAAGTGTTCCTTGCAATGACTGGGAGAAGGTAAAATGTTTCATTACATTTTATCTCAACAAAAATTTGTGTTTTAATTACTACAGTAAAAAGAGAAAGAGAATATTTAAGTTTCAAATGGTACAAGGGTGGGAGTGGAGGAAGTAATGCTAGAATTTATCCAAAGGCAGGAAAGAAAGGTCAAGAAATATGACTGTCAGTATCACAGCTTGAAAAACATCCCACTATATGTTGTTGACATGACACATCTAAAAATAAAGATAGAGGGAAAAAGTAAGTAAAAGAATAAAAAAAATACAGCAGGCAAATTATAACAAAAAGAAACCTAGAATATCCATACTAATATCAGAACAAAAAAGAAAAAATATTAAAAAATTAAAGCATTACTAAAAATATTGACAACTTCATCCAGATAAAAGATTTGGTTCATTGGGGAAAAAATATCTCTGCATGTAACTAATATAGCACCAAACTTTATAAGGAAGAAAATTAAAGATCTACATGAAATAGACAAATCCAAATGGAAAGTTTGGTGTTCTTCATATATTTCTCTAAATAACTGTTAGAATATGGTGAAACAAGAAGGAAAAAAATCCAGTAAGGATACAAAAGATTTGAAGTACATGATAAACAAATGTGACTTAAAGGATATGTATAGATATTAAAAAGATATGCTTTTCAAACATATATGGAATATTTTTTAAATTACCATATATTGAGCCAGAAAGCAAGTCTCAACAAACTACAAAGCATTAAAAACCACAGAGATCATCTCTATAGTCCACTATATTTTGAAAATGGAATCTCTAATTTAAAATCTCCCCCAAAGAAATCTCCAAACCCAAATTATGCCAAACACTGAAAGAAGAAATGAGACCCAACAAACCAATTGGCTGAACAAACCAATCTTACACAAATTCTCCAAAGAATAAAGGATGGAACTTTTATTTTCTGAGGCCAATATACTAAAATCTGGAAGTCATTACAAGAAAGGAAAATGACAGGCCAGTTTCTGTCATAAACAGAATTTCAAAACTCCTAAAAAAATTTTGCAATTAACTTAAATGTGGTACATAGGTTAGACCTTTCTAAGTGTAAGAAATGATTATCATTATATCTAAATTTAAATATAAAGGTACCAAATTAGCTTCAACTAAAACTGTATCTAGTCTAGAAATATAAACTCAAAAAATACTTTACCAAAATCAGCATAACATGACTGAAAGTTTAGTATAGGATAAGTACTTAATTCACCAACATTAATACTGGCATTTACCTGCTGCTGTCTTATCACGAAATTCTTCAAGTTTTGTCAAAGTCACTGAAGTCAGCTGTGCTAGATTTACATCTTTTGGAGGTCTGAAGAATTCCACTATACTATTTACTGTTCTCTGTTAAAATAAGCATCATTAACATGAGGCACAAACTCAAGGCAAATTGAAATATATTAAAACTTAGGAATTACAAAAATGCTTACTGCATCATATAGCATTTCTAAAGGTTCAGCTTCTATGATACACCTTTGAGCAACGGTTTCATCTAATGGATTTATCTCAAATATAATTCGCAAGAGTGATGCAGCATCATCCAATGAAGACAGGAGGCGGGGTTTTGTTGAATTATCTGGTAAGCCAGTAATATGAAATGAACCTATTTTGGTTTCGAATCTGCATGAAAAAAGATAGGACAGAAATTAGCAATCAGTACAATTTTAAAGTATTTTTCAAATTAAAAATAATAAAATAAAAATAAAAACAATTGCACTTTAGGGCTTCCCTGGTAGCGCAGTGGTTAAGAATCCACCTGCCAATGCAGCGGACACGGGTTTGAGCCCTGGTCCAGGAAGATCCCACATGCCACAGAGCTACTGAGCCCACGAGCCACAACTACTGAGCCTGCGAGCCACAACTACTGAAGCCCGTGTGCCTAGAGCCCCTGCTCCGCAACACAAGAAGCCACTGCCAACGAGAAGCCCACACACTGCAACAAAGAGCAGCCCCCACTTCCTGCAACTAAAGGAAGCCCGCACATAGCAACAAAGACCCAACATAGCCAAAAATTAAAATAAATTTATTAAAAAAAAAAATTTCACTTTGCATTTCTTGCTACTCCATTCCATGCACACCGAAGAAAATACACAACTATTAGATCTAAACTGACATAGATTAATTCACAAAGAACTCTATTCACATGTTGATTTCCAGATTAAGAAGCTTTTGAAGGGTCAGGGGTTTCTGGTTCCCTATGAAAGGAGTCTGAAGTCACCACTCCATATTAACAACAAGTAAAAGGCTGAACAAACCAAAAAATCAACAACTCTTCTTCGATATGTAAGAGAGGGGAGTACATGGGGCAAACTGCTGCCCCTAAGACTGAAGACACAGACAGGGAGTGGAGTCATGGCTTACCAGAGCAGAGATCTGCAAAAATGAAACCACCACGGACACTAGAGCCAAGGTTGGAAAACCTAAACTGTAACTGAATTGCTGGAGACTTAGTGTGGACAACTCTGAGAGTTAAAAACTCCAGAGGGAACTATTACCTGACACCGGGCAGAATGGCCATCATCAAAAAATCGACAAACAATAAATGTTGGAGAGGGTGTGGAGGAAAGGGAACCTTCCTACACTGCTGGTGGGAATGTAAATTGGTACAGCCACTATGGAGAACTGTATGCAGGTTCCTTAAAAAACTAAAAATAGAGCTACCAGATGACCCAGCAATCCCACTCCTAGGCATATATCCAAAGAAAACCATAATTGGAAAGGATGCATGCACCCTGATGTTCACTGCAGCACTAGTTACAATAGCCAGGACACAGAAGCAACCTAAATGTCCATTGACAGAGGAATGGATAAAGAAGACATGATACATATATACAATGGAATATTACTCAGCCATAAAAAGGAATGAAACAGTGCCATTTGTGGAGACATGAATGGACCTAGAGATTGTCATACAGAGCGAAGTAAGTCAGAAAGAGAAAAACAAATACAAATAATATCACTTATACGTGGAATCTAGAAAAATGGTACAGGTGAACTTATTGGCAAAGCAGAAAGTCACAGATGTAGAGACCTTATGGTTACTAAGGAGGGGGGAGAAGGGGGACGAATTGGGAGATTGAGATTGACATATATACACTACTATGTATAAAATAGATAACTAATGAGAACCTACTGTTTAGCATAGGGAACCCTACTCAATGATCTGTGGTGACCTAAATGTGAAGGAAATTTTAAAAAGAGTGGATATATGTATATATATATAACTGATTCACTTTACTGTACATCAGAAAGTAACACAATATTGTAAAGCAACTATACTCCAATGAAAATTAATTAAAATAAAAAACTCTAAGGGGACCCAGCCACAGGGGAGTCCCCCAAATAATTTGAGATACACCTCCAAGAATTCGACCAGGTTCCCACAGTAAATATTGGAGAAATATCCCCTCCTCAGGCAAGTGGAGAGGACGATGAACCATTTAAAAATATGCCAGAGCACTCTACTGTTCTTAGCAAGGCCTGCCCTCTGGAGAAACGAGTTAACTAGAGCCTTACCTAATGGGGTATTATCAGAGCCAAAATGACCAAGGGAAGGGAAATATCCAACTCCAGTCAAGTCTATCACTCCATATGGGGGGAGGGAAATACCCAACTCCAGCCCATACTACCCATTCTATCCCCCTAAGGGGGTAAGGAAAAAAAACTGAGAAACTCTTGTTAAGTTCACAGTACAGAAGCACAGGCTCATTCAAAGACTGAGAGCTCATCACAGAACTACAGAACTCTTCCCTTTCTCCCACATCTTATTACCAAATTATTAAGGACCTATTTACAGCAATTCCTTTTACCCAGTATATAATGTCTGGCTATCAGGAAAAAATAACAAGGCATACAAAAAGGCAAAAAACACAATTTGAAGTGACAGAGCAAGCATCAGAACCAAACATGGCAGGGATGCTGGAATTACATGACTAGAAATTTAAAGCAACTACAATTAATATGTCCAACGGTTAATATGTCTAACAGATAAAGTAGACAATCTGCAAGAACAGATGAACAATGTAAACAGAGGGATGGAAATCCTAAGAAAACCAAAAATGAATGCTAAAGATAAAAATCACTGTAACAAGAATGACTTTGATGGGTTTATTAGGAGACTGCACAGTTGCACAGCTAAGGAAATCCCTAAGCTGGAGAACAGATCAGAAAAATCATAAAAATACAGAAAGCATTTCTAAAAAATCAGAAGAGAATATCCATGCATAACTACAAAAGTTGTACTGTACAAGTAATGGGAATACCAGAAGGAGAAGAGAGAAAGGAACACAAGAAATATTTCAATCAATAATGATTGAGAATTTCTCCAAATTAATATCAGATACTAAATAGTAGATTTAGGAAGCTCAGAGAACATCAAGCAGAATAAATGCTAAAAAAAACCCCACAAAACATACAAAACAAAAAGCAAAAAAAACCCACTGCACCTAGGCATATTTTCAAACTACAGAGAATGAAATATAAAGAAAAAAAATCCTAAAAAGATCTAGAGGGGAAAAAAATCCTTACTTATAGAGAAGCAAAGATAAGAATTACTTCCACATTCTCAGAAACCATACTAGCAAGAACAGGGTATAACAAATATTTTAAAGTGTAAGAGCAAAAAACTCTAAACTAGAATTCTGTACTCCATGAACTTTCCCTCCAAAAGTAAAGAAGAAATAAAGACTTCCTCAGACAAACAAAAATGGAGAAAAATTGTTGTCATTAGACCTGCCTTTCAAGAAATATTAAAAGTAGTTACATAGAGAGAAGAAAATAAATGTAAGTTGGAAACTCAGATTACATAAAGAAAGAGCACTGAAGTAGGAAAGTGAGGGTAAAATGCAAACATTTAATTGTCCTAACAGATTATTAGTATGTTCATTGTTAATAATCTAAGAGTGTATTGAATAACAGGAATGACACAAGGGATTAGAGGAAGGAATTAAGATATTTTGTTATTACTGGGTACTCACATTACCTGTGAGATAGTATAGTATTATTTCAAAGCAGACTTAGATCAGTTGTTTAAAAAAAAAAAAAAAGAAACGAAATTGAGTTATTTGTAGTGAGATGGATGGACCTAGCATCTGTCATACAGAGTGAAGTAAGTCAGAAAGAGAAAAACAAATACCGTATGTTAACACATATATACGGAGTCTAAAAAACAACAAAAAAAAGACAGGTCATGAAGAACCTAGGGACAAGACAGGAATAAAGACACAGACCTACTAGAGAATGGACTTGAGGATACAGGGAGGGGGAAGGGTAAGCTGGGATAAAGTGAGAGAGTGGCATGGACATATATACGCTACCAAATGTAAAATAGATAGCTAGTGGGAAGCAGTCACACAGCACAGGGAGATCAGCTCGGTGCTTTGTGACCACCTAAAGGGGTGAGATAGGGAGGATGGGAGGGAGGGAGGCAGACACAAGAGGGAAGAGATATGGGGACATATGTTTAACTGATTCATTTTGTTATAAAGCAGAAACTAACAGACCATTGTAAAGCAATTATACTCCAATAAAGACTTTTTTTTTGTAAAAGAAAGGGGCTTCCCTGGTGGCGCAGTGGTTGAGAGTCCGCCTGCCGATGCAGGGGACACAGGTTCGTGCCCCAGTCCAGGAAGATCCCACATGCCGCGGAGCAGCTGGGCCCGTGAGCCATGGCCACTGAGCCTGCACGTCTGGAGCCTGTACTCCACAACGGGAGAGGCCACAGCAGTGAGAGGCCCGTGTACCACAAAAAAAAAAGAAAGAAAAAAAAGAAAAAAGGCATTCCACAATAAAGATGTTAAAAAAAATTAAATAAATAAAAAGGCAAAAAAAAAAAGCTATACATACTACTATATATAAAATAGATATCTAATGAAGATCTACTGAATAACACAGGGAACTCTATTCAATACTCTGTAATGACCTATATGGGAAAAGAATCTAGAAAAGAGTGTATATGTATAAGTTTTCTACTTTGCTGTACAGCAGAAACTAACACATTTTAAATCAACTATACTCCAATAAAAATTAAACATTTTTTAAAAATTAAAATAAAATAAAACAAAAAACAAAAAAGTATATTAAATGCTCTAGGGCAACCACTAAAAAAAGTTTAAAAAATTTTAACTGATGTGCCAAGAAAAGAGAGAAAATGGAATCATACAAAATGTTCAATTAAACTGCAAAAAGAAGAAAAGACATGGTAGACAAAAACAGGAACAAAGAACAAGGGCAATAAATAGAAAACAGTAACAATTATGGTAGGTATTAATTTTAAGAGAATAAGAAAATAAGCCACAGAATAGGAGAAAATATTTGCGAACAACACATCTGATAAGGACCTGTTATCTAAAATATATAAAGAACACTTTAAACTCAACAAGAAGAAAACAAACAACACAATTAAAAAATGGGCTAAAGATCTTAACAGACACCTCACCAAGTAAGACGGACAAATAAGCATATGAAAAGATGCTCTATGTCATATGTCATCATGGAAATGAAAATTAAAACAACAGTGACATACAACTACATACATATTAGAATGGCCAAAATCTGGAATAATGACAACACCAAGTAATGACAAGGATGTAGATGGAGCAATAGGAACTCTCATACATTGCTGGTGGGAATTCAAAATGGTACAGTCACTTTAGAAGAAAGTTTGGTGGTTTCTTACAAAATTAAGCATATTTTTACCATGTGATCCAACAATCGGCTCCTTGATATTTACCCAAAGGAGCTGAAAACTTATGTCCATATAAAACCTGCACAGCTGTTTACAGCAGCTATATTCATAACTGCCAAAACGTAGAAGCAATCAAGATGTCCTTCAGTAGGTGAATGGATAAACTGTGGTACATCCAGACAATGTAATGTTATTAAGTGCTAAAAACCATGAGTTATCAATTCATGAAAAGACATATAGGAAGCTTAAATGTATATCACTAAGTGAAAGAAGCCAGGCTACACACTGTATGATTTCAACTACAGGGCATTCTAAAAAAGGCAAAACTATGAACACAGTAAAACAATCAGTGGTTGGGGGAGTGAGTAAGGAATGAATAGCAGAACGGAGGATTTTTAGAGCAGTGAAAATACTGTGATACTGTAACAATGGACACTTGTCATTCTATGTTGTCCATACCACAGAATGTACAACAAGAGTGCACCATGATGTAAACTATGGACTTTGGGTGATTATGCCAGTGTAGGTTCATTTTTAGTAAAAATGTACTATTCTGGTGAGTGGTGTTGATAATTGCAGGGGGGCTCTGTATGTGCAGGGTAGAAGGTATATGAGAAATGTCTATACCCCCCTCTAAACTTTGTTGTAAACCTCAAACTGCTCTAAAATAATAAAGCCTTTAAAAAAAAGTTAATGGATAAGTATTGTCTTTGGAAGTGACAGAAAAAGGTGCTCAAATAATCGAGTTTCTCCACTGAAATGACGATTAAACTAACAAAAACTCCCAGAATCAACTTTCTTGCAAGTCTGGAATTTAATAAAAAACTTAAAGCAACCAGGGAAAAATGAAAGAGGTAAAGACAGCTGAATTTCAGAAAGATAGCACTCTGGCATTTCTGTTTATCTGCCTATCATCCCCATTCCTTAGCAAAGCAGTGGGCAATATTCCTGGTTTGGCTTCCTGGAGCCAGGGGACTAACACAAGCTGCTATGCTGTGAATGTCTGTGTCCCTCAAATTTCATTTGTTGAAATTCTAATGCCTAATGTGATGGTTATTTGGAGGTAGGACTTTTGGGAGGTGATTAGGTCATTAGGGCAGAGCCCTCATGAATGGGATTAGTGGTCTTTAAAAAGAGGCGCTAAAGGCTCCAGGATAGGTTGCAAGCTGCCGCTGCTGCCCTCCTGGGCTCCAGGAGCAATCTTGAGCTGCTGCTGCCACCCTTGCAGGCTCTAGGAGCAGTTGCGAGCCGCCTCCGCCGCCATCATGGGCTCTGTAGGCGTGCACGAGCTGCCATTGCCACCAAGTGCCCTGGGAGTGGGTGCCAGTAGCTGCATCTACACACCCCCTACTAATGGGGGTAACGGCCAGCACATGCTGAGGAAAGAAGGCCACAGGCATTCATACTAAAAACAGCCCTCACACCAAATATATTAAACCCACACAGGCTACCCAGGGATGCTCACACATATAAAAAGCCCAAGACCACAGTAGACAATTGTTTCTCTAAAACTCACAGAGTAAGAGAAATATAAGTAAAATGAAGAAGCAGAGGAAACACTCCCAGTTAAAAGATCATGAGAATTCCCCTGAAAGAACAAACAATGAAACAGGTATCTTCTGTCTAACAGACACTGAGTTCAAAAAGGAAATAATGAAAATACTGAAGGAATTAAGAAAAGCTATTGACAGAAATGCAGAGTACTATAAAAAGGAACTAGAAAATATAAGGAGGAGCCAAGAAAACTCATTTGCTGAGACAAAAAGTGAGCTAAAGGCAATGAATAGGAGAATGAATAATGCAGAAGAATGAATAAGTGATCCGGAAGATAGAATAATGGAAATCACCCAATCAGAACAGCAGACAGAAAGCCAAATGAAAAAAAAAAATGAAAGCAATATGAGACCTATGCGATAATATACAATCTACACATAATAGGGATTACAGAAGGAGAAGAGACAAGGGGATTGAAAAAGTATTTGAAGAAATTATGGCCGAAAACTTCCCTCAACTAAAAAAGGCAACAGGAAAGCACAGAGAGTCCCAAACAGACCTATACCAAGACATATTATAATCAAAATGTCAAAAGTTAAAAATAAAGAGAGGATTCTAAAGGCAGCAAGAGAAAAACTAAGAGTTAATTACAAGGGAATTCCCATAAGGCTATGGGCTGATTTCTCTACAGAAATGTTTTTGGCCAGAAGGGAATGGCAAGATACATTCAAAACCCTAAAAGGGAAAAATATGCAACCTAGAATACTCTACCCAGCAGGATTATCATTTAGAATAGAAGGAGAGATAAAGAATTTCTCAGACAAACAAAAACTAAAAGAATACAGCAATACTAAACCTATCTTAAAAGAAACACTGACAAGTCTTTTCTAAACAGAAAAGAAGCAAGAGTCTATAGGAAAGAGAAAATCACAACTGGCAAGTAAATCACTTAAATAAGCCAGTACATTTTTTTATTTAAAAAAATCAAAACAATCTTGTGAAAACAATGATAACCACAATGAACAGCAAAAGGATAAACATGAAGAAGTAAAAGAGGACTTCAAAATCATAAAATGTGGGGGAGAAGAGTAAGAAAAGGTAGATTCTTTGTTTTTGTTTTTTTTCCAATGTGTTTGACCCTATATGACTATCAGTCTAAAGCAAGTATATAGCAAGGGGTAAAAATACTTAAAAAACAGGGTAACCACAAAGGAAAAACCTGCAATACATTCACTAAAACCTAAAAGAAGAAAACAAAGGCATAAAATAAAAGGAAATCATCAAACCACAAAAAAGAAAAGCAGGGGAATTCCCCGGAGGTCCAGTGGTTAGGACTCTGCACTCTCACTGAAAAGGGCCCGAGTTCGATCCGTGGTCAGAGAAATAAGATCCCACAACCCGTGTGGCATGGCCAAGAAAAAGAAAAAGAAAGGAACAAAGAAGAAACACAGAATCAACTGGAAAACAAGGTTTAAAACAGCAATAAATACATATCTATCAATAATTACCTTAAATGGCAATGGCCTAAATGCTCTAATCAAAAGACAAAAAGTGGCAGACTGAATCAAAAAAAACAAGAGCCTACAATATGCTGCCTACAAGAGACCCACCTTAGAGCAAAGGACACACATAGATTGAAAGTGAGGGGATGGAAAACATATTTCATGCAAACAGAAACGACAAAAAAGTGAGGGTCGCAATACTCGAATCAGACAAAATAGACTTTAAAACAAATGCCGTAAAGAAAGAAAGATAAAGAAGGACACTATATAATGATAAAAGGATGAACATGAGAGAATTTTACACTCATCAATATATATGCACCTAAAACAGGAGCACCCAAATACATAAAACAAATACTAACAGACATAAAGGGAGAAACTGATGGGAATTCAATAGTAGTAGGAGACTAACACCTCATTCACATCAATGGACAGATCTTTGAGACAGAAAATAAGGCAACAGAGATCCTAAATGATAAAATACAACAGTTAGACTTAATTGATATTTTTAGGACATTACATCCAAAAAAACCAGAATACACATTCAAGTGCACACGGAACATTCTCAAGGATTGACCACATACTAGGGCACAAAACAAGACTCAACAAATTCAAGAGTATAGAAATTATCTCAACAACTATTATGACCACAACAGCATGAAACTAGAAATCAACCACAGAAAAAGAAATGAGAAAAAAAAACAATTACATGGAGACTAAACAACATGCTACTAAAAAATCCAATGGATCAACAATGAAATCAAAGAAGAAATTAAAATACACCTTGAGACAAAGGACAATGAAAACACAACCAACAAAATCTATGGGATGCAGCAAAAGCAGTTCTTAGAGGGAAGTTCAGAGTAATACAGGCCTTCTTTAAGAAAGAAGAAAAATCTCAAATAACCTAACCCACCACCTAAAAGAATCAGAAAAAGAAGAACAAACTATACCTAAAGTTAGCAGAAGCAAGGAGACAATTAAAGACCAGAGGGGAAACAAATAAAATAGAGATTAAAAAAACAATAGAAAAAAATCAGTAAAACCAAGACCTGGGTCTTTGAAAGGGTAAACAAAATTGACACACCTCTGAGCAGGCTCACGAAGAACAAAAGAGACAAGACCCAAATAAACAAAATAAGAAATGAAAGAGAATAAATCACAACTGATACTGCAGAATTACAAAAAACCATAAAAGAATACTATGAATGATTATATGTCAACCAATTTGACAACCTAGAGGAAATGGACAACTTTCTAGAAACATACAGCCCACCCAAACGGAATCAAGAAAAAATAGATAACTTGAACAGACTGATCACTAGAAGTGAAACAGAATCTGTAATGAAACAAACTCCCTACAAACAGAAGTCCAGGGCCAAATGGCTTCACAGGTGAATTACACCAAACATACAAAGAAGAACTTATACCAATCCTTCTCAAACTCTTCCAAAAGACTGAAGAGGAAATAACACTCCAAAAGACATTCTGTGAAGCCAACATCACCGTGATACCAAAACTAGACAAAGACACTACCAAAAAGAAAATTATAGGCCAATATCTTTGTTGAATATAGATGCAAAAATTCTCACCAAAATATTAGCAAACTGAATTCAACAATACATAAAAAAGATCATACACCACGACCAAGTGGGATTCATCCTAAGTTCACAAGGATGGTTCAACAAATACAAATCAATCAATTTGATACACCACATCAACAAAAGAAAAAACAAAAACGACAGGATCATCTCAATACATGCAAAAAAGCATTCAATAAAATTCAACATCCATTCATGATAAAAACTCTTACCAAAGTGGGTATAGAGAGAACATATCTCAACATAATAAGAGCTATTTATGACAAACCCACAGCCAATATAATACTCAGAAGAATTCCTGCTAAAATGTAGAACAAGACAAGGATGCCCACTCTTATCACTTCTCTTCAACATAGTACTGGAAGTCCTAGCCACAGCAATCAGACAGGAAAAAGAAATAAAAGGTATTCAAATTGGTAGGGAAGAGGTAAAGTTGTCATTATATGCAGGTGACATGATACCATATACAGAAAACCCTAAAGACTCCACAAAAAAAACCTACTAGAACTGATAAACAAATTCAGCAAGGTAGCAGGATACAAGATTAGCATACAGAAATTGGTTGCATTTCTTTACACTAACAATGAAATATCAGAAGGGGAATGTAAACAAACAATTCCTTACAAAATAGCATCAAAAAATAAAATACGTAGGAATAAACTTCACAAAGGAGGTTAATGACTCATATGCTGAAAAGTACAAAACATTAATAAAGTAAACTGAAGATGATTCAAAGAAATGGAAAGATATCCCATGCTTTTGGATTGGAAGAATTAATATTGTTAAAATGGCCATACTACCCAAAGAAATCTACAGATTTAATGAGATCCTTATCAAATTACCCATGACATTTTTCACAGAACTAGAACAAATAATACTAAATTTTATATGGAACCATAAAAGACCCAGAATTGCCAAAGAAATCCTGAAGAAAAAGAACACAGCAGGAGGCATAACCCTCCCAGAATTCAGACAGTACTACAAAGCTACAGTAAACAAAACAGTGTGATACTGACACAAGGACATATGGATCAACAGAACAGACAGCCCAGAAATAAACTCACACAACTATGGTTAATTAATCTTCGACAAAGGAGGGAAGAATATACAATGGAGAAAAGACAGTATCCTTAGCAAATGGTGTTGGGAAAATTTGGACAGCCGCATGTAAATCGATGAATTTGGAACATACTCTCACACCATACACAAAAATAAACTCAGAATGGCTTAAAGACTTAAATATAAGACATGACACCATAAAACTCCTAGAAGAGAATATAGGAAAACATTCTCTGACATAAATCATACCAATATTTTCTTAGGTCAGTCTACCAAGGCAATAGAAATAAAAGCAAAAATAAACAAATGGGACCTAATCAAACTTACAACCTTTTGTACAGCAAAGGAAACCATAAACAATATGGAAAGACAACCTACGGACTGGGAGAAAATATTTGCAAATGATGCGAATGACAAGGGCTTAATTTCCAAAATATACAAACAGCTCATACAACTCAGTAACAATAGCAACAAAAAAACCAAAACCACTGTAAATCAAAAAATGGGCAGAAGACCTAAGTAGACATTTCTCCAAAGAAGATATACAGATGGCCAACAGGCAGATGAAAAGATGCTCAACATCACTAATCATTAGAGAAATGTAAGTCAAAACTACAAGGTAGCACCTCACACTAGTCAGAATGGCTATCATTAGAAAGTCTACAAATAACAAATTCTGGAAAGGGTGTGGAGAAAAGGGAACCCTCCTATACTGTTGGTGGAAATGTAAATTGGTACAGCCACTATGGAAAACAGTATGGGGGTTCCTCAAAAAACTAAAACTGGAGTTTCTATATGATCCTGCAATCCACTCCTGGGCATATATCTGGAGAAAACTATAATTTGAAAAGATACATGCACCCCAATGTTCAATGCAACACTGTTTACAACAGCCAAGACATGGAAACAACCTAAGCATCCATCAACAGAGGAATGGATAAAGAAGATGTGGTAGGTATATACAATGGAATATTACTCAGCCATAAAAAAGAATGACATAATGCCATTTGCAGCAACATGGATGGACCTAAAGATTATCATACTAAGTGAGGTAAGTCAGAAAGAGAAAGACAATCCCATACAATATCACTTATATGTGGAATCTAAAAGATGACACCAATGAACTTACCTATGAAACAGAAACAGACTCACAGACATAGAGAACAGACCTGTGGTTGCCAAGGCGTAGGGGGGAGTTTAGGATTAGTAGATGCAAACTATTATATACAGAATGCATAAACAACAAGGTCCTACTGTATGGCACAGGGAACTATATTCAGTATCCTGTGATAAACCATAATGGAAAAGAATATGAAAAAGAATACATGTATGTATAAATGAGTCACTTTGCTGTACAGCAGAAATTAACACAACATTGTAAATCAACTGTACTTCAATATAATTTTTTAAAAATTAAATAAAAGAAAAAAATGGGCAAAGGAATTTAATAGACAGTCCTCAAAAAAACTATACAGAAACAGCCAATAAATACATGAAAAGACGCTCAACATCAATAGCCATCAGGGAAGTGCAAATCAAAACCACAGTGAGATACTACTTTACACTCATTTAGGATGGTTATAATCAAAAGGACAGAGAAGTGTTGGCAAGGGTGTAGCTAAATGGAAAACTCACACAATGCTGGTGGGAATGTAAAATGATGCAGCTGCTTTGGAAAACAGTCTGTCAATTCCTCAAAAAGTTAAATATAGAGTTACCATTTGAGGCAACAATTCCACTCCTAGGTATATAAACCCAAGAAAACTTGAAACTTGTCCATACAAAATACTGTCCATTAATTTTCATAGCAGCATTTTTCATAGTAGCAAAAAAGTGGAAACAAACCAAAAATATCCATCATCTGATGAATGGGCAAACAAAATGTGATGTATCCATACAATGAAATATTATTTGGCAATAAAAAAGAATGAAGCACTAATTCATGCTATACCATGGATGAACCTTGAAAATATCATGCCTATTAGTAAAAGAAGCCAGACAGAAAAGGCCACATATTATATGATTCCATTAATATGAAATGCCCCAAAAAAATTCTTAGAAAGTAAATTAGTGGGACTTCCCTGGTGGCGCAGTGGTTAAGAATCCGCCCCCAATGCGGGGGACATGGGTTTGATCCCTGGGAAGATCCCACATACCACGGAGCAGCTAAGCCAGTGTGCCACAACCACTGAGCCTGCACTCTAGAGCCCGCGAGCCACAACTACTGAAGCCCATGCACCTAGAGCCCGTGCTCCACAAGAGAAGCCAACGCAACGAGAAGCCCGCAAACCACAACGAAGAGTAGCCCCCGTGCGCCGCAGCTAGGGAGAGCCCACGCGCGCAGCAACGAAGACCCAACGCAGCCAAAAATAAATAAATAAATAATTTTTTTAAAAAAAAGAAAGAAAGTAAAATAGTTTTTACCAGACACTAGGGAGAGGGAGGAATGGGGAGTGACTGCTAATGGGTATTAGTGTTTCCTTTATGGGGTGTTAAAATATTCTGTAATTAGGTAATGATAACTGTTGCACAAGCTTGTAAATATACCATGTGGATTTGGTATACGATACAGTGTGACAAAAAAGTGAATGGTACACTTTAATGGGTGCATTGTATGGTATGTACATTATACCTCAATAAAGCTATTTTTAAAACAGAAGATAAAATAAAGACACTCCCAGATAAAAACAAAATTGTTAATGCTGTTTCTTTTTCAATACTGTGATTGCTGACATTTTTGTATTATTCTTTAGTGTCTCGGCATGAAGTTTTCTACTGAACATGTGTTATTTTAACAATCCCAAAATATATATATTAATGAAAAAAACTACCTTTCTAAAAATACAAAAGGACAAATTAAACCACAGTACTCTTTACAAAATACTGTATGACTAAATTCCAATCTCACAGTGAAATATTTTCTTACAGATAAGAGAAAATAAATTAATACTTACTTAACTGCTTGTGCTCCTGGTCTTTGCACAATCAAAGTGCTAAATTCTTCCACTACAATATCTAACAGTTCAGATTTTTGTTGCTGTTCTCTTAGAATAATAGACATACTTTTCAAGTGAACAAAAAACTTCATGGCTTCAAACTAGAGTATATTCAGAGGAATAAAATGAAAAAAATTATCTATATGTGTATATATACAACAAATACTCCTATTTATATAGTTTATTCTTTCCAAAAACCAGAAAAATACTTCAAACACAACCCTTCGTATATTAAAGGATCACCACATAACACTAAAAAGTAGGGGACAATTTTTATCCCTACCTTGGAAACTAAAATAAATGCAATATTTATAGACTCAAAGAAAGATGACAGAACAACTCAGTAACGTATATTTCTGAAAGGATTAAAAATAGGCATATCTATCACTAAATGCTCAGGTATAAGGCAAGAAAACATTTTACTGTTTTTGGCAAGGTTGGATCAACTGCTGTTTCACTATAGCCAATTGCTTCATATAGTAAAGTTTTTTCTTCAGGTGTCAACATTTCTTCAAGACCTAAAAATCATAAAAAAGTGTTTTATGTTCTTAACTGGTAACAAGATAAAACCGGCCCAAAATTTAGCTGCTTTTAATAAATTAAATGCAAATTTTACTCTCTTTTTATAATACTTTTAAGAAATTATATTCACTGAATGCTAGATGGCATTGCCAATTTTAGAAGGTTTATTCTCCCAAAATATAAATTGCCAAATACATAAATTTAGCAATATAAATTTCTAAATATTTGTATTAAGCACACAAAATAGATACCTGTATTAGGCACTTAATGGCATTGTGTTAAGCAACATACTTAGTGTACGAAGTAGGTAATATTAATATCATTTCTCCACATTTTATTACAGATGATGAAACTGAGGTTTAGAGAGCTTAAATAATATGCCAGGGCCACACTGCTAATAAACGATAGATCTAGGATGTAAACCTAAGCCCCTAAGCCTCCATGGTCTTAAGCATTTTGTTGGGAAGCAAAAATCTTTCCAACAAATAATTTCGATAAAAATTTACAGTGGTTTATACCCTTTCTGAATTTTTATTTTACCTATGGCTGTGCTATATGCACTTACTAAATCCTCTAGACATAATGCTCTTTTGCAAGCATTAGTAAGATTTTAAAATTTATTTTATTTGATTTTTATTTAACACATATATTTACAATATCTAATAGTAATATTACTGATAATAATAAGAATTATAATAAATAAATAAATAAGACTTAAAATGTCTATCTTAATGAAAGAGAAAATTTCCTACAAAACTTAATTTCACACCTGATGGTTAGCTACACTACCATAGCCTGATGATTAACTGCACTACTATAAAATGAAATGGACATACTTCCAGGTTTAAGATCTGGTTGTTGTTTAGTATATGATTCTGACCAAGTCCACAGCCAGCTAAACCATCCTTTATTATCCTCTGACTCTTGTGCTCCTTCTCTGAAAATCCTGTATCCAGCTTTCTTTACCTAAAATGAATAAATTTACAAATAAATGACAAATTATCCTTTATTAGTAATCTAAAGAAACAGGATGATATTTCTAAAACTTATCTACTTTAGTGAATAAGTGTAAACAATAACATACTGACAATAAAACATAGTAGCCACAACATTGGCCAAACATCAGAATTTAGGATTACCAGGTACTTAGCACCACTGTCTTATAAGCAATGGTAATGGGGGGAAAAAAATTGGCTTTCACCTTCATATGAACTCTCAGTATTTGATAAGCCCAATTAGTTAGAAAGAATTTTTTTCCCATAGAACCTGTCTGGTTTAAATACATGTAGCAAAACAGTGCATCAAATTTTCTTATAATAGAAATAATCAAATTTGAACCCTTTTTAGGTAACAGTATATTACAGCACAATACCAGTAACATCACAACATCTATCAAATCTGTATAAATTCTAGATTTATTTTTACTAATTGAAAGACAATCTGGAATTACCTCAACTTCTGCCTGTTGTCTTGCTATAGTTATATTAAATACATCCAAAGTCTTTTCCAACTCCTAAAAATATAAATAAAGTGTGTTTACATAAATAACTTTATATAAATAATTTTCATATATTCTCTGTCAAATTGCTATACTAAAGAAGAGATAGGAAGCAGAAAACAGGTCACCCATCAACATAATATTCCTGTTAAATTCTGAAAAGCAATGCTTGTATATACGTCAGCTTGGAAATTAGTAATGATGGAACAACTTTTTCAACAAAGAAATCATACATGTCATGCATGTAAGAGAATACTACAAGATACACAGGCACGTACTAGAAGATAACATACATGCACTGTTTTAAATGACTTTTATTTGGGCTTTAACTACAGTTAAGGGTAAACACATTAGTGTCACTTTCAACTAAAAATACAATTATACGTCCTTCATATTACATGCACATTTCGTATGTCATCATTAAGATATATCAAGTAGATCTAGATACACTTAAAACTTGTTTTTAAATTTTATACTTTTCCAAGTATTTCAGTATAGCTACTGAAATAAACTGAGATAAGCTCAATCTTTCATCATATCTATACATTATTTCCATGATTACTTTTGAGAGCTTCATGCTCAAACCACTTTTAGTCCCAAAGAGAAACAGTGATGACCAACCATTACCTGGAAAACTTTACTCAGGGTTCCACAGTCCAGCAGACTTAGAGGGTTAAGGTTAAGATCCAAAACTAGGTAAGGAAATCTGTAACCACCAAAGCAGAAACCCAAGCATTCATAATAGCCTAGGTCTTCAGAAAGTCTTCTATTTCAAAAATAAAAATAAAACTCAATCTTAGGGAGTTTTTTGGAAATTGGCCTGGATTCATAATGATTCCATTACTTTTGAGAGACTAACTCTTCTTAGACTCCCTAAGCTGTACTTCATCCATCGGTAAAACAGTCCCATCTAGAATATACCATAATGCTAAAAGATTAAGACTAATATTTAGAGAACTCAGGAGCCAGCTAATTAATCGTAAAGTTGCTGGTGAAGACCAGAAATGCCACAAGGATTAAGAGGAAAAAAAACACTGTTTGAGCAAAAAATTCAGAAAAGTTCATACAAGAGATGGGATGTAAGCAAAACTTGAGGAATGAGTGAAACTGAGATAGAGATGAAGAAAGGCAGATGGAATGCATGAGCAGACTTGGCTATAAGTATAAGCATATACATATAGAAGATAGTAAATTTATTTGATTAATGCACAGTTAGATGGTAACATAGGGAAAAATGGAGTGGTGACATAACATAAGGCTTTGAAACCAACACAGAGAAGACTGGAATCAATGGAGCAAATACTTTCTAGGCTTTTGAGGTTTGTAAATGTCATAATAATGTGAGGCTTCCAGTTACTATTTGCATAAACCCAAATCTCTCCAGATTGAGGAGAATCTCAAATTCCAAATGCACACAGGAAAACATCACCAGGGTTTGTAACATCCAATAGAAGTTAAGGAGTATGAAAAAGTCTAGTAAGTAAAAGAGACAGAGAATGATCAGTACAAATTAGAACAGATAAGTAGGGAGTGTTAGTCACTAAAGACTGAGGCGTTAAGTAGTACAAAATATTTAACAAATTTTTTAAATGCTAACCTCCAAAGAGTTGAGAAGTTCACCAGACGGCTTCTTACTTGTTAGTTTTTTTTTATACAGTTCTTTATATTGCTTCATTTTTTGCCTATGTTCTCTTATATGCTTCCATGACCACATCCGTAAGTGGGGCCGAACATTTACTTCAAGAATACCACGTATAGCATAAACCCACCTAGTTAAAAAATAAAAACAAAAACCCTACGCTTAAAAGCACTCTCAAACCAACAGTATAAAATATAACTGATACTGCTTCTACTCTAACAGCATACATAATACAGAGACTATGAAAATGGTATATTATCTGGGCACTTGCTTCTTCCCAGCCCTATTACTAATTAACAATACACTATTTAGTCTTATCTCTTTCCTAAATGAAAATAATCAAAATCACTGAATTTTGTTACAATAAATATAGTTCTACAGAAAAACTATTAAAGTATTAATTGGCAACTAGCACTTCAGCCACTTGAATAGTAATTAAAATAGTCAACTGAAAGAGTAATTGCAACTTCTAGAATCTAGGAAAGAGCTTAATAACTGGAAAAATAAGACTTTTGAATTTTAAAAAGGGGTTGCACTTTATAGACTACCATAACCCTTTCAGGTTTATAATAGGTTTAATATGTCTGATACCAAAGTTTGAAAACTAAAAAAAGACATGGTTAGAAAACAAACTGGGATATGTTTCTTAATAATTCCAAAAATACAGTAAATGAATGCAATGCTAGTATTTCCAGTTGTAAATTCATTATAAAGAATCCTTTAACTTAATTTTACTCATGTAATAAGTAAAAGCCGCTTCAAGTGTTTCAAGACAAATATTACATTATAGTTTCTATCAGCCCTTAAAGAGTATCTTAAAAAGTCAAGAAATTCACTTTTATACCATATTTTTTAAATCTTAAAAAACTTAGATTGAGCAATTCCACTGGGTATCTACCTGAAGAAAATGAAAACACTAATTCAAAAAATATATGCACTCCCATGTTCACTGCAGCATTATTTACAAGAGCCAAGATATGGAAACAACCAAGTGCCCACTGATGGATGAATGGATCAAGAAAATGTGTGTATATATATATACACACAATGAAATGTTATTCAACCATAAAAGGAATAAAATCTTGCCATTTGTGACAACACGAATGGCTACTGAGGGCATTATGCTAACTGAAATAAGTCAGACAGACAAAGAGAAAGACAAATACTGTATGATCTCACTTATATATTGAATTTAAAAAAATGAGCTCATAGATCCCGAGAATACACTGGTGGTAGCCAGAGGCAGTGGGTCAGGGATGCTCAAAATGGGTGAAGGGGATCCAGAAAACTTCCAGTTATAAAATAAATAAGTCATGGGGATATAATGTACAGCATGGCAACTACAGTTAATAATACTGTATGGCATATTTGAAAGTTGCTAAGAGAATAGATCTTATAAGTTCTTATAACAAAAAAATAGTTTTGTTAACTATGCATGATATTGGATGTTAACTAGACTTATTGTGGTGACCATTTTGCAATATATACCAATATCGAATCATTATGTCATACGCCTGAAACTAATATATGTCGATTATACTTCAATTTGAAAAAATTTAAGGCATATTACCATTCTTTGGCATGGTAGTGGAGAGGTACATCAGGTTTGAATTTCCTATATGGTAGATTTTGCGTCATCATATCAACCGATTCAAGAAGTTCCATAAGACTGAAATACTGAAGAATGAAAAAAATTGAAGTTCTTAAATGTTTCAGATTTTTTGTTTAGTTGTCAAAGATAAAAGTTAAATTATTGACTTTTTTAAGGAAATGTTATCATATATCATTATGAGTTTTTGAAAAACATTTAAAATCTTAGCTCTCCTTTTATCAAACTATAACTCACAATTTAAAATTTCATTTAAAAAAAATCACCTGTGGTTTATTAAGTTCAATTGTTATGTCATGTAACTCAATATCCAGGCTTATTTTGGGGACAGAAAAGTCAAAATCCAATCCGCGATTCATCTGAAGTTTGGCATTAGCAGATATGGGGCGAAATACTGGAAAATAACACAGATTTTTAAAAATTAAATTGAGTTTTTTTCAAGAGTCTCAAAGTGCTAAAGGAATCAAGTTGAAAATGCTGATTTTCATTTCTTATATACCCTTTCTACAGCTCCCAGATTTCCATACTGCTATGATTTGATCATATGAACTGTCACTTAGTGTTGAAGAGTCTTTTATATTTTTCCTATCTATAATTCATATTGTCTTTTATGAGTACAATAAAAGCTAAGTGAACTTCTCAAAACAACAAAATAATCCTTACAAGCAGGAACACTCTCTAAAAGGCAAAACAGTCCAGTAAGACAATTTTAATAAAAGTATAGTTTTAAGGAATGAATATAATTAGAAATGCTAAGGGGAAAAATATTTTATTTAGCCACTGAC
Organism: Leucopleurus acutus; assembly: GCF_964270905.1. Classification (NCBI taxonomy): domain Eukaryota; kingdom Metazoa; phylum Chordata; class Mammalia; order Artiodactyla; family Delphinidae; genus Leucopleurus; species Leucopleurus acutus. The sequence goes on from NC_139150.1 coordinate 42,907,306, forward strand.
TTTCATTATATAATTATAATTCCTGAATTTCGGGTCAGTGTCTCTGTATCCATCTGTCCCCCCTTTTAACTTGAAAAGAGAGAGGAGATAAGATGAGAGTTTATCCAAGATAAACTTCTTGGCTCAACTCATAATCTAAGATTTCTCTCAACCCTTTGTATTTAGTGCCAAAAAGAATAAGAATAATGCAGAGGGAGACCAGTAATAGCAGAATCTAGAAAGATATCAACCACTAAATTATAAGCTAATTTGTATACAAAGATAATATATTCCTCTTCTTTTAATCATCCCTCAGGCATAGCACTAAATTCAAAAATACTTTTTTTTTTTTTTGCGATACGCGGGCCTCTCACTGTTGTGGCCTCTCCTGTTGCGGAGCACAGGCTCCGGACGCGCAGGCTCAGCGGCCATGGCTCACGGGCCCAGCCGCTCCGCGGAGTGTGGGATCTTCCCAGACCGGGGCATGAACCCGTGTCCTGTGCATCGGCAGGTGGACTCTCAACCACTGTGCCACCAGGGAAGCCCCCCAAAATACTTTTAATTTAAATAGAACAAGAAGGTATTCATCAATAGGGGACCAGTTAAATTCATTACTCTATACAACAGAATACTATACAGTTAAAAATGAGAAAAATTTATATGTACATAAATGGAAGGATATTGAAAGAGAAAGTTTAGAAAGTATATGTATAAAGCAATAATACCAGTATTTGAAAAGTAAAATTATTCCTCTCCTCCAGCTTTAACTCTTATTAAACAATACTATACCACCCACTATACCCTCCTTGGTTACAATAATTTATCCATCCCTGGGCTTCACCCTCTCCTATCTCTCTCAGATTTTAGCTCCTGGCAACTCTAATTTCTGGATTATTTCAATATACAAATGATCGTTCCAATACCATAGCCTCTCAGTTCCTTGGACTCTTCCCCCCTCACCTCATCCACTAGACCTTATCATACCGATATCCTCAACCTCTCAATAAACTCAGGCTCAAGCATCCAACTCTCCTACCACCACCATCTATCTCTCTAGGAATCCAATACCAAACCTCAAGTCTTAAGGGAACTACCATTCATTGATCCTCTATCTTTGCTCTGTCTTTCACTTCTGCTTCATGTCCTCAGCTCTCTCCCTACCCTGTTGACAGTTATTTCAGTCATTCCCTTACATTCACCCTTTAACTCCTTGGCCCTTCTCACTTTGTTAATACTTACTAGGCAAAATTCGAATTCTGAATAAAGCCACTCTATGTACTCCATACCTCTATTTACTCCACACCTCTATTTACTCCACATCAATACCTACGCAGCTGTATGTGGTTGGGAAAAAACAAAATCACACTGATTGGTCTCACGTTAATGTCATAAATCTCAAGTAGGTACTTAATGTTGTTGACTAATCACACACATTCTTTTAGTCCAGGGATAGGCCAAACCTATACCACAGCCTGTTTTTGTATAGCAAGTGAGGTAGGAATGATTTTTTTTTACAGTATGTAAAAGGCCACTGTTGTGGCCTCTCCCGTTGCGGAGCACAGGCTCCAGACGCGCAGGCTCAGCGGCCATGGCTCACAGGCCCAGCCGCTCCGCAGCATGTGGGATCTTCCCAGACCGGGGCACGAACCCGCGTCCCCTGCATCGGCAGGTGGACTCTCAACCACTGCGCCACCAGGGAAGCCCAGGAAAGATTTTTATACTTTTAAAGGGTTGTTTAAAAGAAACAGAAAAATATGTGACAGAGACTATACATAACCTATAAAATGTAAAATGTTTGTTTACTACATGGCCCTTTGCAAAAAGAAAATTAGCCAAACCCTACTCTGGCCCAGTGGTTCTCAAACTGTAGTATTCATCAAAATCACTAGGATAGCTTGTTAAAAATAGATTGCTAAGCTTCACTCTCAGATGTTCTGATTCAGTATGTCTGGGATGGGCCCTGGAATTTATATTTCTAACATGTTTCCAAGTGATACTGATGTTGCTAGTCTAAACAGCACTTTGATAATACTGCTCTCATCAATTCATTCTCTCATTCCCCTACATGGCTATCTCATAGCCCCTCCTCCATCTGAAAACCTCTAATTCCTCAGATAGTTTAAAAAAAAAAAAAGAGTTCAGAAGAAAAAAACCCCATTAACTCCAATCACCATATTTACTTGTTCACCCAACACTAAGACTTCCTCCCTCCCCCCCCTCCCTCCTCCCTCCCCCTCCCTCCTCCCTCCCCCTCCCTCCTCCCTCCCTCCTCCCTCCTCCCTCCCCCTCCCTCCCTCCCCCCTCCCTTCCTCCCTCCCTCCCTCCCTCCCTGGCTGTGTTGGGTCTTCGTAGCTGCATGCAGGCTTTAGTTGAAGCAAGCCAGCGGCTACTCTGCATTGCAATGCATGGGCTTCTTATTGTGGTAGCTTCTCTTGTTGCAGAGCACGGGCTCTAAGTGCACGGGCTCAGTAGTTGTGGCCTGTGGGCTCCAGAGTGCAGGCTCAGTAGTTGTGGCACATGGGCTTAGTTGCTCTGTGGAATGTGGGATCCTCCCAGACCAGGGCTCAAACCTGTGTCCCCTGCATTGGCAGGTGGATTCCTAACCACTGTGCCACCAGGGAAGTCCCGGACTTCTCTCCTATAATTGAAATCTATCTTATAAACAAACTGACCATGCTCCTACCTGTGGCAAAGCACTCCACTTGTACACTAGATTCTACCCCCTTTCACCCATGTCAATACAGAAATAATCCCTTCTCTCTCTTATTTTTCATGTTCTATGGATCATTCCAATCTTAGCCTATAAACAAGATGCTATCTCTCCCATTAAATAAAAACACAAAAAACAAAACCAAAAAGGAGTCCTTCATTCATCCTTCCCCCTCCAGCAAGTGTACCAGTTACCAACTGATTGCCCATAACCTCCAGATCACCCTTCCCTGCCTGCTCTAAAACCTAGATTTGGGTCCTCTAAATCGTTTTTCTTTACCAGCTAGCATAATGTTAATCTTTATCAGCAGAGGACACGGGAGAGATACTGCAGGAGCAAGGAGTTATGCTTCCTGGTTCTAATGTACTCATTCAGCAGACTCCTGCAGTGCCATGGTTCTGCAACATGCAGCTCCTGAAGAAAATGGCTTCTCCAGTGTCCAGGTCCTCCAGCACAACAGATTTCTTCAGCACCAGACTCCTGCAGTACATGGCCACTTGCACCATCCAACAGCCAGCAAATTCTCTCAGTACGCTGCTAAGGGAGTTTTAGAGTGGAGTGCCTTCTGGAGACAACTCTCCATGCGGCTCTCTAAAGGGTCTGTTTCCCTAAAGTTCCTGAATGAGAATTTACAGGTTTAACTGGCAGGGCACCACAGACTTTCCTGCCTCCTAGTGACCCATGGCCACACCCTTTCCAACAAGTTCTAGATCTCAGTGCTGAGGGAGGTAGACCCTCTTCTTTGGACACTCCACCTAAGTCCCAGGGTAAGGGCTGTTCCTTCTGTCTACTATTCTTATGTTCTTTAGAGTTCTCTTTACTTTTCACTAGCCAATCCCTTGTTACTCTAATCCCCTGTTATATTTAGTAATTCTTTATAAATACTTTCCCTGCTCAAATCAGTATGTGGTTTCTCTTCCTTCATCAGACTCTGACTGAAACAGCCAGAAATAACAGTAGGGTAAAGGAGAAATAAGTCAAATTTGAAGTGACAGATTTGAGAATCGTCAATACACATGACACAGAAAAGTGTTTTGCTTCTGCATATATATTATAAATATATTTAATTTTGTGGGAAAATTAGCATGAAATATCACAGTGACATCAACAATATTCATTTAAAATTTATACTGATTACTTTAATTGTACATTTATTTTATGAAATGTACTTACCAAAATCATAACCTTCTGGAACAATACTTTCATCAACAATACCATTCCTCAGGCTGTCCTATTAAAAGACAAATTGATTTTATTTATATTCGTGTCAGTATACCTTTATTCTACAAAATCCTATTATACGCAAAAGAAAAATGCCTAAAAGCAATTAAAAAAATAACTCAAACTTAGCAGAACTTAGCTAAGAAAATATTAAAATGGTTAGACACTATCTCATTAAACTACTATTATATAAGACTGCTCTAGAAATTTTTAGGATATGTGTGTTTATATATATGTGTACAAGCACATACACAAAATTTGACAGAATTCAACATCTATTTATGAAAAAAACTCTCAACAAAGTGGGTTCAGAGTTAACGTATCTCAACATAATGAAGGCCATAGATGGCAAGCCCACAGCTATCATCATACTCAAGGGTGAAAAGCTGAAAGCTTCTCTTCTAATATCGGGAACAAGACAAAGAGGCCCACTTTCACCACTTTTATTCAACACAACATTAGAAGTCCTAGCCAGAGAAATTAGGTAAGAAAAATAAAGGCATACAAATTGGAAAGGAAGAAGTAAAACTGTCACTATTTGCAGATGACATAATAATATAAATAGAAAACCCTAAAGATTCCACCAAAAACTGTTAAAACTAATACTAAATGAATTAAATAAAGTTGCAGGATATAAAAATCAACATATGGAAAACTGAGGTGTTTCTATATACTAATAACAAACTATCAGAAAGAGAAATTAAGAAAAAAATTCCATTTACAATTGCATCAAAATGTAACAATAAATTTCACCATGGTGAAAGACTTGTACCCTGAAAATGATAAGGCACTGAGGAAAGAAAATGAAAAGGACAATAACTGATGGAAAGACATTCCATGCTCATGGATTTGAATAATTATCATTGTTAAAATGTCCACATTACCCAAAGCAATCTACAGATTCAATGCAATCACCATCAAAATACCAAGTGCATTTTTCACAGAAGTAGAAAAAACAATACTAAAATTTGTATGGAACCACAAAGGAACCCAAATAGCCAAAGCAATCTTGAGAAAGAAGAACAAAGCTGGAGACGTCATCCTCCCTGATTTCTAACTAAATTACAAAGCTTTAGTAATCAAAACAATATGGTACTGGCATAAAAACAGATACAGATCAACAGAATAGAACAGACAACCCAGAAATCCCATGCATATATGGTCAGTTAATTTATAACAAAGGAGCCAAGAATATACAATGGGGAAAGGACAGTCTCTTCAATAAATGGTGTTGGGAAAACTTGACAGCCATATGCGAAAGAATGAAATTGCACTACTACCTTACGTGATAAATGAAAATAACTCAAAATGGATTAAAGACTTGAACATAAGACCTGAAACCATAAAAATCCCTAGAAGAAAACAGGTGGTAATTTCCTTGACATCTGTTTTGGTGATGATTTTTTGGACTGGACAACAAAAACAAAGGCAACAAAAGCAAAAATAAACAAATATGACTACACCAAATTAAAGGCTTCTGCACAGCAAAGGAAACCATCAATTACATGAAAAGGGAACCTTATGAATGAAAGAAAATATATGCAAATCATATACCTGATAAGGGGTTAATATCTGAAATATATAATGAACCCATATAACTCAAAAGCAAAAAAATAAACAATCCAATTAAAAAATGGGCAGAATACCTGAAAAGACATTTTTCAAAGAAGAAATACAGATGGCTAACAGGTACATTAAAAGATGCTCAACAACACTAATCATTAGAGAAATCAAAACCACAAAGAGATACCACCTCATACTTGTTAGAATGGCTATTTTCAAAAAGACAAAAAATAACAAATGTTGGTGAGAATGTGAAGAAAAGAGAACCCTTCTGCTCTGGTGGTGGGATGCAAATTGGTGCAGACACCATGGAAAACAATAGCGGAGCCTCAAAAAATTAAAAATAGAACTACCATATGATCCAACAGTTCCGCTTCTGAGTATTTTCCTGAAGAAAACAAAAGCACTAACTTGAAAACATATCTGTACCATGTTCACTGCAGCATTATTTATAATAGCCAAGATATGGAAACAACCTAAATGTCCTTCAAAAGGTGAATGAAGAAAATGTTTTACACACACACAATGGAATATCACTCAGCCATAAAAAGAATGAAATTGTGTCATTTGTGACAACACAAATGGACCATGAAATACCTCAGAGAAAAACAAATACTGTATTATCTCACTTCATGTGCAATTTAGGAAAAAAAGACAAACTCATAGATACAGAGAACACACTGGTGGTTGCCACAGGTGGGGAGTGGGGATGGGCAAAATTGATGAAGGGAGTCAAAAGGTCCAAACTTCAGTTATAAAATAATTATTATGTCATGTGGATGTAATGTACAACAGACGACTGTAGTTAATAATACTGTATTGCATATTTGAAAGTTGCTAAGAGTAAATCTTAAAAGTTCTCATCACAAGAAAAAAAACTGTGTAACTGTGTATGGTGATGGATGTTAACTAGACTTACTGTGGTGATCATTTCACAATATATACAAATATCAAAACATTATGTTGCGTACATGTAACTAATAAATGCTGCATGTCAATTATACAAAAAAAGGCATGTTTCTGTACAGACACATATATATTCACCTATTTCTGCTAATGGATTTTGCCTAAGGAAAAAAGGACAACTGACTACAGTATGTCAGATAAATGACAATGAATAAAACCGTATGCAAAATATGATACCAACAAAAGTGTATATGCATATATCAAAAAAATTTACTCACCAATGATTCATCATAATTACTAAGATAAAACATCTGAGACTTCACATTCCAATAGGCAAAAAGGTTATCCAATAGGATTAACTGAAAATAAATCAATTTTATTATAAGCCTCATTTTCATTGAAGATTCTTTAACACATGCTTTTTTCAGAATCTCAAATAATTGGTCATATAACAGTTAAGCAAGTAAACACAATTCACAAAAATCCTTATCTATATATTATCATTTGCCTTCCTAATTAAAAGTATCTTTTGTCAAGCCCATGGGTTGAAAAAACATATTTATTTTACCTTACGAAATAGTTTCTCAGTTTCATCATGTAAACATGGAATCCAGTATTGGTCAGTTGTCTGAAAAGGAAAATAAAAAGCAGTAAAAAACTGTCACTTGCATGTGAAATGGCAGAGTGATAAATAGAATCTATCATGCCCTAGACCAAGTTTCCATTAAAATGTCCTTGAAAACAACATTCAGGGGCTTCCCTGGTGGCGCAGTGATTAAGAATCCGCCTGACAATGCAGGGGACACAGGTTCGAGCCCTGGTCCGGGAAGATCCCACATGCCGCAGAGCAACTAAGCCCATGCACCACAACTACTGAGCCTGTGCTCTAGAGCCCACCAGCCGCAACTACTGAGCCCGTGTGTCGCAACTACTAAAGCCTGCGTGCCTAGAGCCCATGCTCCACAACAAGAGAAGCCACTGCAGTGAGAAGCCCACGCACCACAAAGAAGAGTAGCTCCCGCTTGCCGCAGCTAGAGAAAAAAAAAACCCACAGGCAGCAACAAAGACCCAATGCAGCCAAAAATAAAATAAATAAATTTTAAAAAATAATAATAACGTTCAGTCAAAGAATATTAACTGAATATTCTGCATTCAAGGATCTCATTGCTTGGTGGAAAAGCAAACTAGTAAACAAATTACAAACAGGTAAATGCCATTATGGAGGTTAAATACACAGTACTCAGGGAGAACATGGTGGGAGCCTCAATCTCAGGGATGTGATGGCAAAAGTGATATCTAACCTAATAAGTGACTCATTAACAGAAATTATCAATTCTAAATTCAGTAGGGAATATGATTCACGGTAGGAAGATATTTGAATATATGACATGTTCAAAGAAGTGAAACAGCCCAATATGGCCCAAGAACATATTCAAAACAACGGAAAGAGGTAAAATTAGGTATCTTACCTGGGGACAGATTACAAAGGGATTATAAACTATTTTAAGACAAAACTATGGACTTTATTCTAAGAGCAATGAAAAGTCACTGAGGGGAATAAACTGATATCCGAAGCTTATGTTAAAAAGACGGTTTTCATTTTTTTTCTAGAGAACTAAATGGACTAGAACAGTGTTGCTCAAAGTTTTCACACAATTAGGATCACCTGGAAGGCTTTTTAAACTAGATTGCTGGGCCCCAACCTGAGTTTCTAATTTAATATGTCTGGGCTGCGGGACAAGTTTCCAAGGACCTCCAAAACCACTGCTGACACAGTTACCAATCACCTTCACATTGCCAAATCCAATGGCTAATTCTCCACCCTTATTTTTCAGCATTAACAGTAGCATTTGACAGTTTACCTCACCCAACTTTATTGAATAACTTTTCATTTGACTTTTCTTTTTTCTCTTTCTGCTTGAGGTGGATCCAAGTTTTAAAAACAAATCATACACAAAAGCTTAATGAACATAACAAATAAAAGAATATAATGAAATACTATAGAGCAGTTGAATTGGATCAACTGAACTACACGTGGCAATAAATACACGTCACAAACAATGTGTAGAGAAAAAGGGAACTTACAGAAGAATCACATAACATATTTATGTAAACTTTTAAAAATCTACCAAATATTATACAGTTTTAATGGATATATTATATAAAGTTTAAAAACTTAGGATGTTTATCTCTTGGGTGGGAGAGGAGTGGAGTGGAATACAAAAGGAATTTATACTTTATTCATAACAGCTTATTCTTTAAAAGTATTTAAAACTTAATCTAAATGACAAATTCAACAATCATGCCTTCTGGATATGAGCAAATGTTTCATAATTCTCTATGTGCTCCTATACTTTTAAAATTTCTCAATTTGAAAAATCAGACAGGAAGAAAATATGCCACGATTATTAATAATAGTGATGATAAAATGATTTGTTTCTTTAGGCTTTTCATGACTTATCAAAGATTCTGAAATGAACATTACTTTTATTTTGTACTTATGCATTTAAAATTTAGAATAGATTTTTAAAGAAAATAAGTATCAAATATCATAATTGGCAAATAATAATAGGCTCTCACATTTGAAACTAAATTTGATTGTCAACCATTTTTTGAACTGTAAAACTACCTATCCTCAGTTCCAATCCAGTCTATGCATTTCCTGTACCACTTCTATATAGATACCTACTCCTGATGCTGGCATATATTAACAGTAATTACTAATTTAATTAACTATACTACAAAATTAAATATGTTGGAATTTCTTTTTAAACAAAGTACCTGCATGCTGAGATTTTGAAGGGAAATACCAAATGACAGTGGGTTGTCTCGATTTGTGACCTAAAGAGGAAAACAGAGTAAATTTTACTCAGATTTTTAGTAGTTGTATAAAATTCATATTATAGAAGAACTTCACTTTCTGGGAAGTATGCTATTTTGAACATTCAGAAACATTTTCCAACTTTCCGGAATAATTTTTATTCCTATATTTTTCCTAATACTAATTAAAATATTAAGTATCAATGTATTAGTGTAGTACAATAATACATCTGCATAATGTTTTTCAGTCTGCAAAAAAAGAAGTTTATAAAAAAAGTGATTGACCCTCACAAAAGAACTATGAGAAGCCAATGATTATGTGTTTGAGAGAATACATGATCTATTTGACATCAAACAATTAGTTAAGTCTAGCTCTAATGATTCCTAGACCATTGCTCTTTCCAGGAAGAAAACACAGTATAATTTCAAGTATTTTAAAAATATATAACTGCTAAATTCATAACTCCCATTTATCAAAGGTGATTATAATATAAGCAAGGCATTTACCTTCATTATCTGATGTTTGAACATTTTAGGAAAGTGTAATCAAGGCACTAAGGACTGCAAATTACAACTATAATTATAAAAAATAAATAATGTCATCTTCAGCTCTATATCCCTCCACTTCCCAGCATCTCATAAGTTGACCACTACAGAGCAGGTGTCAACAAACAGTAAAATAAATATAAACCATTATCACCTATTAAAATACTTACATCATCTTCATAGCGAATATGGATGTTGGAAATTTTCACTTGAAGATTTTTTATGATCTGAGTAATTAATTTTTCTGTAAAAGTGTCCTGTTTCTCCACCCGATGTTTTTCTACAATTGCAAATATCCATTTTTGATTTGAATGAAAAATACACTCTATGTGTATACACTTATTGAGGTAACATAACTGTTACCTGTTAAAGAAATATATCTGTATTTGTAAACAGAACACCAAAAGCCTGCTTTCCAGAAGTCTTACATACCAAAAGGCTTTCACAGGTGACTAAATGCACACAGTTTTCAAAAGCCACTTTCTTATCCAATCAAACTAAAGCCAAATATGTAGAATTTACTGTCATCAAATTTTATAATTTGTTAGCTATACCTGAGTATATAAGGACATAGAAAACAATAAAGATTATTAGGTAAGAATTATGATAGGCTTATATTAGAAGAGCCAGAAACAGTAGCAAAGAATGAATCTCTGCTAAAATTTATGCTATCATCATAAGTTGTCTGTGGTTAGAAGTAAAAAATAGCTGAATATGCTCCTTCCCCAATGAATACAAAATAGGAAGATATAAGATCCTTTCCCTCTCTCCTTTTAAGCAAGGATGAAGGAAGTTCATCATTTGTTTCATTTTCCAAAATGAGATTAACTATCTCTTCAATACTTTCCAGGGAAATATAAAGAATTGAGGTTCGTAATTTCTTTTTTAATATGACTGTGATGATCACTAATTACTAACGTTTTTGCCCCCACTTGAAAATACCAATGAAGGTGATCTCCTTTCCTATTTCTAGTCCTATTCCACCTGTATCTACATATTGTCTATCTTTTCCTCTAATGACCTACTACTCCCTAATTCAGCTGACCCAGAAGGTCTCAGATAAAAAGTTGATGAAGATATCATATGTACATCAAAGACAAGTGTGAGTGAACAAGAGATAAGTGAATATATTTGAATATATTGAAAAGGACTTTAGAATTAAAAAGTGGAAAGTAGAATATAAACTCTTTGAAGACAGAACATTTTATTTTAAATGCTGAATGAATCCCACCACTACCTAATAAAATCCTCTGCTCTATAAATTTATTCAGTCATTCAATTAAATGCTAAATCTTTCTTTCCCTACCCACTAGTTTCTTTCTGACTTCCTCATCTGGCTCTGATTCCATAATAAATTATTTCACCAACACTTTAAACTCTGTGCTCTCTTTCTTCTCCTTTTCCTCTGTCAGTAAAGCTCCAACCCTGCATAAAACCAGCAGTCTACTTTTTATATAAACGCGTATGCCTTGCCAGGTGAGTACTGGAGGAGAAAAATTACAACAGAACAGACTGCAGCTACTGTAAGTTAGTCATTACCAACTTCAACTCACCAGCAACCTTACTACATTTCTCCAGTCAACTTGTTCACACTCTCCAGAATAACTATTACAAAATTCTTTTTGATACTCTTCAAAGGTCCAACAACCCTTCCACTGCTCTCTTTACTCTTAGCAAATGACCTTACAACTATGTAAAAAACAGAAGCTTATTTTCTGCAATCATCACTCAATCAAAACAGCTTCTTTTTAAGGTGACCAATGACCTCCATGTCATAAATAAAATAATTATTTCTTAATCCTCAATTTACCTGATATCTCAGCAGGATCTGACATATTCTTTGCTTCCTAAGACACTCTTTTCCCATGGAGATATAATCTCCAAATTTCTTTCTCCTTATCTAACCACTCTTTCTTGATCTCTCTTTTTTTTTTTTTTTTTTGGCTGTTTTCCTCTTCTATACAATCCTTAAATGTTGGATTTCCTTATGGCAGGCTCAGTCCTAGAAATATTTCTCTTCTCATTCTGTACTGTTGCTGCAGGGAATCTCATTCACACCTTATAGCCTGAACTATCATCCTACTGCTGACAACTCTCAAAAGTATACTGGATAAAGTCAGAAATGAGATATAATCACAGAGAAGTTGGTACATTCAGTAAACTACAAAGGTCAGTATGATGGCTGGAACAAAGAACAGAGAAGACATGAAAGGGATGGGGCCAGTAATGAGGCTGGAAAGGTAGACAGGATTCAAATCATAAGAGCTTTTATGTATCCTGTTGAAGAGTTCAAACTTCTACCTGATAACAGTAAGGTATAACTGATATAATTTAACCATGGTTATTTATATTTTAGATTTAAGTATAAATAAGAGGGACTTCTGATTAAACATGAGTTGCATCTATTTTTCTATTCCTCAGTAAAAGTAAAGGCAAAAGTAAAGGGGGAAAATGGATAAATCTCCAAGACCAAAAGAAAAAAGAGTGTAGAAGAAAGAATGAATAAGAGAGAACCTCAAAAATTTAGAAACTGGAAAGTAGACAACATGACAGAGGAAGAAATCTGATCCTAAATGCCCATAAATGAAGATGCCAATTGGATTTGGCAGGAGTTCTTGCATATGACACCAAAGGCACAGAAACAAAAGAAAAAGTAGACAAATTGGACTTCATGAAAATTTAAAAATCTTGTACATCATAGGACGCTATCAACAGAGTAAAGAGGCTACCCAGAGAATGGAAGATAACTTGCAAATCATATATCTAATAATGGATTAACATCCAATTATATAAAGAACTCCTACTATTCAACAATAACAAGAAAAAAAACAATTAAATGATGGGCAAAAGACTTGAACAGACATTTCTCCAAAGATAACATACAAATGGTCAATAAGCACATGAAAAGATGCTAAAATACTAATTTTTACAGAAATGCAAATCAAAACTACACGAGATACCACTTCATCCCATTAGGACCCTATTATCAAAAATATAGAAAACAACAGATGTTGGTGAGGATGTGAAGGAAATGGAACCCCGGTGCACTGCTTGTGGAATTGTAAAACGGTACAAGTCCCTGTAGAAAACATTATGGCATTTCCTCAAAAAATTAAAAATAAGAGTAGAATTACTGTATGATCCAACAACTCCACATCTGGGTCTATACCCAAAAGAATTAAAAGCAGTGTCTCAAAGGGATATTTGCACACCCATGTTCAGAGCAGCATTATTCACAATGGCTGAAGCACAGAAGCAACCCGAGTGTCCACTGATGGATGAATGGATAAGCAAAATGTGGTATATACATAAAACGGAATATTATTCTACCTTAAAAAGGGAATTCCAACATATGCTACAACATGGATGAACCTTGAAGACATAATGCTAAGTGAAATGAACCACTTGAAAAAACATGAATACTACATGATTCCACTTACATGAGTACTGAGAATAGTCAAAATCATAGAGACAAAAAGTAGAATTGTGGTTGCCAGCGTCTGGGGATAAGGGGGGAAGAATGGGTGGGTTATTGTTTATTGGGTGTAAAGTTTCAATTTTACAAGATGAAAGAGATATGAAGAGATATGGTGGTGATGGTTGCAATACAATAAATGTACTTAATACCACTGAACTGTACACTTAAAAGCAGTTAAGATGGTAAATTTTGTTATATGTATGCCACAAAAGAAAATTTTTTTTTAAAAAAGGATGGGGGTAGGAATGAATGACAACAGAGAGAAAAACATAATTACAAGAAGTGTTGCCAGGAAATGTGTTAAATCTCCTTTAATGTTCTTTTACCTGTTTGTCAGCAGGTAAACTGTTTATTATTGCATTTTTTAATTTAAAAAAATAAATGCATGGCAAGGATATTTTGATCAGTACACATATATTTCTTTTAAGATGCTTAGCTATCAAATGAAGGACAGAGGAGCATAAGGTAAGCAGATGACAAGGTTAGGAAAATGACTTTATGTTTAAAGATAAGGGAGGCGACATTATATTTATATGCCAAAGAGAAAGATTCACTAGAAGGAGAAGTTAAGAGTCAGAGTATAGAGCGTAGGTGTTGATGGTGACACCATTGCTATCACTAGCATAAATGGAAAGGGATTAGATTTCTGCGGGACATCTCTGTCACTGACAAAAGAAGTGGATAGAAGTAATGGACCATTTTGGTCTAGGCTGAATAGGAATGGATGTGAGCCAGAGGGTAAACAGATTTGGGAAAATATATCAAGAGACTAAGTAACTCCAAAAGGTGAAGAATTGATACAAGTGGAATAAGAAAGAGAAGACAAGAAAGGTAAGAAAATATACTTGAAGAAATTAATTACTATAGTTAAAATCTAACCTTACTCTTATAAGCTAGGGATATTATTTGCACTAAGGTAAATTTCTATAAGGTAAAATTTCTGTAAACATGATTAAACATAGAAACCACATTAAAATTCCTCATGTAATAAGATTCTGTCATATTTGTAAAGTAATCTCAGTGCTTCCAGAAGAAAATAATACTCAAATGTGATAAATATTTAGGTCTTTTCCGCCTTTCTTATTACCATTCTTATTTGTTTTTACCTTGATCAGCTACTTTTCGTTTTGCTTCTTCTATCCTTTTCAGTTCCTGTTGCTTTGCTTCAAAGAGTTGTTTTTCTTCTTTTAAAGGATCATATTTTATTCCTACAGGAAGTGTAAAAAAGGAAGAATCTTAATTACCTTAAATTTACTCATTCCAAAAAATATCCTAGAAAATAATCACTAACTCAGAGTCTGCAAAAATTAGAGTAAAAACCAATTTATGTTGTATTATCAAATACCAAATTTAAATATTAAAAAAATCTCCAAAAATTCACCAGAATTATTTGAACAAACGTAATTATCAAATATAAAGATTTTTCCATGCACAAAAAAGAGTACCTGAAATGATGTTTAAAATTTGACTTACTAGAAGAAGGCACTATGAGTAAATAAATGTCTTCCAATAGAGCTTCAACTGGTTGGGTATAAAGGTTTTTCCATGGAATTAGAAGATTAAGATTACCTATATGAAAAAAAAAAGACAAAAAATATTCTTTCAACCTAGATTTACTATCAGCTTATTTTCTGTCAGGCATTAAAAGAGATAACAAAGTAGCCTTTGACCTTATGAGCTCATTAACTTTGCAGAAAGCTATTTTACAACCATAAGCAAAAAGCCTTTACAGTGACGATTTGAAATTATTTGTACTAGTACTGTTGGAAAATCTACTAAGCCATATTCTAAATATTTACAAATTTCTATTTCTGGTGATATGTACCACAAACATACCAATATTATTCTTCCATTAATCAACAACCCTTGATATTATAATACTGATTTTCCCCAATTCTTACTCAAAATCTCTAAGAAATATTTTTCTCATACTTTAAAAAGGTAGGTTACATTCTTTATATGTGTATTTTTTATATATAGATTTTACATATATATTACATGATATATAGTATATACATAAGTATGATTATCATAAGTGTATGTACTAACAAATTTCTATGGTAATAATCAAGGATCCTAGGCAATATTAGAAAATCGTTCCAACTAACGAAAATATTTTACAACCCAATAGCAAAGTATTTTAAAAAGCATTAGATTTCTTGAACTAAAAAATACTATGTAAAGGGCTGATTATACTATTAATTCTAGTTTTATGTATTTACAAAATTTCTATAATAGTTTTTTTCAATATTTTAAAATTTTTTTACAAAGTATGAATCTCTAGATTTAGAAATAGTTGTCATGACTGGGGAAGGGAAAGACTTCTTAAATACACCAGTGTTGCATTAACTGGTTAGTAATACATACCTAGACATGTCACATTACATAACCCCCAAAATCCATGTTTTAAAAAACCCCAAATTGAGAAAAAGATTTCTTCATACTAAGTCAATTCAGAAAAAAACAAAGTAACTGATTTCTAAAAGAGGAATAACTTTCTAAGTTTTAAAATCAGAGAAGACAGTGACCATTTCAAATTTCCATACTATCCAAAATATAACCAAAATGAAGTGAGCAAATTGGGAAAGATAATTGTGATGAATTTGACAGTTTACTTATAAATGTATCAAGCAGACTGCTTACAGACATATACACACATACATTAATAATCCAAAAAAGTAAGTGAATAAAAGGACATAGAACAGTGCCACAATAGCATTAAGTATGCAAAGAAACACATATAAAACTAACAATATACCATTTTTACCATTAAGTTTTTTTTTTTCTTTTTAAAGCCAAACTGTTTTTTCCTCTCCTTATGAAGTGCAGGCTTCTTATAGAAAATTTAGAAAATTCAGAAAGATATAAACGAAGGTAATTTCAAAAATCTTCCACATGAAAACAATTACTTTGAAAATACATGAGTATTTATATTTGATATGTATGTAATTCTGCATGCTTAATGAGGAAAACTTTGAAAGATCAGTAAGATTAACAACCCCCATTAATGGCAAGGGGGTTGACAATATGTTCTTATAAAACTGGCTGTACTACTGTACCACTCATTTGGAAACGTGTACTTCTTTCCTTCAACAAATTGTGTTCCTACTATATGCCAAGTATTGTGCTAAGTGAGGATACAATAAAATTAAAATAAAATTTTAAAATTAAATCCACTTCTGAAAAAACTTACTGTTTAGAAGAAAAAATAAGTAATAATGATATAAAAGAATGTCAAGTTCTATGATAGAGATATGCAAATGACACCTTAAATGATTCTCAAGATTATCTTATGTATTAGGTATTAGCGCAGTGTACCTTCTACCACCTTATATTAACACTGAAAATTACCTTATCATCATTTTTAAACATGGTCAAAAAAGAAAAGAAAGGAAAGAAGGTAGGTTCTAAATGAAAGTAGGTCGATTTACTGCCCTTATATATTTTTTTTTAATTTTTCTTGAATTGATGTTAAATTTATATACACTGATTTACAATGAATATAGTTATAAAATTCAATGACTTTTAGAATATTTTCAAAAGGTATGTGAAAATGTTTACTGTAATATTTTTGTACCAATAGAAATATAAGATTACATTGTCCAAATATGCATTCAATGGATTATTACACTACCTTAAGAAATAAGGGAGGTCAAATTAACATGGATTATGAGCAATCTTTATTAAATATTAACTTAAAAATAGAATATAAAATCATACATATACCATGATTATAGGAAGTCAAAATGTTCACATGTAAACAATCATTTAAAAATCTGCAAAAGTAAATATAGTAGGTGGAAATAAATATATTAGGTGAGTGACATTTTTCCCGTCTTATCTATACTAAATAGTCTTTAAATTGTGGGGGTGGGAGAAAGGAGGGAAACAGAATTTGAGTCTCAGCAATGTAAATGTAAATGATAAAAACTTTCTTTGGCATACAGTCTAATAACAACTATAAGAGCACAAAATTGTGGAGACATTCATCATGTAATTTATATAAGCTTTCAGAACACCTTGTTCCCCAAGTGACACTAAAACACTGCAATAACAATATATAAATTCTACTACACAAATTATCTGTATAAAAAACTTCCAAGTCACAAATAATAACACTATCATCTTGCACAATACTTAAACCAATAAAGTTTAAACAATAAAGTTAAATAAACCAAAATAATTTAAGAAACCAAACATACATGCCTTTATTAAACATGTTAAAACATCATATTTGAATCAATTATTTCTGTTCAACCAGTACATTTAATATGTAAACTACAAAAACTGGAAAAGTAATACAAAACAAGAAAGATAGCACAGTGTTTCCTAGAAAACTAGAAAACTTCCAGAGCGGAAACTAGGTTTTTGATTGGTTCCTAGCCATACTGCCTGGATGATCCAGACCCTACTCCTTATACCACATATCCATGGCCAATCGGAATACAGCAAGGATAACTAGTCAGAAACCTAAGAAACTGAGACAATCATGCTATTAGATTTAATGCTTTGATCTCAACTCATTTTAACACTTAACAATACGCATAATTTCACCAGTACTAAACAAGGGATTCATGGACAACATTTTTAAGTTACACAACTAAGCTCTACATAGATGAAAACACATAATGCTTTTAATTTATTCTCAGAAACATTATAAATATCACATTATAGAGATATTGGATATATTATTCTGGTTGCATGTCCGACAAGAAGGACATTCAAATACTAAGGATAGCTTACCTATATGGCCAACTTTAATTTTAAACGGTACATCCAGTTGACTCTACAAAAAATACACATATGTAAAATATTAGTACATATACAGTTCAACAAAACAGATGACTATTTGTTTCTTCCCAAAATTACTTAAGGGATTTAAGTTAACTTACACCTTCTCTTTACCCTCAACAGTTATTTAAATTTATAAATACATAATTGCAATATTATCTTCAAATCCATAAAATTCAGAGACTGATCACCTTAAAATAACTACAAAAAAGTTCTACAGCAATACTGACCCCTAAGTTACCCATACCAGAATCACTACAGCTTTTACACTGCTTGAAAAAAGGAAAAAGAAAGTGGTCTGTCAGTTTGTATTTGTAAGGAGATTAAACTCCACTTTGCAAAAAACATCCTCAAATAAATTTCTCCCCATTCAATTGGGAAAGGACAACCTTTTCAATAAATGGTGCTGGGAAAGCTGGATATCCACTTGCAAAAGAATGCAGTTGGACCCTTATCTTATGCCATATACAAAAATTAACTCAGAATGAACCAAATACCTAACATAAGAAATAGAACTATAAAACCTTAGAAGAAAACAAAAGGTAAAATCTTCTGGACACTGGATTGGGCAATGATTTCTTGGATATCACATGAAAGGCACAGGCAACAACAACAATTAAATGATAAAGTCAATTTCATCAAAATTAAATTTTTTTGCATAAAAAAATTGTACATAACACTGTTAACAGAGACATAAGACAACCCACAAAATGGGAGAAAGTATTTGCAAATCATATCTTCTGATAAGGGGAAATAACCAAAATATATAAAGAACCGAAACGAAACCAAAAAAAAAAAAAAAAAACTTGATTAAAAAATCAGCAATGCTTTTCAGTAGACATTTCTCCAAAGAACATATAAAAATGGCCAATAAGCACATGAAAAGATGCTCAGCCTCAACAGTCATTAGAGAAGTGCAAAGGAAAACCAAAACGATATACCACTTCATTCCCACTGGGATGGCTGTTATCAAAAACCAGAAAATAAATGTTGTCAAGGATGTGGAGAAATTAGAACCCTCATGCATTGCTGGTGGGAATTTAGGCATACCTCAATTTATTGTACTTTGCTTTGTTGCGCTTCCCAGATACTGAGGGGGGTTTTTTTGTTTGTTTGTTTTTAACCAATTGAAGGTTTGTGGCAATTCTGTGTTAAGCAAATCTATCAGCGCCACTTTCCCAATAGCGTTATTTATTAATTGAGGTATGTAAACTTGTTTTTGAGAATACAGTATGAGTAAATATAATTTTTATATGCACTGGGAAAAATTCATGTGGCTTGCTTTATTGCAATAGTATTCACTTTATTGCAGTGGACTGGAAATGAACCTGCAAAATCTCCAAGGTACGCCTGTGTAAAATGGTTCAACTGCTATGGAAAGCAGTGTGGCCGCTCCTGAAAAGGCTAAACATAAAATAACCAAATAATCCAGCAATTTCACTCCTAGGTATTTACACACAGAAACTGAAGGTAAGAACTTGAACGGACATGTATGCTAATGTTCACTGTAGCATTATTCACAAGAGACAAAAGGCATAAACAACCCAAGTGTCCATCAACAGATAAATGGACAAAATGTGGCATATACATACATTTTTCAGCCAGATAAAGGAGTGATTTTCTGATAAATGCTACAACATGGATGAACCTTGAAGGAATTATGCTAAGTAAACTAGACACAAAATGACAAACATAGCATTATTCTATTTATATGAGGTACCTGGAATAGGCAAATTAAGACAGACAAAAGTAGAAGTTAGCAAGGTATATGGAGAGAGGGAATGGGGAGTTAGGTATTTCTTACTGGTTACAGGGTTCCCCTTGGAGTATCAAAAATGTTTTAGAAATACATACTGATGACAGTTGTACAACACTATAATTCACGCCACTGTATTCTACAGTAAAAAATGATTAAAATGGTATTAGGGGAAAAAAAAACCTGAAGATGATTGAAGAGGTAAATTAACAATCTAAAATGAAACCATATAGGAAGAGATAAATTTTAGAAGTATTTTTAATGGGGAAAATTACACTGTCAGTTTGTACTTTTATGGAAATTAAAAGTCCATTTTGCAAAATTCACATTTTACAAAAATTACTTTTTAAAATTGTTCTCAAACTTAAATAATTTAAGATGTTAAAGTAACTCAGGAAGAAGTCTATGCAGCTAACTGCACTAATACAACAATTTTTATAGTCAAAACCTACCAGGGCATTTTCTTTAATTTCAAGATTCTTCAGGGCTACAGCTCCTAAAAAGAAAAATTATTAAAAAATAAAATTGAAATTTTCAAATAACTTTTATTTTAACAAGTTAGGTAAACTTCATTCTTAAATGTCATATTAAGGAAAATAATCATAAAAATGTACATAACAGAAACAGAATCCAACTATGATTGTTGGCTCACCTTCATCCTTCAACTTAGTCTAAGCTTGTATGTCTGACCAAAACATCATTTACTATAAGTTCTGACCTCTACGGTTGTAGCTCACTGTTAATGAATACATTTTCATTAAAATTATACAAATAATATGAATTTACCAACACAGTATGATATAAGAAAATATAGGAAAAAATGAACTGTATTTAAATATATTTGTTTAAATACAATTGCAAAGAAATTTTTAATCCATCAATGTGAGGTTAACAAGGATTTCCTAGAGATACTGGAATGTTGTCATATCTTGCTCTGTTTTAATTCTGCTACACAAAATGAATGCCTTCACTTTTAAGCAATAATTTGTATATGAGTAACTGCTGTCTAGACGTTCACATAACGTCTGGGGAAACAAACAAGAAATAAACATCAGTAAACATCTAATAAAGGTAAGCTGTACAATTAGACAAACTTATTGATCCATTGTGGTAGTGACCAATCAGTGAATGATATAGGTACATGGAGTATCACTTATTGTTTTTTCTACTGTAATGTTCAAATGTAGAGCGTGAACTTTTCATTTATGGATAATTCTTTGTACTGGCAGCCTTCAATATACTTTGTGCTCTGAATTTTTTTTCGAGTCAATATACTATATAGACATAAAATGAATCACTGAGTACAACTGAAAAGTGCTATACTGTAAAACATTATTTTACATTAAAATGTATCTTTTATAAATAGCTTTAAATAAGTCTATAATGTTATACAATATCTCCACATACTGGTTAAAAAAATTAAATTTGATAGAAATATTTCTATCAAATCTTCTTAAATAAAAAAGGGCTCACAGTGCAGCAAAATGAAAAATACATGACACTAAAAAAAAAGATTAAGAGATAACGACATTAAAATATCCAACAAAGTTAATATTTCCATATAAAACTAACTTTAGATGCTTGTAGTACCATTTAAAGTACAAGTGATTTTAGGTTTTTGGTTTTTCCAGTTACCATGAGGTTTTTGTATAGCAGTCTATATATACATTGGGTTAGCCAAAATGTTCATTTGGGTTGTTCTACAAGATGTACAGAACAACCCAAATGAACATTAGCCAACCCAATATATATATTTGGCCAATCCAGCATATATATATATATATAGGGGTGTGTGTGTGTATATATTTATTTATATATATATATGCAATTGTTTTAAGTTGCTGATCTCAAATGCATTTTTTAAAACTTGCATTTGTACTCTCCTCCTCTCACAATGACTGTTTCTAATATCACATTTTATATCTAATTGTTTTGTGTATCCCTTAACTGCTTATTATGGGTATAGATGATTTTACTACTTTTGTCTTTTAATCTCCCTACTAGCTTTGTGTGTGGATGATTTCCTACCTTTACTGTATGTTTGCCTTTTACCTGTGAGCCTTTTCATTTAATAATATTCCTGCTTTGAATTGTGGCCTTTTCTTTTTTCACCTATAGAAGTTCCTTTAACATTTGTTGTAAAGCTGGTTTGGTAGTGCTGAACTCTTTTAGCTTTTGCTTGTTTGTAAAGCTTTTCATCTCTCCATCAAATCAGAAGGAGAGCCTTGCTAGGTAGAATATTCTTGATTATAGGTTTTACCCTTTCATCACTTTGGATATACTGTGTCACTCTCTTCTAGCCTGCAGAATTCCTGCTGAAAAATAAGCTGATAACCTTATGGGGATTTCCTTCTTATGTGTTGCTTTTCCCTTGTTGCTTTTAATATTTTCTCTTTGTCTTTAACTTTTGTCAGCTTGACTAATATGTGTCTCAGTGTGTTCCTCCTTGGGTTTATCATGTATGGGACTCTCTGCACTTCCTGGACTTCAGTGAGTGCTTCCTTTTTCACGTTAGGGAAGTTTTTGGCTATTATGCTTTGTATAGATTGCTATACAAAAACATCATGGTAACCACAAACCAAAAATCTACAATAGATATACACACACAAAAAAGGAATCCCAAACACAAAGATATTCATCAAATCACAAGAGAAGAGAACAAGAGGAGAAAGGGGAAGAACCTACGAAAATAAGTTCAAAGCAGTTAACAAACTGACAATAAGAACATACATATCAATAATTACCTTAAATGTAAATGGACTAAGTGCTCCAACCAAAAGACAGAGTGGCTGAATGGATACAGAAACAAGACCCATATATATGCTGTCTACAAGAGACTCACTTCAGATCTAGAGACACACACAGACTGAAAGTGAGAGGATGAAGAAAGGTATTCCATGTAAATGAAAGTCTAAAGAAAGCCCAACTAGTAATACTTGTATCACACAAAATCGACTTTAAAATAAAGATTATAATAAAAAACAAAATAGGACACTATATACTGATCAAAGGATCAAACCAAGAAAAAGATACAATTGTAAATATACGTTAACCCAAGACAAGACCACCTAAATAATATAAGGCAAATATTAAAAGACGTAAAAGGAGGAATCGACAGTAACATGATAATAGTGAGGGATTTTTATTTTTTATTTTTTTTAAGATGTTGGGGGTAGGAGTTTATTAATTTATTTATGCTGTGTTGGGTCTCTGTTTCTGTGTGAGGGCTTTCTCTAGTTGTGGCAAGCGGGGGCCACTCTTCAGCGTGGTGCGCGGGACTCTCACTATCGCGGCCTCTCTTGTTGCGTAGTACAGGCTCCAGACGCGCAGGCTCAGTAGTTGTGGCTCATGGGCCTAGTTGCTCCGCGGCATGTGGGAGCAACCTGTGCTAAGAAAACTGGACAGCTACATGTAAAAGAACAATGTATTCAGGGCTCGAACCTGTGTCTCCTGCATTAGCAGGCAGATTCTCAACCACTGTGCCACCAGGGAAGCCCAGTAAGGGATTTTAACACCCGCACATACATCAATGGACAGATCATCCAGACAGAAATCAAGAAGGTAACACTGGACTGAAATGACAGACTAGACTACCTGAACTTAACTGATACATATAGAGAATTTGGTCCAAAAGCAGCAGAATACACATTCTTTTCAAGTGCACATAGAACATTCTCCAGGATAGATCACATGTTGGGCCACAAAGCAAGTCTCAGTAACTTTAAGAAAGCTGAAATCATATCAAGCATCTTTTCCAACCACAACACTATGGGATGAGAAAACAACTGAAAGAAAAATATTGCAAAAAACACAAATATGTGGACTAATCAGTATGTTACTAAACAACCAATGGATCACTGAAGAAATCAAAGAAGAAATTTAAAAATACCTAGAGACAAATGAAAATGATAAAAAACAACCATCCAAAACCTATGGGACACAGCAAAAGCAGTTCTGAGAGGGAAGTTTATAGTGATGCAAGCTTACCTCGGGGAAACAGGAAAAATCTCAATTAAAAAAACTTAACCTTACACCTAAAGCAACTAGAGAAAGAACAAACAAAACTCAAAGTTAGCAGAAGGAAAGAAATCATAAAGATCAGAGCAAAAATAAATGAAATAGAAACCAAGAAAATAGAAAAGAACAATAAAACTAAAAGCTGATTCTTTGAAAAGTTAAACAAAATTGATAAACCTTTAGCCAGACTCATCAAGAAAAAAAGAGAGGACTCAAATCAATAAAACTAGAAATGAGAAAGGAGAAGTTACAATGGACACCAGAGAAATACAAAGGACCATAAGAGACTACTACAAGCAACTATATGCCAATAAAATGGACAACCTAGAAGAAATAGACAAATTCTTAGAAAGGTACAATCTCCCAAGACTGAACCAGGAAGAAATAGAAAATATGAACAGACCAAGTACAAGTACTGAAATTGAAACTGTGATTAAAAAGCTCCCAAAAACCAAAAGTCCAGGACCTTGCTTTTGCTGCTCAGGACCCTGGAGGCTACAGCCTGAAGAACCCGGCGGCGCTAGGACCTGGATGGCTCCACAGGTGAATTCTACCAAACACTTAGAGTTAACACCTATCCTTCTTAAACTACTCCAAAAAATTGCAGAGGAAGGAACACTTCGAAAATCATTCTATGAGGCCACCATCATCCTGATACCAAAACCAAAGATACCATAAAAGAAAATTACAGGCCAATATCACTGATGACCACAGATGCAGAAATTCTCAATAAAATACCAGCAAACCAAATCCAACAATACATTAAGAGAATCATACACCATGATCAAGTGGGATTTATCCCAGGGAAGCAAGGAGTTTTCAATACCCACAAAACAATCAGTGTGATACAGCACATTAACAAACTGAAGAATAAAAACCATATGATCATCTCAATAGATGAAGAAAAAACTTTTGATAAAATTCAACATCCATTTTGTCTGTAATATATGATTACAAACCCACAGCTACCATCATACTCAATGCTGAAAAGCTGAAAACATTTCCTCTAAGATCAAGAACACGACAAGGACATTCACTCTCGCCATATTTACTCAATGTAGGTTTGGAAGTCCTAGTCACAGCAATCAGAGAAGAAAAAGAAATAAAAGGAATCCAAATTGGAAAGGAAGAAGTAAAATTGTCACTGTTTTCAGATAACATGGTACTATACACAGGAAATCTTTAAGACACCACCAGAAAACTACTATAGTTCATCAACAAATCCAGTAATGTTGTAGGATACAAAATTACATACAGAAAGCTGTTTTAATTTTATACACTAACAACAAAGTATCAAAGAGAAAATAAGGAAACAATCCAATTTACTATCGCATCAAAAAGAATAAAATACCTAGGAATATATCTACCCAAGGAGGTAAAAGACCTGTATTCAGAAGACTATATAAGACACGAATGAAAGAAACAGAAGATGACACAAACAGATGAAAAGATATACCATGTTCTTGGATTGAAAGAATTAATACTGTTAAAATAGCCATACTACCCAAGGCAAAGTACAGATTCTATGCAATTCCTATCAAAATACCAATGGCATTTTCCACAGAACTAGAACAAATAATTTTAAAATTTTCATGGAAACACAAAAGAGCTTGAATAGCCAAAACAATCTTGAGAAAGAAGAACAGAGCTGGAGTAATCACACTCCCTGACTTCAAACTATACTACAAAGCTACAGTAATCAAAACAGTACTGGTACTGGCACAAAAACAGACACATTAATCAATGTAAGAGGAGAGCCCAGAAATAAACCCACACACTTATGGTCAATTAATCTAAGAGAAAGAAGACAAGAATATACAATGAAGAAAACACAGTCTCTTCAACAAGTGGTGCTAAGAAAACTGGACAGCTACACATAAAAGAACAAAATTAGAACATTTTCTAACACCATATACAAAAATAAACTCAAAATGAATTAAAGACCTAAATGTAAGACCAGATACTATCAAACTCCTAGAGGAAAACATAGGCAGAACACTCTTTGACATAAATTGCAGCAATATTTTTTGGATCCATCTTCTAAAGCAAAGGAAACAAAAGCAAAACAAACAAACAAACAAAAAAACCCAATTAAACTTAAAAGCTTTTGCACAGCAAAGGAAACCATCAACAAAACAAAAAGACAACCTACTGAATGGGAGAAAATATTTATAAATGAAATGACTGATAAGGAGTTAACATCCAACATATATTAACAGCTCATACAACTCAACATCAAAAAAAAAAAACCCGGGGAATTCCTTGGTGGTCCAGATGTTGGGACTCCACGCTTCCACTGCATGGGGCCCAGGTTCAATCCCTGGTTGGAGAACTAAGATCCTGCATGCTGCATGGTGTAGCAAAACAAACAAACAAGGAAGCAAAAAAAAAAAAAAAAAATTAAAAATGGGCAAAAGAGGGTTTCCCTGGTGGCGCAGTGGTTGAGAGTCTGCTTGCCAATGCAGGGGACACGAGCTCATGCCCCGGTCCGGGAAGATCCCACATGCCGCGGGGCCGCTAGGCCCATGAGCCATGGCTGCTGAGCCTGCGCATCCAGAGCCTGTGACCCGCAACGGGAGAGGCCACAACAGTGAGAGGCCCGCGTACCACAAAAAAAAAAAAAAAAAAAAAAAAAAATGGGCAAAAGAACTGAATAGACATTTTCCCAAAGAAGACAAGCAGATGGCCAACAGGCATATGAAAACACGCTCAACATCATTAATCATCAGGGAAATGCAAATCAAAACCACAATAAGATATCACCTCACACCTGTCAGAATGGCTATCATCAAAAAGAAGACAAGTAACAAATGTTGGCAAGGATATGGAGGAAAGGGAACCCTTGTACACTGTTGGTGGGAATGTAAATTGGTGCAGTATGAAGGTTTCTCAAAAAATGGAAAACAGAACTACCAGATGACCCAGCAATTCCACTCCTTGGGTATATATCTGAAAAAAACCCAAAACACTAATTAGAAAATATACATGCACCCCAGTGTTCATAGCAGCATCATTTACAATTGCCAAGATACGGAAGCAACTTAAGTGTCCATCAACAGATGAATAGACTAAGAAGATGTGGTATATATATACAATGGAATAATACCTAGCCATAAAAAAGAATAAAATATTGCCATTGCAGCAACATGGATGGACTTGGAAGGCATTATGCTAAGTGACATAAATCAGAGAAAGACAAATACTATATATCACTTATATGTGGAATCAAAAAAAAATACAGCAAGCTAGTGAATAAAACAAATAAGAAGCAGACTCACAGATACAGAGAACAAACTAGTGGTTACCAGTGGAGAGAGGGAAGGAGAAAGAAACAATATAGGGGCTTGGGGGGAAAAAGATTATTATGGTTATTATGGGATTATATGAAATTGTATGTGTGAAACTTTTGAAAACTGTAAAGCACTATTGGATTTAAAGAATCTTTCCTTCAATGAAAAAATCAATTAAAAATAAAAAATAAATAAAATACAAGTGATTATGTGATAATTTCTATCTTATTTCGCTGGGTCTGTTCATAAATTTACAATACTGAACAGTTCTGAAATGCACATTTTAAATAAAGTTTAAGTCATTTTACATCAAAAAAAATCAGCAAGCTTGAGGATATGTAAATATAAACTTCCAAACTGAAATGCAAAGAGAAAAATAAAGTAAAATAAAAATGATGAAACAGAATATCCAAGAACTGTAGGACAATTATAAAAGCTGTAACATATGCCTAATGGAAATACCAGAAGGCAAAAAAGGAGAGAGGAACAAAAATATACACATATATTTGGAGCAATAATGGCTGAGAAACTTCTGAAATTAATGATAAAGACACCAAACCACAGACCCAGGAAGCTCAGAAAATATCAAGCAGGGAAATAAAAAATCTACACCTAGGAATACCATAATCAAATTGCAGAAAATAAAAGGAAAAAATCTTGAATATGATCCAGAAAACCCACTTCTTCATATACATCCAAAGGCAAAGAAAATGGGATATCAAAAAGATTTCTGCGGGACTTCCCTGGTGGTGCAGTTGTTAAGACTCTGCGCTCCCAATGCAGGGGGCCAAGGTTTGATCCCTGGTCAGGTAACTAGATCCCTCATGCATGCGCAACTAAGAGTTCACATGCCACATCTAAGGAGCCAGTGAGACGCAACTAAGGAGCCTGTGAGCCACAACTAAGGAGCCCGCCTGCTGCAACTAAGAGCTGGCACAACCAAATAAATAAAAAGATTAAAGAAAAAAGATTTCTGCACTTGCATGTTTATTGCAGCATTATTCACAATAGCCAAAATATGGAAACAACCTAAGTGTCATCAAGATGAATGGATAAAGATGTGGTTTATATATACAATGGAATATTAAGCCATGAGTAAGAAACAAACTTGAAACAACAAGGATGGACTCCCTCTGAGGGGCTTACGGTTAGTGAGATAAGCCAGACAGAGAAAGATGAACACTGTACGACATCATTTATGTGAAGAATCTAAAAAACCCAAACTTGTAGAAACAGAGTAGAATGGTGGCTACCAGGGACTGGAATGTGGGAGAATTGGGGAGATGTTGTTAAAGGACATAAACTTGCAACTATGATAATTAAGTTATGGAGATCTAATGTAGCACATGGTGACTATAGTCAAAATAGTGTATTATATATTTCAACAACTGCTGAGAAACTAAATCTTAAACATTCTCACCACAAAAAAGAAACGATATTGATGTGAATCGATAGAGGTGTCAGCTAAAGCTATGGTGGTAACCATACTGCAATATATAAATGTATCAAACCAACATGTTGCAAACCTTAACCTTATTCAATGTTGTATGTACATGAGATCAACTACAACAAGTCTTGAAAGAAAGTAGAAAACACAGACACACACCAACGGAGATATAAGGAATAACTGGATTGAAAACTCATTAGAGAAAATCAAAAGCAGACTTGAACAGGCAAAAGAATGAATCAGAAAACTTGAAGACAGGTCATTTGAAAATATACAGTTAGGAGTAAAAAAATGAGGAAAAGTGAACAGAGGCTAAGGGACTTATGGGGACATCATTAAGGGGGTCAATATATTGTTAATCATGGGAGTCCACAAGGAGGACAGATAAAGGGGTAGAGAGCTTATTTGAAAAAATAATAGCCAGAAACCTCCCAAATTTGAAGGAAGACATTGATATATAAATTCAAGAATCTCAAACAAGAAACACAATAATCAAAGAGAGACTATTAAAGGCAACAAGAGAAAAGCAACTTGACATGTACATAGGATCCTCAATAAGATTATCAGTAGATTTCTCAGCAGAAACACTGTAAGCCAGAAAACAGGGGAATAAAATATTTAAAGTGCTGAATTAAAACAAAAACTGTCAATCAAGAACATTATATCCAGAAAAAATGAGGGGAAAATTAAGATATTCTCCAATAAACGAAAGCTGAGGGAGTTCATTACCAGCAGAGCTGCCTTACAAGAAGTTTCAAAGGGAGTCCTTCAAGTTAAAAAGAAAGGATGCTAGGTGCTAACATGAAGCCATATAAAAATATAAAGTTCTCCAATAAACAAAGATACATGGGCAAATATAAAAACCAGTACTATTGTGGTTCAACTTTTTAACTCCATTTTTTATTCTTTTACAGGGTTTAAAAGACAAAAAGATTAAAAAGTTATAAAGCTATGTTACTAGATACATACTATATAAAGATGTCATGTTTTTTTTTTTTACATCAATAACAAAGATGGGGAGGCAAGCTGTAAAGGAGTAAAGTTACTGTATGCAATTGAATTTAAGTATCAGTTTAAAATATACTGTTACAACGTTAAGATATTATATGTAATCCCTGTGAAACCACAAAGGAAATATCTATAGACTATACACAAAAGGAAATAAGGGAATCAAAACACATCACTGGGCTTCCCTGGTGGCGCAGTGGTTGAGAGTCCGCCTGCCGATGCAGGGGACATGGGTTCGTGCCCTGGTCCGGGAAGATCCCACATGCTGTGGAGCAGCTGTGCCCGTGAGCCATGGCCGCTGAGCCTGCGCGTCCGGAGCCTGTGCTCCGCAACGGGAGAGGCCACAACAGTGAGAGGCCCGCGTACCGAAAAAAAAAACAAAACAAAACACATCACTACAAAAAAATTGAACACAAAGAAAGCAGTAAGAAAAAAAGAGAAACAAAAAGTCATAAGACATAAAATAATGAACAAAACAGCAGTAGTAAATCCTTCCCTATCAGTAATTGCTTTAAGTGTAAACAGTTTAAACTTCCCAATCAAAAGACACAGATGGACAAAAGGGATTTAAAAAAACAAAAACAAACAAAAACAGGGTCCCTCTATGTTAGGTCTAATGCCACACATAGCTCACAAGTGAAAGGATTAACAAAGATTTCCCTTGTGAATAATAAGCAAAAGAGAGCAGAAATAGCTATACTGATATTAGACAAAACAGACTTTAAGTCAAAAGCTGTTACAAGAAACAAAAAAGGGCATTATAAGATGATAAAAGGGTCAATTCACTAAGAAGATATAAAAGTTATAAACATATATGCACCAAACATCAGAAATCAAAAACATATGAAGCAAACACTAACATAATTGAAGAGAGAAACAGCTCTATAGTATTAGTAGGCGGCTTCAATACACAACTTTAGTAATGGATGGAACAACCAGACAGAAGGTTAACAAGAAAATAGATGAATTGAACTTAACAAATATATACAGAACACCCTTACCCAACAACAGAATACACAATTTCCTCAAGTGCGCAGGGAACATTTTCCAGTATAAGACTGTTAGGCAACAAAAGAATCTAAATACATTTTAAAAGGTTGAAATTATATAAGCTATGTTTTCTGATGGAATGAGTGGAATGAATCCAGAAATCAACAGCAGAAGGAAAACTAAATAATCCACAAATAGGGGCTTCCCTGGTGGCACAGTGGTTGAGAATCCACCTGCCAATGCAGGGGACACGGGTTCAAGCCCTGGTCTAGGAAGATCCCACATGCCACGGAGCAACTGAGCCCGTGCACCACAACTACTGAGCCTATGTGCCACAACTACGGAAGCCCACGCGCCTACAGCCCGTGCTCCACAACGAGAGAAGCCACTGCAATGAGAAGCCTGCGCACTGCAACAAAGAGTAGCCCCCGCTCTCCACAACTAGAGAAAGCCCGCGCGCAGCAACGAACGCCCAACACAGCCAAAAAAAAAAAAAATCCACAAATATATAAAAATTAACACACTCAAGCAATGAATCAAAGAAGAAATCACAAGAAAAATTTTAAAACAATTTAAGAAAAATTAAAATGGAAACAACATACCAAAATTTATGGGATGCAGCAAGAGCAGTCCTGGGAGACAAATTATAGCAGTAAATGTTTACATTAAAAGGGAAGAAATGGGCTTCCCAGGTGGCGCAGTGGTTGAGAGTCCGCCTGCCGATGCAGGGGACGCAGGTTCATGCCCTGGTCCGGGAGGATCCCACATGCTGCAAAGCAGCTGGGCTCGTGAGCTGTGGCTGCTGAGCCTGCGTGTCCGGAGCCTGTGCTCCGCAACGGGAGAGGCCACAACAGTGAGAGGCCCTCGTACCCGCAAAAAAAAAAAAAAAAAAAAGGAAGAAATAATCCCAAATCAACAACCTAAATTTGCATCTTAAAGAAACAGAAAAAGATTAACTACACCCAAAGCTACCAGAAGGCATGAAATAATAAAGTTTAGAACAGACATAAGCAAAACAAAGAACAGAAAACCAAGAGAAAATTGATGAAACCAAAAGCTTGAAACCACACATAGCTCAAAAGTGAAAGGATTAAAAAAGATTTCCCATGCAAATAATAACCAAGAGAGCAGAAATAGCTATACTGATATTAGACAAAACAGACTTTAAGTCAAAAGCTGTTACAAGAAACAAAAAAGTTCAACAAAATTGATAAATCATTAGCTAGCCTGACCAAGAAAAAGAGAGAAGAGTCAAATACAATTGACCCTTGAACAACACAGGTTTGAATTTTGTGGATCCACTTACATGTGGATTTTTTTCCAATAAGTACGTACTTCAGTACTACATGATCCATAGATAGCTGAATCCAAGAATGTGAACCACAGATATGGAAGGCCAATTGTAAAGTTATATGCAGATTTTCGACTGTGTTGGGGTTCGATGCCCCTAACCCCTGCATTGTTCAAGAGTCAAATGTAACTAAAATGAGAAATGAAGGAGGGGATAGTACTACCAATTTTACAAAAATAAAAAGGATTGTAAGAATACTATGAACAGCTGTATGTCAACAAATTTGATAGCCTAGATAAAATGGATAAATTCCTAAAAACACTCACCCTACCACTAATGAATCATGAAGAAATGCATAATCTGAACAGATCTATAATTAGTAATGAGATTTCATCATTAATCAAAAACCCACAACAACAACAAAAGCCCAGGATCAGATAGTTTCTTCTCCAAACATTTAAAAGAGAACACCAATCCTCCTCAAATTCTTCCCAAAAACTGAAGAAAAGGAAATACTTCCACAAACTTAATAGATGAGGTCAGCATTAATCTGATACCAAAGCCAGACAAAGATACCACAGGAAAACTACAGATCAATATCCCCCATGGATACTGAGGCAAAAATCCTCAACAGAATACTAGCAAACAAAATTCAATGGTACACTAAAAGAATTATACACCATTACTCAGTATAACATTCTAAGAATGGAAAGATGGTACAATATACAAATTCAATCAATGTGATACACCTCATTAACAGAATGAAGGAAAAAACACAGATCACCGCAACTGATAAAGAAAATGCATTCAAAAAAATTTCAACATTCTTTCATGATAAAAACACTCAAAAAGTTAGGAATTAAAGGAAACTGCCTCAATATATTAAAGCCATATATGAAAAGCCCACAATGAACATCATACTCAATGGTGAAAGACAAGTCTTTTCCTCTAACATCAGGAACAAGATAAGGATGCCCACTTTTGCCACTTTTATTCAACATAGAAAGTCATAGCCAGAGCAATTGGGCAAGAAGAATAAATAAAAGGCATCCACATTAGAAAGGAAGAAGTAAAATTCTCTCTGTTCACAGACAGCATGATCTTATATGAAGAAAAACAAATATTCCACAAAAAAACCGTGCTAGAATAAATGGATTCAGCATGTTGCTGGGTACACAATCAAAACACAAAAATCAGTTGTTTCTATACACTTACAATGAACAATTCAAGATGGAAATTAAGAAAAAAGCTCCGTTTACAATAGCGTCAAAAATAATAAAATGCTTAGGAATAAACTTAATGGGGGGGGAGGGAAGGGAGAATGACTTATATCCCAAAACCTATAAAACATTGTTGAAATAAAGTAAAAACACATATAAATGGAAAGACATTCCATGTTCACAGACTGGAAGACAATATTGTTAAGATATCAGTACTACTCAAAGCAACCTACAGATTCAATGTAATCCACATTAAAATCCCAATGTTTTTTACAGAAATAGAAAAATTTATATGGCATCTCAAAGGACCCACGAACAGTCAAAACAACCTTCAAAAGAAACTTGGCAGTCTCACATTTCCTGATTTTGAAATGTACTAACAAAAGCACAGTGATCAAAACAACATGGTGCTTGCTAAAAAGACAACATATGGAATGGGAGAATATATTTGCAAATGACGTGACTGACAAGGGGTTAATATCCAAAATATGCAAACAGCTCATACAACTCAATATCAAAAAAACAAACAATCCAATAAAAAAAAATGGGTGGAAGACTTGAATAGACATTTTCCCAAAGACAACATATAGATGGCTAATAGGCACATGAAAAGATTCTCAATATTGCTAATTATTAGAGAAATGCAAATCAAAACCACAAAGAGATATCACTTCACACCTGTCAGAATGGCTATCATCAAAAGTCTACAAACAACAATGCTGGAGAGGATATGGAGAAAAGGGAACCCTCATACACTGTTGGTGGGAACGTAAATTGGTGCAGCCACAATGGAGAGCAGTATGGAGGTACCTTAAAAAAACTAAAAATAGAACTAGCATATGATCCAGCAATTCCACTCCTGTGTATATAGCCAGAAAAAAAGAAAACACTAATTCAAAAAAGATACATGCACCCCAATGTTCATAGTAGCACTATTTACAATAGCCAAGACATGGAAGCAACCCAAATGCCCATCAATAGGTGACTGGACTAAGATGTGACACACACACATACATACACACACACAATGGAATATTACTCAGCCATAAAAAAGAATGAAATACGGCCAACTGCAGCAACAAGGATGGACCTAGAGAATACTACGCTTAGTGAAAAAAGTCAGAGAAAGACAAACATTATACTATATCACTTATATATGGAATCCAAAAAATAATACAAATGAATGTATATACAAAACAGGTTCACAGACATAGAAAACAAACTTGTGGTTACCAAAGGGGAGAGGGACAGAAGGAGGGACAATTTTGGGGTATGGGATGAAGATATACAAACTGCTATATATAAAATAAATAAGAAACAAGGAGTTACTATATAGCACAGGGAATTATACCCACTAATAACCTATAGCAGAATATAATCTGCAAAAATAATGACTCACTATGCTGTACACCTGAAACTCACACAATATTGTAAATCAACTCTATTTCAATAAAAACGAAACAAAATCCAGCATGGTGCTGGAACACAAAAACTTAGACCAATCGAATAGAGAGCCCAGAAATAAACCCTTACATATATAGTTAAATGATTATTGACAAGGCTACTGAGATCATTCAATTTGGAATTTGTCTTTTCAATACTATATCCAAACATTAACTCAAAATGGATCAAAGACTTAAATGTCAGACCTAAAACTATAAAATTCTCAAAAGAAAGCATAGGTAAAAAGTTGCATGACCTCGATTTGGCAATGATTTCTTGGACATGACACCAAAAACAACAAAAAAAAATAGAAGATTTGGACTTCATCAAAATTAAAAACTTCTGTGCATCATAGGACACTATCAACATTGAAAAGGTAACACATGGAACAGGAAATATATACAAGTCACACATCTAATTCAGAATATATAAAGAGCTCCTACAACTCAACAACAAAAAACCAAACAACCCAATTAAAAATGGCCAAAGATCTTGAACACATATTTTTCTAAAGAAGATATACAAATGGCCCATAAGCACAAGAAAAGATGTTCAAAATCACTACTAATCAATTTGGAAGTGCAAATCAAAATGACAATGAGATGGCTCCTCACATCCATTAGGATGGCTACTACCAACAAAACAAAGTAATGATTTTCTGAGGATGCGGAGAAATTGGAACCCTTGTGCACCACTGGTGGGAATGTAAAACAGTGTGACTGCTATGGAAAGTAGTATCGTGGTCCCTGAAAAAATTAATTACCATATGACCCAGCAATTCCACTTGTGGGTATATACCAAAAATATTTGAAAGCAGGGACTCAAAGAGACATTTGTACACTCATGTTTGTAGCAGCATTATTCCAATAGCTAAAACGTGGAAACAACCACTGTGTCCACTGACAGATGAATGGAGAAACAAAATGTGGTACATACATACAATGGGACATAATTCACGCTTAAAAATGAATGAAATTCTGACATATGCTATAACAGATTAACCTTGAAGACATTATGCTAAGTTAAATATGTCAGACACAAAAGAACAAATATTGCATGATACCACTTACATGGGGTACCTAGAATAGTCAAATTCATAGAGGCACAAAATAGAATGGTGGTTGCCAGAGGCAGAGGGAAGGGAAAATGTGTAGTTACTGCTTAATGGGTACAGTATTACAGTTGTGCAAGACAAAAAGAGTTCCGGAGATGGATGTGGTGATGGTTACACAACAATGAGAATATACCTAATGCCACTGTACACTTAAAAATGGTTATGATAAATTTCATATTGTATGTATTTAACCACAATCTGTAATGGGGATTGGGGTGAAGGAGAAATAAAATCTTTCTCAAACAAAAACTGACAGAATTTGTTGCCAGTGGACTTCCCTTGCAAGAAATGTTAAAAGTTTTCAGAAAGAAAGCAAATGATAGAGGTCAAAAACTCAGACCTACAAAAGCATTAGAGAAGGAATAAATTAAGGTAAAATTAAGCCTTTTATTTTCCTTATTCTTAAAGGTCTAATGGAAAATTGTTCTAAATAATAATAGCAACAGTACATTGAGTACAGTTTATGGATAAGTGAAATGAATAATAACAATGTTATGAAGAAGCAGAAGAAATGGAATGGAATACTGTTACAAGATAACCTCCACTATCCCTGAAGCAGGACAGTATTATTTGAAAGTGGACCTAGATTAGTTCTAAATTTTAAATGTATACTGCAATTTTAAGGCAATGACCAAAAAAAAAAAAGAAAAAATTAAACCATATAAAATGCTCAATTAAAACCAGAGAAAGAAAAAGAGGCAGAGATTTTTAAAAGCAAAGACAGACATGCAACAAAAAGAGTTACAACTATGATAAATATAAATCCATTAACCCGACTATATCAATAATCATTTTAAATTAAATGTGAATGGTCTGAACATACTAATTAAAAGAGACATGATAAGAGTGGATAAAAAAACAAACCCAACTACAAGGTGTCTACAAGAAACCCACTTTATTTTTTAATTATTTTTAAATTATTTTTTATTGTGGTAACATTGGTTTGTAACATTATATAAGTTTCACGTGTACAAATTATTTTTCCACTTTTGTATAAAAGCTTGCTCACCACCAAAAATTTAGTTTCCAGTCATCACCATACATCACCATACACCCTCTACCCATTTTGCCCTCCCCCCAACCCCTATCCCTCTGGTAACCACTATTCTATTCTCTGTATCTACATACTTGTTTTTTGATTGGTTTGGTTTCTTCATTTACTTTGGTTTTGGGTTTTTTTGTTTGTTTTTAATTTTTTGGCCACACCACACAGCATGCAGGATCTTAGTTCCCTGACAAGGGATTGAACCCATGCCCCCTGCAGTGGAAGCATGGAGTCCTAACCACTGGACCGCCAGGGAAGTCCCTGTTTGTTTTTTTCACTCCACATATGAGTGAAATATAGCATTTGTCTGTCTCCATCTGACTTATTTCAGTTAACAAAATAACTCTCAAGGTCCAACCATGTTGTCACAAATGGCAAGACAAGAAACCAATGTTAAATATAAAGACACAGACAAATTAAAAATGAAGGGATATAACAAATTTATAGAACATTTCATCCAACAGCAGCAGATTACATATTCTTCTCAAGCTCACACAGAACATTAACCAAGATAAGTCATATTCTGGGCCATAAAACATACCTCAACAAATTTAAAGGAACAGAAGTCATACCAAGTTTGCTTTCAGAACACAATGGAATTAAACTAGAAATCGTAATGATTTCTGGAAGAAAGCTGGAAAATCCCCAAATATCTGAAGATTAAATAAACACTAGCTTTAAATAACACGTAAGTCAAAGAAGCAGTCTCAAAAGAAATTCGTAAAATATTTTGAGTCAAATGAAAATATGACTTATCAAAATTTGTGACATGCAGCAAATCAGGGCTTAGAGGGAAATTTATACCATCCAATGCATATACTAGAAAAGGAGAAAGATCTAAAACCAATAATCTAAGCTTCCACCTTAGGAAACTAGAAAAAAAGAGCAAAGTAAATCCTAAGTAAGAAGAAAAGAAATCATAAGAATTAGAGAAGTCAATGTAATTCAATACAGAAAATCAATAGAGATTTCAATGAAACCAAAACCTGGTTCTTTGAAAATATCAATAAAACTGGTAACTCTCTAGCCATGTTAACTAAGAAGAAAGAGAAAAGACACAAATTACTAATATCAGAAATGAAAGGAAGGGCCATCACTACTGATCCCACGGACATTAAAAGGTTAGTAAAGAAATATTATAAACACATCCACAAATGTTATAACTTAGATGAAATGTACCAATTCCTTGAAAAATACACTCTACAAAAACACATACAAGAAAAAATCATCTAAATAGGCCTATATCTATAAAAGAAACGGAATCAATAATAATCTTTCAAAACTGAAAGCATAATGCCCAGATGGTTTCACTAATGTTCTACCAAATATTTAAGGAAAAAATGACACTAATTCCTTACAATCTCTTCCAGATAACATATGAACACTTGTAACTCATCTATGAGGTCAGTATTACCCTAATACCAAAACCAGATGAAAATATTACAAGAAAGAAAAACTACTGACCAATATATCTTTCATGAACATAGATGCAAAAATCCTCAATAAAATATCAGAAAATTGAATCCAACAATCTATAAAAATAATAATACTATGGTGAAGTGGGATTAATTCCAGGCATTAAAGCCTTGTTCCACATTCAAAAATCAATGCAATCCTATGGCTCATAGAAAAATCCTATGATCATATCAGTAGACGTAGAAAAATCACTTTACAAAATCCAACACACATTCTTGAACAAAACCTCTCAGCATACCAGAAATAGAGGTATGTACGGTAGAAAAAGTAGTAATAATGGATGTCTCTGGGGGTGTGGGCAAGCAAACTTTTGGGCATGATGGATATGTTCATTAGCTTGATCATGATTATGATTTCCTAGGTGAACACGTGTTAAGATTTATCAAATTGTAGACTTTAAATATGTGCATTTTACTATTTGTCAATTATACCTCAATAAAACTGTTAATATCCAATTAATGGTAGAATCTAGATTGTGGGTATATAGATACAGACTGTAAAATCTTGTAACACTGATGTATGTTTGACTACTTGTCATAATAAAATGTTCCCTTTCAACTCTAAAGTTTTATGAAAGTATCTTAGAATGTAACCAAGCAGGACCCTATGAGGTCTTCCCAGGATAGACAACCACCCATGTCCTCCGCCTGCCTTTTGTCTGTAGAAAAACTTTAGTCAAAGAATAAATTTAATCAGAGAATTGAGAAAATGCAGAAAGGAAAACAGTCAAGCAAGGCAAAATAATAATAGTTAGCCATTAACAAAGTCAAGGACTTTTAGTTCCTCCTCAAGGGCTATAGATAATATTCTGAGCCATGTCCTTTGAGCTGTTTTTTCAGATACTGAAACCCCCACCAGGTGGAA
Organism: Leucopleurus acutus; assembly: GCF_964270905.1. Classification (NCBI taxonomy): domain Eukaryota; kingdom Metazoa; phylum Chordata; class Mammalia; order Artiodactyla; family Delphinidae; genus Leucopleurus; species Leucopleurus acutus. The sequence goes on from NC_139150.1 coordinate 42,946,281, forward strand.
GAAGTTAACTGTATGCTGCCCACAATCACAGAGACCCCAGACTGGTTGGAACCTCTAGGTTGAGGATGCTGACTCTCAATAACCTCACCACCAACCAATCAGAAGAATGTCCACGAGCTGTTCACATACCTCACAAATCCCTCCCTCACCCTGTCTTTATAAACCTTTCCCTGAAAGCCTTTGGAGAGTTCAGGTCTTTTAAGCACTAGCCGCCCTGGACTCCTTGCTTGGCGCCCTGCAATAAATGCTGCACTTTCTTTTACCACAATCCGGTGTCAGTAGAATGGCTTTACTGCATGCCAGCAAGCAGACGGAAATTTGGTTCGGTAACAAGAACATAAAAGAAAAAACAATATTTAATTGGCAATTTCACTAGACAATCATTTGTTTGGTTTCCCAGTATATTCCTATCACAGAAGAATGACTTCTTAAAATCAGGAACTGTGCCCTGGCTGAATCTTCATCTTCCTATAGAGTTACTGTTATACTGGGGGTATGCATTAAGAGGCCACTGAATATAAGACTATATATAAAGAGAAAACTGAGAGATTACCATTTCAAAAATAGAATATGCAAGTTAGTTTAAGAAAAAGAAGAAGAAATCTGAGTTTCTAATGTTACATAAAGATGGCGGGCATAACAAAATTTTTTAATTTGCCCAAGGACTGTAATTCTGGAGCAAACAACAAGAAAGTGAGAAGGAAAACTATAACATTAAGAGGTACGCTCTATGTTACAAATGATAATTCTATCATACAAGCCACACTTACTATTACTTCTGCCCCTGAATTTCTAGTATTTTTGCCCTGAAAGTGCTCTTCAAATGCACCCAGTTGTACATCACAATCCCCTGTGTCATTTGTTTTAAAAAAAACTTTTTTGGTGTCCTACTCTAGATAAATGAATTCTAATGTCTGGGAAGTGGTTCAAAAAAATCTGTATTTCTAACAAGCATGTATGACTGATTCTGATGCAGCCTAGCTCTTGAAGGAAATATTAAATGCTAGATGGTTTAGCAAAGTAGGGAGGCGAACTTCAGATGAAGTCTATGAAGTATAAATACTACCACCTCCCTAAATAGGTGATACACGGGAAGGGTGGGTGGAAGGGTATAAATAACACTGTATAAAAAGTATACTTTACCAACATCAGAATTTGCCAAGAGTTTGAGAAAAAACTCAATTCGTCTTTCTCCTTACACAAAACAGATGCTTCTGGCACTCAGTCTACATACTGTACAGGACCCAGTATAGTAGTACTGTTCTGCTGCACTATAATTAGTTTTTGTAAACTCCATTCATATATAACAATGTTTCTAAGGAAAAATGAATTCTAATTTCCAAAGAGCCATCTCTGAAACAATTTTTCCATTATTAGATATGAAACCATCCATTTAACTCCTATATACTAATTCATACGGTTCATATGCCAATAGTGAAATTGGCTGGATTATTACACAGAAACCTAGCAAAACCATACATTTAAAACTAACAGATCCTTCTGATATTAGACCACAAAATATTAAGCCCATCATCTTAACATTTTTCCTATGTAGCATTTAGCTTCTATTATTGAAATTTTCAAAGAATTTTTTAATCCTCTATGTTTATCAAAAAACTATTGCTTTGGGCTTCCCTAGTGGCGCAGTGGTTTAGAGTCCGCCTGCCGGTGCAGGGGACACGGGTTCGTGCCCTGGTCCAGGAAGATTCCACGTGCCGCGGAGCATCTGGGCCCATGAGCCATGGCCACTGAGCCTGCGCGTCCGGAGCCTGTGCTCCGCAACGGGAGAGGCCAGAACAGTGAGAGGCCCGCGTACCGCAAAAAAAAACAAAACAAACAAACAAACAAAAACTATTGCTTTTTAAATTCTCCAAGAATTTCTTAAAATTCTAGCTATTATTCAAAGCTTCATTTAACAAAATATAACCAACTTTGATACATAAAACACTAACACATTATTTTTAAAATGTGGTAAACACCAAAATTAGAGGGATCACACTACCTGATTTCAAGACACTATAAAGTTACAGTTATCAAGATAAGCATGGTATAGGTGAACAGATGGACACACAGATCGTTGAAACAGATACAGTTCAAAAATAAACCCATAAAATATAAAGTCTACTGATTTTTTTTTACAAACGTTCAAAGATAATTCGATGGAGAAAGGATATTCTTTTAAGCAACTCGTGCTAGAAAAATTGGACATTTGTATCGACATGCAAACAAAGAAACCCCAACCTTCAACCTATACTGCACTTTATACAAAAATGGATCAGAAATTTTACATTTACAAAAATGTAAAATATAAAATTATAAAACTTCTGGAATAAAACATAAGAGAAAATCTTTGTGACTTTGGGTTAAAGATTTCACAGATATAACTGACTCATGAAAAGCATGACATTGGGACTTCTCTGGTGGTGCAGTGGTTAAGAATCTGCCTGCCAGTGCAGAGGACACAGGTTCGAGCCCTGGTCGGGGAAGATTCCACATGCTGTGAAGCAACTAAGCCCATGTGCCACAACTGCTGAGCCTATGCTCTACAGCCTTCGAGCCACAACTACTGAAGCCTACGCGCCCAGAGCCAGTGCTCCACAAGAGAAGCCACTGCGATGAGAAGCCCGTGCACTGCAATGAAGACCCAACACAGCCAAAAATAAAAAAATTAAAATTAAAAAAAAGCATGACATAAAAATTTTTTGATAAACTGGAATTGATCAAAATTTTAAACTTTTATTTTGCAAAAGACAGACTTGGAAAAGACTGGGAGAAAGTATTTTTAAATCACGTATCTTACAAAGGACTTGTATCCATAATATTTAAAGAACTTTCAATACTCAACAATAAGAAAACACTTTGGAAAAGAGTTTGGAAGTTCCTTAAAAAGTCTAAAAAAGTTACCATATGACTCAGAAATTCCACTTCTAGGTACATACCCAAAGCATTTAAAATATATGCTCACGAAAAACTTGTACATGAATGTTCACAGCAGCATTACTCATAAAAGGAAAAATAATAAATGTCCATCAACTGATGAATGGATTAACAAAATGAGTTATATCCATATAATGGAATATTAGTCACAAAAAAGAATGAAATACTGATACACGCTACAATATAAACGAACCTTGAAAATATAAAATTAAGGGAAAGAAGCCAGAAAAAGAGGCCATGTATATTGTGATTCCACTTATTTATTTTATTTTATTTATTTATTTTTGGCTGCGTTGGGTCTTCGTTGCTGTGCGCAGGCTTTCTCTACTTGCGGGAAGCAGGGGCTACTCTTTGTTGCGGTGCATGGACTTGTCATCGCAGTGGCTTCTCTTGTTGCACAGCACGGGCTCTAGGCGCGCGGGCTTCAGTAGTTGTGGCTCGCGGGCTCTAGAGTGCAGGCTCAGTAGTTGTGGCACACGGGCTTAGCTGCTCCGTGGCATGTGGGATCTTCCCGGACCAGGGATCGAACCCATGTCCCCTGCATTGGCAAGCGGATTCTTAACCACTGCACCACCAGGGAAGCCCCTGTGATTCCATTTAAATGAAATGTCCAGAATTGGCAAATCCACAGAAGACAGAAAGTAGATTAGTGGTTGCCAGAGGAAGGGTGGGGATAAATCTGTACTGACTGTTTATAGGTATAAGATTTATTTTTGGAGTGTTGAAAATGTTCCAGAATTAGATAGTGGTGACAGTTGCACTATTTTGTGGCTATACTAAAAAACACTGAATTGTACATTTTAAAAGGGTGAATTTAATGGTATGTGAATTAAATCTCAACAGAAAAATAATCCAATTAAAATGAGTAAGATTTGAACAGACATTTCACCAACAGAAATATACAAACAGCAAGGAATAACATGAAAAGATGCTCAACACCCTCAATCACTAAGGAAATACAAATTAAAACCACAAGGCTTTACCACTATTTACCTATTAGAAAAGCTAAAAAAAAGTGTTTTAAATGACAATACTAAGTGCTAGTGAGAGTGTAGAGCAACTAAACACCCATACAATGTTAGTGAGATAGCAAAATGGTATAGCCACTTGAAAAGCAGTTCCATAGTTTCATCTAAATTAAGTATTCCCTTACCATGGAACCTCGAAATCCCAAAAAGAAATAAAAATTTATGTCCACACAAAAACATATACATGAATGTTTATAGTAGCTCTATTCATAATCACCAACAACTGAAATGTCCCTGAACTGGTGAACAGATAAACATTTACAGGATACAATAAAGTATTACTCAAAAATATAGAAATGAAATACTGATGCATGCAACACATGGATGCCTCTCAAATCCATTTGTATAAGTGAAAGGAGTGAAATTAAGAAATCAGACCCCAAAAGCTACATACCACATAATTCCGTTTATATGGCACTCTAGAAAAGGCAAAACTGTAGGGATGGAAACAGATCAGGGGTTGCCAGGAGAAGGGATGGGGGTTGGGTGGGAGACTACAAAGGGGCAGCAGAGGAAATTTTGAGGTCTTCATGTAATTTTGCTGTATCAAGATTGTGGTGGTGGATACTTGCTTCCTTGCATTTGTCAAGACTGACAGAACTGTACATCACAAGAGTGAATTTAGTGTATGCAAATTTTAAATGAACAAATCCGTTGATAAATCACGCTCCACACAAACCTCCGCCTTGAATGTAGAAGCCATTTCCAGTATAGGTCAAAGCACAACACAATGTTCTCAAGGCTTCCTAATGAGGTAGGTGGAGACCACTTTTATCATTTTTATTTTGCAAATGAGAAGCAACACAGTTTAAACCATCTGCAAATTTCTGGTACTAGTCAGAGTGATGAGCTAGCATTTATGTCCTTAGTTCTTGTAGTCCCACTCTCTATCAAGGTACTAGATGCCAACAGTAGTAACAAGAGGTTTTCTTTATCAAACTAAATTATCTATTTACACTATTTCATAAAGGAGAAATATTAAGATAAATAAGTACTTTAGAAGAAGGCTGCAGGGGCATATTCAAGAACAGTAAAATTTAAAAAAAAAGAAACAATATACTACTCACACACAAAAATTAACTCTAGCTTTGGCCTGGGAGACGCATTTCATAAAGAAAAGGAATCTAATTTCTAATGGGTGTTTAAAATAGATAAAAGTATAATACAAAAACAGTGGAAGCACTGAAAATCAAACTCCAAATAAGGAAGCGCACCAGAATAAACAGACACAAAGTAAAGCGTCGGTCCTTCACCATCTCAGCAACCTAAGGACAGGTTCATCCCCGTCTTTTATAGGTCTGAGACGCTGCACAGCGCACCTAGTTTCTTAAAAAATTCAGTAACTCACTGTGACCCACAAAACCCCAAAGCCTTAACAAGCGTGACACCCTGCTGGGTCAGGTCGTGAATTGAAATCACACAACCAACCGTTCGAGTAATTCTGCCCAGGAGTTTTCACTCTGTGTTATCAGCCGAACCCAGGCGAGCCACCGGGACTCCAGGTGGTGAGGCCGGAAAGGGGAGCCGAGAAACCAGCACAGTTTAGCGGTACCCGGAGACTGGGCGAGGAAGGAAGAGAGCGTCTTCGGTCACAGCGCCTTGCTTTCACGTGCGAGGCGGCGTGCGACACTCCGTGGGCTGCCCGGGGCCTCCGGCACAATCCAAGGGGGGTAAAATGACAGGGACCAGACCAAGTCCAGGTGTGTCTCGTGGTGGCCCCTCGCCCAGCACAGCTGAAACCCGACCGCGAGAGGCAGAAAAGGGCGCCTCTGTGGAACGTGAACTCCAGAACCCTGGAGTCTACTGCGGGTCCCCTCAGCGGAAAAAGGGGGCCCTTTTCATCCCGCACCCGAGACCCCACTCCCCTCCGGCAAAAAAATAACTTGCCGGCGGAGGCCCCGCAACTGCCGCCCGGCTCTATGTAATCTGACCCCAACGAGGGCGGCGGCAGGTGGCAGCGAGGGGCCCGAGGCCCCACGAAGGCTGGGCCGGGCTCCGGCAACGGGATCCCGGGAGGGAGGCGAGATGGAGGGGCCGCGGCGGTCTCGTTACCTGCCCAGATGCCCAGATTGAGCTGGGACTTGTCCAGGTTCACCACATAGTCCCCCAAGAACCGGTTCAACACGTCCACGACCACCGACTCGAACACCATTTTTCTCAGCCGCGGTGAACGCGGCGCTCCTTCTTCGTGCGCCTGCCCTCCCGTGCTCTTCTGACGAGACCACTCGGTTCACCGGCTCCTGGGCGGCTCCGACCGCGGGTCCGGACGCTCAGCTCCGCCGCGAGCCCTACTAGTGGCGGAGGCGGCCGCTCGCGCGACGCATGCGCAGCTCAGGCTCCAGGGTTGGGTCGGAGCGGGAGGCCCCGAAGGGTGGTAGGGCGGCTGCGCGGCCGCCTCTCCTACGTGTTCCCCTGTCGGGCGGAGCGCCGCTGCTCTTTCTCCTCAGCCCCTCCTCCTCCCCCCATCGCCTGGCAACGGGACGAGTACCTGGAGTTCCCAGGCGTTTTACGACCCCGCCCCACCGGCAGTCCGGAGCCGGGAGTGGAGACGAGGACGGGGCGCCAGGGATCGCAGCGGTTACTCCGGGCCAGGAACGCCCCGCCCCTAACCGAGGAGACACGCCCCCACCCGGGCGGGGAGGTCCTAAACCTAAGTAAAGCAGGCTTCGGATTCTAGCCTTTTCTCTGTTAGGCTTGAGGCGTCCCGAGGGGGTCCCAGGGAGCGCCCACTTGTTATTACAGGTTCGCAGGTACAGGCAGAGCCCGGGCGTTGCCGGCTTCCTGGGTCCGACCCCCCCTTAGTGTCTCGGTGCCTGTAACTGCCCCGCCCGGCCCTCCGAGCGCTTGGCGAGGACGCGCCGTTGGTGTCTTAACTTCCCAGGCTGCAAATCCAGAGAGGGAAGTAAAGAGTAAACTCTGGGTTGTAATTCCACGCCCCCTTCCCTGCATCTGAGATCACACTCTTTTTTGGTCAAGTTATGTAGACGGAGCCGTCTTTCATCCTTTAGAGAGTCAACTGGCCCGGAAGCTGCGGAGCGCCTTCTAAAAAATACGTAGATACCCCTGAGCTTACACAGAACGGCTGACAAACAAAAATTAGAGCGCTTTCAGACCCACTCCCTCCCCCGCGTTTGGTCTTATATAGAAATAGGGCCAAAGGCCTGAGGTCACAGAGATGCTGGATGTGAAGTTTGGAGAACTATAATTAATAACCCTCTTAAGGATTTAAGATGTAGGGGTGTAGTTTAAACTTTTTCTTTCTGCATGGCAAATGATGACTTTCTATTAATTCTTGTATCATTTTAGCGCATTTTGTGTATAGTCATCCAGATTTTTTAAGGTTTAAAGGTTTTCCTTTGCAAGTAGAATGCCTGGCAAATACAGTGTAAAATGTTATATTTACATGAGTTTATGAATTATTTTTATATAATCTCATATTTGAAGGGCCTTTATTATGTCACAATTCAATCTCTCGGTCTTTAAGATAATGAAGCTGCAATGCTAGGGATTCGTCCAAGTTGACACAACTAATTTTCTGCAGAAACAGATGGAACCTGTTACTTCTGGCTGACTCCACTCCACCATCCCACCTGCTCCTCTTGCATTTGGCTAATGACATTGGAAATCCAGCTCAGAATACCTGAACAGAGAAATTAATAGAAGCTAAAATGCCTAGAAAAAGGAAAAGGTTTCTATAATCAGGTATTTTGCTACTGTACTATCATTAATAAGAAGCCAGATATACAGTAGCTAGAAAATTCCACTGTTACATCTAGCACCATAAATTTAAAGTACAGGAACTTCTAGAACTCACTCCAAAAATATGCTTTAAGTATCTTGCAAACACTTCACACTAGTTTTCTACAATCCATGAAAATACTGTGGAATTGGGGTGAGGGAGAGTGTGCTGCTGAAATTTTAGAAGTATCAGCTTTTATTTGCTAAAGAGAACAATGAGAAAAATTCTGAGAAACTGTTGGAAATAAAAAAGAAGACATGTTGTAACTGAATTCTTATCTAGTGTTAGGTGGACATTTTTTTTTCTTCCTAATTGTAATTACTCTGTCCACAAGTTAATGTCATTGCCATGCTGCTTGTCCTTATCATTCCCATCACTATTGTGGAACTAAGCTAGATGTTCAAATAACAAAACCATTGAAATACACCAGGTTCCTGAAAGGTTTTTTGGAGGAAAAGGTCTAGAAGATGGCCATTCTACAGGACTTTTCCTGACCTAGCCTCATAAAGCCCTGCACTCCTATCTCAGTTAGCAGTTTAAAAATTATAAACGAAAATTAAAGTCCATAGAAAAAAGGACAAGAAATAAACCAAAATGTTAAAAAATATATATATAAACGATCAAAAGTCATTTGGATATGTGTTCCAATCCTTAAGAAAAAAATAAAAGAGAGAAATTTGTTAGAAGGGAGACACAAGGAAAAGATTAAGAAATTTACAAGAACCTTACCCAGGTAGTGTATGTGAAAATTTAAATCAACACGATCTTTCTAAAAGGCAGTTTGTAAACATGTACAAACTGACATATATATATATGTGCACATACATGTGCATATGACTTAGCTCAGCAATCCCACTTCTTGAGATTTACTCTAAGAAAATACCTATAAATATTCAACAAGCTATCCCACAAGCACATTCATTAAAGCATTGTTTATAATAGCAAAAAATTAGAAACAATCTAAATGTCCATTATAGGGAACATGGTTAAGTAAACACACACACACAATGAGTTACTATGCAAGTTTTAAAAATGAAGATCTACACTAATATGGAAAGAAGTCAGTGATATACACTTATGAGAAACAAGGTGCAGAATAATATATCAATTATGTAAATTGTGGATGTGTTTTAAGTGTGCAGAGAATATATATACAGAAAGAAATCTAGATGTATGCTCACCAAATGTTAACGGTGATTATCTCTACCTAGACAATGAGACTTCGGATAATATGTATTTTCTCTGTTCTCTCAAGCTTAAAAAAATTTCTTTTACAGTGAGCATGTATCTTTTTACCCAAAATAAGAAATCTGTCTAAATAAAGTAAGAAGATAACTACGAACCAAGTATAATAACACTTCTCTTACTCATACTAATTGAAATGCTTTTAGTCTAAAACAAATCAGCTTTGGAGATTTTGAACCAAGGAGATTGAGTTTCATTACATTCAACTATATGCTGTATACTTGGAACATTAAAAAAAAAGGAAGATGTAAACTTAATTTATTCTTCTAAACTGGTGAAGAGGGGTGTACTGGAAATGTCATTATAGTGGATATTCTTTTGTAGTGCTTCGGGAAACTGCATATGCACATGGATGAATTGCTCTTCCTAGAATAACAGCCAACTGAAGTTTGTAAGCAAGGTCCCAATCTTGGTGGAGAATTGATATACAAACATGTGTGAATTCTCAAAAGTCAGCCAAAAGAATTGAACAGACATTTCCTGAAAAGGATATACAGGCGTCAAATAAGCACATGAAAATATGCTCAACATCATTAGCCATTGGGGAAATGGCTAAAACCACAAATGATCTACCACTACATACCTATCAGAATGGCTATAAAAAGAATAAGTGATAACTCAAAATGTTAGTGAGGATGTGGAGAAACTGGATCATTTATGCATCAGTGGTGGGAAAGTGAGATGGCATAGTCACTCTGGAAAACAGTTTAGCAGTTTCTAAAAAATAATAATAAAATAAATATGCACCTACCATCTGAACTAGCAATTATGCTCCTGGACATTTATCCCAGAGAAAGGGAAATATGTGTTCACACAAAAACTCATACATGAATGTTCATAACAGCTTTATTCATGATGGTCAAAAACTGGAAACAACCCAAATGTTTTCCTACAGATGAATGGTTAAACAAACTATGCTGTACACCCATAACATGGAATACTACTCAGCAATGAAAGGAATAAACTATTGATACATGCAACAACTTGGTTGGATCTCAGGAGAATTAAGCTGAGTGAAAACTATGATCCATTTATAAAAAATTCTTGAAATAACAAAGTTATAGAAATAGAGAACAGATTAGAAGTTGCCAAGGGTTAGGTATGGGGTGGAGGGATAGGTGTGGCTACAAATGGATAGAAGGAAAGGACCTTATGTTTTTGGAACACTTCTGCATCTTGATTGTGGTAATGGTTACATATAATTGCATAAAACTGTACACACATACACAAATGAGTGCACATAAAACTGGTGAAATCTGAATAAGCATTGGTACCATGAATGGTACCCATATATTTATTTCCTGGTTTTGGTATTGCAGGATGTTACCTTTGGGGAGCACTGGGTGAACGGGATGTGGGAACTCCTTGACATTTTTTTGCAACTTTCTATGAATGTATCAATATAATTATCTTGAAACAATATTTTAAAAGGCTCTGCTAATTTGGGGTCCAATAAGGGGTACACCTGAGGATCAGATGAGCCTGAGTTAAGAGATTCCGCATGGTTCTTTAATATCCCTACACAGGATACTTGGTAAAATATTTGTTGACTGAAAAAAAAGTGCACAACCTGAAAGTTGAGAATTTGACAGACATTCTGAGGACTTCAAGCCTGGGACACAGCATCTCAGATAACACTAAGAAACTGCTCCAAAGAGGCAAGGGGGAGAGCCATTATATATAGGAGTTTTTGCAACAAAAGACCAAGTAGTCGGAACATCAAAAGATTACTGTTAATAAAAGAAAAGTAGCTATCTCAAGTTAAGGAATTTAGCACTTTTCTATGTATGGGAAGATGCAAGAGTCTGGGCTCACTAAAATCATTCCTTTGATATGCACCTCAGCTATCTGGGGTCAGTATCCTGTGTTTTCTCACCCTGAGGGGATAGCTGCAGCAGCTGACTGCTAGATGGACTTGGCAGGGTACAGCCCCTTTGTCTCCATCCTGAGTTCCCTCAGGGCTCACCACCTGGGTGGCTGTAACGTGATGGCTTGATGGCTGCAACATCCTTTGTTTACTGATACGGCAGGTAATATTTTAGTTCACATATTTGAGAAAGAAAAGTATCTGAATGTGATGCCTTATCAGAAAGCGTTAAAATGTCAATTACTCTGTGGTCCCAGTAAAATACTAGAGAGAGAGAGAGAGAGAGAGAGAGAGAGATGTACAATAAGGGATTTTCAAGCACATTCCTCTGGCTCTAAATATCTCAAATGACCATTTCCCAGATTAAGAGGACTCTCAAATGCTGACGCCCATCAGTGTTTGCTGACCCCAGATTTTCACATGGCTGACTGCTTATCATTCAGGTTTCTGCTCAAATATCTAAGGCCTAATCAGAGGCCTTCCCTGACCTTTCAGTCTCCAGTAGCCAGCTGTCATACTCTGTCATAGCCAACTTGTTATCTTCATGTCATTTATCACCCTCTGAAATTATCTTCTTTACAGGTTTTTAAATTTTTTGTCTCCTCCATCACTGCTACCTCTAGAACAGGGCACTGATGTATCTAGTTCACTGTCATCCTCAGTACATGAGTACTTGTCACATAGTAGGTTTTCAATTTATATTTGTTGAAAGAATGAACAAATGTTGGATAAGAAGCCACCCCCAACTCTCACAAGGCTGAGCATACCACCAGAGATGTAGGTTAATATATCAAGACCAACTGCAGGAGAGGCTATTCAGAGGGTACAAAAAACAGAGACCGTGATTGTGGAGTGAAGTTGCAGGCCCAAGAGAAGAGGCATCTGAACCTCGGCTGGGCGCCCACTGAAGTACTATGAAAGGCAGGTACAGAGAGACAAAAAGGATGCATTTGGAAGGCCAGACTCTAGACCCAGAATTAGGTTCCTGATGGCTGGGCCAAGATGAATCCAGAGAGGAGAATCTAATTTCAAAAGAGCACCCAGGGGCTTCCCTGGTGGCGCAGAGGTTGAGAGTCCGCCTGCCGATGCAGGGGACACGGGTTCGTGCCCCGGTCCAGGAGGATCCCACATGCCGCGGAGCGGCTGGGCCCGTGAGCCATGGCCGCTGAGCCTGTGCGTCCGGAGCCTGTGCTCCGCAATGGGAGAGGCCGCAGCAGTGAGAGGCCCATGTACCGCAAAATAAATAAATAAATAAGTGCCTGAAACAGAATTGAACAACCAAAGCGAGAGGTGATCCAATAAAGACTATAGCAGCGTCATTAAAAAAAAAAAAAAAAAAAGCACCCAGAAGGATCCTTCAAAAACATGAGATCGTTTCACTTCTGTGCTCCAAAGAGGCTAATATGCGGCCCATATCACCGTGGTAATGGCCACACCCCTTCTGATGGCAGATAAGGCCGACACAATCGGCCTTCCCCTCCACCCTACCCTTATGTAGAAGCTCTTTCCTCACATATTTTCGTGACTCAGTCCCTCCATCTTTGTTTACTCTGTGTCATTTGCTCGACCCTTCCTTGAACAGCCTGGTTAACCTTGATACCTGCCCTTCCCACCCCTCAGCTGTCCTATCACCTTCCCTGCTTTACCTTTCCTCAGAGCACTTACCACCTGACATGCTATGTTTTTTACTTATTTTTTGTCCACCTATCTTTCCTCATTATAATGTAATAATATAATATAATGTAATGTAAGCTACTAGAGGAGAAAATATTATTGTTTTGTTCATTGTTCTATCCTCTGTGCCTAGAACAAGGTAGACACTCACATATTTGTGGAAGGAAGAAAAGGCATACCTGCCCGGTATTGAATTATTGCCAATCAGCTCCAAACCTACACTTCAACGTGCAGCTCTGTGATGCTGGGGCACATTGCAAACCACATTGGGCATTGGCAGCTGGTTCCTATTTAGGTTTTGCCAAAAGGGGGCCCTAGAGGGGCTGGAAGGGGAAGCAGAGGCTTGCTCCTTTATGTCTGCTCCGCATGAAGCTGCCTGGCTACTTCCTTCTGTTGTCACCCCAGCAACCTTTCTTCAGCCAACAGCAGCACCTGAATCTGCCTTGCATTTTCCGCAACTTGCAGAATCAGTATCATCTCACCATCTCAGAGACATCAGAACCAACCTCATTGTTCTGTTAGACCTGCGCGGTCTCCTAGGAGTTTCGACTCGCCCAGGAAACAACAAGAGTCGGAAGTCGATGCAAAACGCAAGAGGTTTATTGAAGGCCGGTGCACCGGGGTTCCTTGGTCCTCACGCAGGAGGTCGAAGAAGGAACCCTTTTGGGCGCGAATATGTCAGTTTTATAGGTTCCCACTTCCCCGTATGTAAATTATAGATTTGGTTGTGTTCTCCTGCTGATTGGTCCCGGCTTAGGCTCGGACCAGAGAGGGAACTTGTCCCCAGCTGCCTGATTGGTCTTTGACAGACACCTTTTTTACATTTTGTTATCTCCCTCCTTCTCCCCAGCTGCCTGATTGGTCTTTGACAGACACCTTTTTTACATTTTGTTATCTCCCTCCTTCTCGGAAGGGGGCCGGACATCCTGGAAATTCACCCATTGTCTAAGAAGCCCCTATTGTCTGGAGAGTTCTTAATCATTAGCTGGAACAATGTCCCTCGAGTCCCACATTTCCCCCCTTTTTCTTGTGACTATTGATTCCAATCATGGAATCTCAACCTTCTGTTCGTAAACTTTGGTACTGTTGTCTTAACATTAGAACTTGTACAGTACTGATACGTTCTCTAATAAATGCTATCAAGCGATTTAGAACACATGGTCCAAAAGTTAAAATCATCAATAAAACAATAAGAGGTCCCAACAGAGTAGAGATTAAGGTGGTAAACCAGGGGGACTTATCAAACCATGATTGAAACCATCCTTTTTCGTTTTCTCTCTCCCTTTGCCTTTTATCTAAGCGTTCCCTTAGTTTATCCATGGTTTTGGTAATGGTTCCTGAATGATCAATATAAAAGCAACATTCTTCTTTTAGAGCGGCGCATAATCCCCCTTCTTTAAGAAACAGCAAATCTAGGCCTCTTCTATTCTGCAACACCATTTCTGAAAGTGAGGTGAGTGATTCCTTTAGTTGAGTTATGGAACTTTCTAATGCTCGAAGATCGATGTCTACAGCCTGTCTTAAACTTGCATAATACTGGGGTTGTTGTATGAGGGCTGTGGTTCCTGTTCCTATCCCGGCAGATATTCCTAGTCCTAGAAGGACAGCCAATGTGAGGGTTACAGGTTCTCTCTTCCTTCTTGTTTTTCCCTCGTATTCATCTAAGAAGGACGAATCTGAATGATAGATAAGTCTAGGAACTAATTGCACTAGCACACAAAAATCAGCTGAATTGTTGAGAACCTCTAGAGAGACACAAGGGGTTAGCCCCGTGTTACATGCCCACCATCCATCTTGGGGAGGTACAAGATATCCCGAGCCTGAAGGGAGGCTGAAATCATGACAAAGGTGTCGATGGGACTGGGGAGGTGTTCCTATACAAGTACCATTTCCAGAAACCGAAGACAGAGTTAATTTACTGTTCCCTTTCTGTTTCCATCGACAATGGTCCGGGGAGCTGACATTAGTATAATTAGAACTATATCCTATAGCATCATAATAAGGGGGAGGGGCAGCATAACAGAGCCAACATGATTTTGTAGCCTCCGGGTTTGTAGCATTAAGGACTGTAAAGGCTGCCTGCACCAAAGAAAGCATCCTATCCTGAGGAGTCCCAGGCTTAACTGTGGGTTCTTTGGATCCAGAGGTTTCATTAGTCTCATTCTTTGTTGACGTAGTTGAAGGGGCCGGGGGAAGCAAAGGGGGGCCAAGTACGGGATTTGGGCCTATTGATATAGGAGCAGGAGTCTCAATCTTTAGCTTAAGGGTCATTAATATTCCCAAATCATATCCATTCTTGTAAAATCTAATGCCCCATGAGTGGCCATTTACCCATTTTTTATCTCTTTTTCCAGGATTACTAAAGGAAATTTTGAGGGGGTGGCACCATCCTGAACATTCGGGGGCGACGGGTCGGGGACCCCTATAAGAAGTATGAGTGTAGTTGGCTGTTACTGTAATAAAATCCCAAGTTGAGGTGGGTCTCCAATAAGTATCTCCTGTGGTTTCACATCCCCAGTTTTGGCAATATAAATTTTCAGTTCCCCCACATTTATAATTCAGGGATCGGGGGCGATGGAACCCGGGGCATACATAGAAGGAGAGGGTTCTGAGCCAACTTCTTCGGACCTGGTTTTTACAACCCTCCCCAGAGTAATCAGCTTTAGTTAGAAGTTGGGACGGAGCATTATGCTGATCATAACTCTCTAGATCCCAATAGGGAGCTCCTATGGCCAGTTTACAGACATCAGGAAAAAGGTCTGGCCACCAGGTCCAGGGAGGGGCAGTATGGCTAATGGACCAGGTTATATCTCCAGTTTGAGAAATTACCTGCCAAGTTAGACGTTGGGGCAGGTGAGGGCTAAAATCACTTACAGTCAGTAAAGGCAGTAAAACCAAAATTATAAGTCTTAGGTTCGTAGAAGCTTGAGTTTGAGCGGGTTGTTGGTTCTTTGGGCCTGCCATCCTGATGATGCCGCCGCTGGTGCAGCTTTCACGTGTGAAGCATGGATCCAGGCAGCGATGCCGTCCACTTTTATGGCCGTTGGGGTGGTTAGGAGGACGGTGTATGGTCCTTTCCATCGAGGTTCCAACGTCTGGGTTCGATGCCGACGGACGTATACGGAGTCTCCGACTTGGAAAGGATGAGTTTCTCCCGGTGTTCCCGGTTGGTAGGCCTCGGCGAGTTGGGACCATATCTCCTTTTGGACCAGTTGGAGTCCCAATAGCCTAGCATACAAGTCAGTGTTATTTTGACAGTCTGGTTTTATTTCTTCTCCTAAGGTGAGAAGGGGAGGTGGGGCCCCGTATAGCACCTCAAAAGGAGTAAGATGGTACCGGGAAGGTGTATTCCTAACCCGGAACAGGGCTAAAGGAAGGAGCACCGTCCAATCTGTACCGCCAGTCTCCAAGGACAATTTGGTTAGGGTCTCTTTTAGAGTTCTATTCATTCTTTCTACCTGACCTGAACTCTGGGGTCTATATGCACAATGTAATTTCCAATCAGTCCCCAAATATCTGGCCACATCCTGACTTACCTGGGCGACGAAGGCTGGACCATTATCAGACTCTATTACCTTTGGTGCTCCAAATCGAGGAAAAATTTCTTCTAAAATCTTCTTGGCTACTACAGCAGCTGTTTCTTTCTTTGTTGGGAAAGCCTCTATCCATCCTGAAAAAGTGTCTACAAAAACTAAAAGGTATTTATTACCGTACCTTCCAGGACGCACTTCGGTAAAGTCCACCTCCCAGTAAGTTCCTGGGCGGTCCCCCCTGAGTCTCTTTCCAGTTTCAAGTTTCCCTTTGTGAGCATTTACCTGTTGACATGGGACGCATTCCTGCACAATTTGTTCAGCTAATTTTGTCATTCCAGGGGTTTCGTACCCGGCTTTTTGTAACAAGGCTACCATCTTTTTAGTCCCCAAATGTGTCCATCTGTGCATCTGTTGTAACATGGATTCTGCTTGCTGAGGGGACAAAGTTCCTTTTGTTGTGGCCGGGATGATTTCTTCGTTGCGGCCTGGTTTTTCAGGAACTTTATCTGACAGTCCTAGAATGACTTCTCCCGATGCTATTTCTCGGGCCACTTGGTCAGCCATATTATTTCCCCTAATTATTGGGGTATTTCCTTTTCGATGTCCAGGGCAGTGGATGATACTGACTTTAGTAGGAAGCATGAGTGCAGTCAACAAAGCCATGATTTCGTCTTTGTTTTTAATTTCTTTGCCACCTGAAGTTAGTAGCCCTCTCTGTTGGTAAATGGCACCGTGGATATGAGCGGTAGCAAATGCATATCTACTGTCTGTGTAGATGTTTACTTTTTTATTCTCTGCCATCTCTAATGCCCTCGTCAGGGCAATTAATTCAGCTCGTTGGGCTGAGGTCCCTTGTGGTAGCGCCGCTGCCCATATGACTTGTTTTCCGTCTACCACGGCTGCCCCAGTTCGACGCTTACCTTCCTCCAGGAAACTGCTCCCATCCGTGAACCAGGTGAAATCAGCATCAGGGAGGGGCAGGTCCATCAGATCTGGCCTACTGCCGTGTGCTGCGGCCAGTACTTCCTGACAATCATGTATGATGGTGGAGCCTTCCAAGTCAGGATCAGGTAGCAAGGTGGCTGGATTGAGTCCTGTGGCTGGAGCAAACTTGATGCGATCTGAGTTTAGCAACAGGGTTTGGTAATGGGTCATCCTGGCATTAGTTAGCCACCTATCCGGTGGTTGACGGACTACATTTTCCAGGGCATGAGGAGCTGTTATCGTTAGATTTTGTCCTAAAGTTAGTTTGTCAGCATCTTTGACTAGAACGGCCACTGCAGCGATTATCTTTAAACAGGTGGGCCATCCTGATGCCACAGGGTCCAATTTTTTTGACAAATAAGCAACTGGGCGATTCCAGGGACCCAATTTCTGAGTCAATACTCCTTTTGCAATGCCCTTATTTTCGGCCACATATAAATGAAAAGGTTTGGTTACATCTGGCAGTCCTAGGGCTGGAGCTGAAAGTAAAGCTCGTTTGATTTGGTCAAAAGCCCGTTGTTCCTTATCGCCCCAAACGAAAGGAGTGCTGTTTTTGGTTAGGGGGTACAATGGGGCTGCCAGCTCAGCAAACCCTGGAATCCATAGTCTACAGAATCCGGCCGTCCCCAAAAATTCTCTAACCTGCCTGGCGTTTTTGGGAGCCGGAATTTGGGCCACCGTATCCTTTCTGCTCTCCGTGAGCCATCTTTGCCCCCCTTTTAATAGATACCCCAGGTAACTGACCTGTTGTTGGCATATTTGTGCTTTCTTGGCTGAGGCTCTATATCCCAGGGTTCCAAGTTCCGTTAACAGTTTTTCAGTACCCTTGATACAATCTTCTTGGGTCTCAGCAGCTAATAAAATATCATCAACGTATTGGAGTAATGTTACCTGGGGATTTGATTCTCTATATAATGCCAAATCCTGATGGAGGGCTTCATCAAAGATGGTCGGGGAGTTCTTAAATCCCTGAGGTAGCCGTGTCCATGTCAGCTGACCAGACATTCCCGATGTTGGATCTTTCCATTCGAAGGCAAAGTAGGGTTGGCTCAGGGGAGAGAGTCTTAAACAGAAAAAAGCATCTTTAAGGTCCAAAACAGTATACCACGTATGTTGAGGTGGAAGAGTGCTCAGGAGGTTGTAAGGGTTTGGAACTGTGGGGTGGAGGTCTGCCACCCGTTTGTTTACCTCTCGTAGATCCTGCACCGGCCGATAATCATTTGTTCCTGGTTTCTTTACCGGCAGGAGAGGGGTGTTCCATGCTGATTGACATCTTATTAAGATGCCCAAGTCTAGTAGCCTCTGTATATGGGGACGGATACCATCTTTGGCTTCTCTACTCATGGGGTATTGACGGACCGTTATTGGGGTGGCAGTTGCCTTGAGTTCCACTAGCACCGGGGGCCGATTTTTGGCCATCCCCATTCCGGCAGTTTCTGCCCAGGCTTGAGGGAACCGAGTTACCCAATCTGTAACATTAACTCGTGAAGATGAAGGCTGCTCGTATAATTTATATTCATCTTCTAATTTCATAGTCAATATTTGAAGTAACCTTCCTTTATTATCAGTTATGGTGGGACCTTCTGGCTGAAAGTGGATTTGAGCCCCTACTTTGGAGAGTAAATCTCTTCCCAGCAAAGGATAGGGGCATTCCGGAATAATCAAAAATGAATGGGTTACTCGTCCAATCCCAAGATCTACTGTCCTTCGTGTGGTCCATGAATATTGTTTATTCCCAGTGGTTCCTTGTACCCATGACCTTTTAGCTGAGATAGGACCTTTTGAGTGGAGGAGGACGGAGTGCTGGGCTCCGGTATCTACCAAAAATTGAACAGGTTCCCCCTCCACTTTAAGAGTTACCCGGGGCTCGGGGAGAGGGTTCGAGCCCTGACTTTCCTAGTCTTCTTCTTCCAATGTTAAGATTTTGTTTCTGGTTGGCCTTCCTCCATTCTTTTTCTTAGGGCATTCTCTCGCCCAATGTCCTTTTTCTTTACAGTAGGCACATTGGTCCTTGTCTAATGGTCGCCTTCTGTCTGCCGTTCGCCCTTCCTGCCCATTTCTATCCCCTATATTTCTTCCTCCAACCACAGTGGCCAGTATCTTACTTAAATTCCTCTCTTGTCTCTTATCTCGTCTTCTTTCACGGGCTGCCTGCTCTTTCTGCTTTCTTTCTTCCTTCTCTTCCTCTGTTTCTCTTTTGTTATATACTTTATCTGCCTCTTTTACTAACTCCTGAAGCGAAAATCCCTGCAAGCCATCTAGCCTCTGTAATTTCTTCCTAATATCAGGGGCCGCTTGATCAATGAAAGCCATTGCTACAGTAGCCCTATGTTCCTCCGAAGTTGGATCATAAGGGGTAAAGCGTCTAAAGGCTTCCATTAAACGTTCCAGGAACACAGTTGGCGATTCCTGGGGCCCCTGAGTTACTTCCCTTACCTTAGCCAAATTAGTGGGCCGTCTGGCCGCTCCATGGAGACCCGCCACCAGAGCCTGGCGATACATTTTCAGGCGCTCCCTACCTTCCGGGGCATTGAAATCCCAGTTTGGCCTGACGAGTGGGAAACCAACATCAATCTCGTTAGGCAGCTGGGTAGGTTGCCCATTGGCGCCTAATACATTTTTTCTGGCTTCTAAAAGAACCCGTTGCCTCTCCTCAGTCGTTAGGAGAGTCTGAAGCAGCTGCTGACAATCATCCCATGTGGGCTGGTGGGAGAAAACAAGAGATTCTATTAAAGCGGTAAGGGCCTGTGGATTTTCGGAAAAAGTTGGGTTATGCATTTTCCAATTATAAAGATCTGCAGAGGAAAAGGGCCAATATTGGAGAGGTCTATTCCCTTGGCCGTCGGGGGGGCCATACTCTCTAAGAGGTAGGGCAGTGGAGTCCGGGGAGATAGCCCTCCGGCTCCTAGTGCCCGCTGAGGGACCCCTTTCTTCTTCCATCATGGATGGTTCCCTTGGTGCCGAGGGCAGTGGAGCTGGGGGTCCTCTAGGTGGTGGGGGATTTGGGGCCGGAGGATAAGGGGGTGGGGAATCCAAAAGAAGCAAATCGGACTGCGGATCAGGATAAAGCGCCTTCGGTGGATCCGGGGCGTCAGGTAGCTTTTCCGTGTTGGGGTTTTTCTTTAAGGCTAATATCTCCGACGCTGCTGATGTGTGCGCGGACGTACCTGTTGAGGAAACAAAGGGCCGGACCCACGGAGGTGGGGAGAGAATTAAATCTACCCAGACCAAGACATATGGTACTTGGTCTGGATGTCCGTGGGGATCTATATTAAATATCTTAGACTTCAGCAGCTTAATCTTGTCTAATAAAAAGGATCCTTCGGGGGGCCATCCTATCTGAAATGTTGGCCATTCAGAGGCACACAAAGTCTGCCACTTTCCTTTCTTCACCTCTACCGAAAAATTATGGGCTCTGGCCCGAACTTCGGTCCAATGGCTTAGGGTAAGGGAAAGAGGAGTCGTCACAGTTTGTCCCATTGTCGTCCGTCAGAGAAGAAGAATAGACCACAATACAGAAACAGTTAAAACTCCATGAAACACATATACGCATGGGCCACCGCGAGCTCGCTTCAAAACCGAAACTTCTTCAGATGGCAGTTATTACCAAGGGAACTGCCGAAACCGAGTGAAGGGGAGACAGAGTTTGCCTCTCCTTCCAGATGAGCCACCAGGGCGTCCCCTAGGGCTCATGGACGCCGGCTATTAGCACGTCTGCCTAGCCAGAGGTCCGATACAGATTCCATAATAAGCCAATTCTTACGGCTTTCCTCCGATAATGGCCCACAAAGAACAAGGGACAAACAGACAATCAAGCTCGAGCTTACCTGGTACCTCCAACTCCCGATGTTCTTGTGGTCCGGGGCGAGTGGAATCCCGGACGAGCCCCCAAATGTTAGACCTGCGCGGTCTCCTAGGAGTTTCGACTCGCCCAGGAAACAACAAGAGTCGGAAGTCGATGCAAAACGCAAGAGGTTTATTGAAGGCCGGTGCACCGGGGTTCCTTGGTCCTCACGCAGGAGGTCGAAGAAGGAACCCTTTTGGGCGCGAATATGTCAGTTTTATAGGTTCCCACTTCCCCGTATGTAAATTATAGATTTGGTTGTGTTCTCCTGCTGATTGGTCCCGGCTTAGGCTCGGACCAGAGAGGGAACTTGTCCCCAGCTGCCTGATTGGTCTTTGACAGACACCTTTTTTACATTTTGTTATCTCCCTCCTTCTCCCCAGCTGCCTGATTGGTCTTTGACAGACACCTTTTTTTACATTTTGTTATCTCCCTCCTTCTCGGAAGGGGGCCGGACATCCTGGAAATTCACCCATTGTCTAAGAAGCCCCTATTGTCTGGAGAGTTCTTAATCATTAGCTGGAACAATGTCCCTCGAGTCCCACAGTTCCTCCTCCTAAGTATGCTTCTCTCAACTTGGAGACACAGCTTCCTCAGAGGTCCGTGTTTCATCTCGAGGACTCCTCTTCTAAGTTTCCAAGTCTGTCCCTTTACTCACTCAATCCTTGGGGTTATATCCACTTCCTGGAATAACTACCTCCGAAATACCTTAGAGCTCTCTTTTCTCTCTTTCATTATCTAACAATCTTATACCTAATTAACAGTTCTGTATATATCTTTCTCTGCGGAGAGCTGAGTCAGGACCTGCAGTTGAGTCTGTGCCCAGGGAGATGTTCGGCTGAGAGGAAAGCAGTATCATCAAAGGGAGTAAATGCAAACTGTGGGTGAGGAAAGAAGCCAGACTCAGGGCCAGAGATCAGATTAAGTGTCAGGACTGGCAGCACCTGTCAGTCTATAAATATGTAATGAGTCCAAGGATCAAGGTTAGTCAAGAACAGGTCAGGGGGCTTCCTTGGTGGCGCAGTGGTTGAGAGTCCGCCTGCCGATGCAGGGGACGCGGGTTCATGCCCCGGTCCGGGAGGATCCCACGTGCCGCGGAGCGGCTGGGCCCGTGAGCCATGGCCGCTGAGCCTGCGCGTCCGGAGCCTGTGCTCCGCAACGGGAGAGGCCACAACAGTGAGAGGCCTGCGTACCGCAAAAAAAAAAAAAAAAAAGAACAGGTCAGGCAGCGAAGTGCGAGGTGGGTCAAGATGAAGGCTGCAGAAGACAGGCTTCCCAAAAGAAGTGCTGGGGTCTGCTCTTAATGGTCCTGTGCACAGGAGCCGCATAATAGCACATGATACCACTCCCCTCCTTCGTTCAGTGCAGCCTCTCCATTCCTGAGCCTTAGACAGGATTGGAAAGACCTCCCAGATATGAATTCTTCGCCTCTCTGGACTATTGAATATTGACCACTGTCTCGATTTCCTGTTTCTATTCTCTATCCTACCTTTGTGAACCATTGGCTGCATTGGAGGCTGTGTGACCCTGTGTGTGTTGCCGCTTCTGTGAAGCCCTTTCCCAGAGCCTAAGCCACCCCAGTGTGCAGTTCTAAGGCCACTCGCTGTCACTCTGTCTTGCCTACTCTACCCAGACTATCTGTTAACGCAAATAACCTGAAACATACAGATAGGAGGCACTGACCAGGATGGAGTGGGGTGAGACAGTCCAGAGTTAGAGAGCACCAGGATGTCATTGTTGAGATTAAGGCAGGTGGCAACTATGGAGCTCAACTAGGTCATGGCAGTTGAAACAAATAGAAAGGCATGGAGCCTTGGAAACTAAATATGGTGAGTAAGATAAATAAAATAATTCCAAGATTTTGTCATTCATAATAGCGGAAATATAAAAATGAGGCATTGCTTTTATAGGAGATGATAAGGAGTTCAGTTTTTGCTTGATTCCATGAGATTTGAAATCTAGGGGGAAATATCCAGGACACAGTGTAATTTGTCTGGAAATAGAAATTAAGGAATGAAACCCCAGTGAGAGTCCAGGACGAAAGATGAACACTTAAGAGCTTCCTACACAGAAGCAATTATCTACATTCAATGTGTAGATGACACAGGAGTAAAGGAATGTAAAGAAAGAAAGGCAGGCCCAGAATAGAACAGTGAGGAAACGTTCTCATTTAGGGAAGAGCCAAATGGACATGAGGTAGGAAGCCAAGGACAGGAACCAGTGTGCTTGGAGTGGGATGACAAAGAAATCCAAGAAGGATTTATAGCAAGAAGAGGTGGGCAACAATATCAAAATTGTAGAGATGTTAAAAAAGATAAAAACTGAGAAAACTCAATGAAATTTAGCTATTGGTGAGTACTTGCAAGGTCTTTTGATTCACCTACTAAGAGATATCTAACTGAAGTCATTTTTTTAAACATCTTTATTGGAGTAAAATTGCGTTACAATGCTGTGTTAGTTTCTGCTGTATAACAAAGTGAATCAGCTATACGTATACATATATCCCCATATCCCCTCCCTCTTGCGACTCCCTCCCACCCTCCCTATCCCACTCCTCTAGGTGGTCACAAAGCACCGAGCTGATCTCCCTGTGCTATGCAGCTGCTATCTATTTGACATTTGGTAGTGTATATATGTCCATGCCACTCTCTCACTTTGTCCCAGCTTACCCTTCCCCCTCCCCGTGTCTTCAAGTCTGTTCTCTACATCTGCATCTTTATTCCTGTCCTGCCCCTAGGTTCATCAGAACCTTTTTTTTTTTTAACATTCCATATATATGTGTTAGCATACGATATTTGTTTTTCTCTTTCTGACTTACTTCACTCTGTATGACAGACTCTAGGTCCATCCACCTCACTACAAATAACTCAATTTTGTTTCTTTTTATGGCTGACTAATATTCCATTGTATATATGTGCCACATCTTCTTTATCCATTCATCTGTCGATGGACACTTAGGTTGCTTCCATGTCCTGGCTATTGTAAATACTGCTGCAATGAACATTTTGGTACATGACTCTTTTTGAATTATGGTTTTCTCAGGGTATATGCCCAGTAGTGAGATTGCTAGATCACATGGTAGTTCTATTTTTAGTTTTTTAAGGAACCTCCATACTGTTCTCCATAGTGGCTGTATCAATTTACATTCCCACCAACAGTGCAGTGGGTTCCCTTTTCTCCACACCCTCTCCAGCATTTATTGTTTGTAGACTTGTTTTGTTTTGTTTTGTTTTGTTTTGTTTTACCTCATTGTTTTATGGCCTTATGGTAGACTTTTGGATGATGGCCATTCTGATCAGTGTGAGGTGATACCTCATTGTAGTTTTGATTTGCATTTCTCTAATGATTAGTGATGTGGAGCAGCCTTTCATGTGTTTGTTGGCAATCTGTATATCTTCTCTGGAGAAACGTCTATTTAAGTCCTGCCCATTTTTGGATTGGGTTGTTTGTTTTTTTGACATTGAAGTCACTTTAATAGAATGGATTTTAATAACAAAAGCGTTACTACCACACTCGAAACTTACGTTATCAGTAATATGCTTTTATTTAGAAAATTAAGTTCATGTCAACACTTAACAACTACTTAAACACACACAGCTTCAATATTAAAATAACGATTCATTGTTAATGCGGGTTCATCAATTCAACAAGTGTCCACATTATTTTTGTACTTTTGCAGTATATGAATGCTTCCTGTTCTAATATATGCTTTTATCATCACGGTGTAACATAATTCCTGGTAAGAATCTTAACTGATCCATAAATAAACCAAACAGTCTCCTCCACATATTCTATTTTTTGCTGTTTTAATCACAGTTTGTCTCTGCATTCTTTATTTAAAACTACTTACCTGGAAATATGCTAACCTATAAATGGATATTTAACAAACTATATGTAAACCTGTTTTCTAAGTTTATGTACTTCTATCAATGTTGATAAGATATGCTGTTAACTAACAGCATAGGCATGTATGTGGGGCTATGAGCAAACAAATCTCTTGCCTCTCAGTCTGCATACACATGAACACACATGAATGTGATATAGAAGTTGTAGTATGCTCCAATATTTTAATAAGTAACCTTGTCTGTGTCATGTAGAGATAGCATATGTGCTTCCTATATATACAATTCAGTTTTGTGTTATATTATATCATATTACATATATAATTCACTCATAGTGTCACAGATTTAGGATAGATTTTAATTTTTAACAGGCTATTGGCAAATTTGAGCCTCATGTATATCAGTAGTGTGTTTTTTATTAAACTTATTAAATTTTATAAATTCAGCACTTATTAAGTAAAACCTGATAGTGTCTAAAATTTCCCAATGTTCACATTGTATGAAGTCTTATTTTCTAAAGAGCACAACATAATATTCCCAGAATCTCTTCCTTGAAAGTAATCATGGTATTTTTCCACTGCTAACAAAAGTAGTCTTCATCAATTAGTTATCACAATTATACTGTTCTTAGATTATATCCTGTGCTTTTTATATCCAAGGGAATTCTGAGTCAGATGCACTAATTTGGTTTTGTTACCATTAAATTAGCTGAGTCAGGCATCAGCTACAAATTCAAACTTCGTCAGTTTTCCTTTAAGGAAGTTAAAAGAGCACCATCTAGTGGAATTTTTGACATAAAATCCTTCCAAATTAATCTTCAAATTGAAGTAATCAATATTTTAAACAAATTTTCTTTTTATTTATTTATTTTTAATTTTTTAAATTTTTTAACATCTTTACTGGAGTATAATTGCTTTACAATGTTGTGCTAGTTTCTGCTGTATAACAAAGTGAATCAGCTATACGTATACATATATCCCCATATCCCCTCCCTCTTGCGTCTCCCTCTCACCCTCCCTATCCCACCGCTCTAGGTGGTCACAAAGCACCGAGCTGATCTCCCTGTGCTTATGCGGCTGCTTCCCACTGGCTATCTATTTTACATTTGGTGGTATATATATGTCCATGCCACTCTCTCACTTCATCCCAGCTTACCCTTCCCCCTCCCCATGTCCTCAAGTCTGCATCTTTGTTCCTGTCCTACCCCTAGGTTCTTTAGAACCATTTTTTTTTTTTAGATCCCATATATATGTGTTAGCATATGGTATTTGTTTTTCTCTTCTGACTTACTTCACTCTGTATGATAGACTCTAGGTCCATCCACCTCACTACAAATAATTCAATTTCGTTTCTTCTTATGGCTGAGTAATATTCCATTGTATACATGTGCCACATCTTCTTTATCCATTCATCTGTCAACGGACACTTAGGCTGCTTCCAAGTTCTGGCTATTGTAAATAGTGCTGCAATGAACATTGTGGTACGTGACTTTTTTTTTTTTTTTTTTTTTAATGGCTGCGTTGGGTCTTTGTTTCTGTGCGAGGGCTTTCTCTAGTTGTGGCAAGCGGGGGCCACTCTTCATCGCAGTGCGTGGACCTCTCACTATCACCGCCTCTCTTGTTGCGGAGCACAGGCTCCAGACGTGCAGGCTCAGTAATTGTGGCTCACGGGCCCAGTTGCTCCGCGGCATGTGGGATCTTCCCAGACCAGAGCTCGAACCTGTTTCCCCTGAATTGTCAGGCAGATTCTCAACCACTGCGCCACCAGGGAAGCCCCATGACTCTGTTTGAATTATGATTTTCTCAGAGTATATGCTCAGCAGTGGGATTCCTGGGTCATATGGTAGTTCTATTTTTAGTTTTTTAAGGAACCTCCATACTGTTCTCCATAGTGGCTGTATCAATTTACATTCCCACCAACAGTGCAAGAGAGTTCCCTTCTCTCCACACACTCTCCAGCATTTATTGTTTGTAGATATTTTGATGATGGCCATTCTGACTGGTGTGAGATGATATCTCATTGTAGTTTTGATTTGCATTTCTCTAATAATCAGTGATGCTGAGCATCCTTTCATGTGTTTGTTGGCACTCTGTATGTCTTCTTTGGAGAAATGTCCATTTAGGTCTTCTGCCCATTTTTCGATCAGGTTGTTTGGTTTTTGATATCAAGCTGCACATATATTTTGGAGACTAATCCTTTGTCTGTTGTTTTGTTTGCAAATATTTTCTCCTATTCTGAGGGTTGTCTTTTCATCTTGTTTATGGTTTCCTTTGGTCTGCAAAAGCTTTTAAGTTTCATTTGGTCCCATTTGTCTATTTTTGTTTTTATTTCCATTTCTCTAGGAGGTGGGTGACAGTGATTATAAATTAACTTTTATGTATTTTCTAAAATAAGTCCTAAAATATTTTCAAGTAAACTTCGGATCAGAAAATTAAAATCTATAATATGTATGATATTGGGTGGGCCAAAACGTTCGTTTTGTTGTTTCCATAAGATGGCTCTAGTAGCACTTAGTTGTCTTTAACTTCATTTGAAACAATTTTGTTAGATTGTATGTTACAGTTGTCATATCAGCGTGCATTTATAAAAAGACATCAAAATTGGTGAATTTTTATGTAGCCATTTTACTATTGAAGATGGAAGGAAAACAACATTTTCGGCATATTATGCTTTATTGTTTCAAGAAAGGTAAAAATGCAACTGAAACGCAAAAAGAAAGATTTGTGCAGTGTATGGAGAAGGTGCTATGACTGATCAAATGTGTCAAAAGTGGTTTGCAAAGTTTCACGCTGGAGATTTCTCACTGATGAATGTTCCATGGTCAGGTAGACCAGTTGAAGTTGATAGTGATCAAATCAAAACAATATTTGAAAAAAAATCAATGTTATACCACGCGAACGATAGCGGACATACTCAAAATACCCAAATCAAGTGCTGAAAATCATTTGCACCAGCTTGGTTATGTGATTCGCTCTGATGTTTGGCTTCCACATAAGTTAAGAGAAAAAAACCTTCTTGACCATTTCTCTAGTGAAATGTAATGAAAACGTTCCATTTTTAAAACAAATTATGACAGGCTTTGAAAAGTGGATACTGTACAATAATGTGGAACAGAAGAGATTGTGGGGCAAGAGAAATGAACCACCAACAACCACACCGAAGGCTGGTCTTCATCCAAAGTAAGTGATGTTGTGTATATGGTGGGATTGGAAGGGAGTCCTCTATTATGAACTCCTTCCCCAAAACAAAACAATTAATTTCAACAAGTACTGCTCCTAATTAGACCAAAAGAAACTGGCACTCGATGAAAAGAGTCCAGAATTAGTCAACAGAAAACGCATAATCTTGCTTCAGTATAACGCAAGACCACACGTTTCTCTGATGACCAGGCAAAAACTGTTACAGCTTGGCTGGGAAGTTCTGATTCATCTGCTATATTCACCAGACATTGCACCTTTGGATTTACGTTTATTTTCGTCTTTACACAATTCTCTTAATGGAAAAAATTTCAATTCCATAGAATACTGTAAAAGGCACCTGGAACAGTACTTGCTCAAAACGATTAAAAGTTTGGGGAAGATGGAATTATGAAGTTGCCTGAAAAATGGCAGAAGGTAGTGGAACAAAAGGGTGACTATGTTGTTCAATAAAGTTCTTGGTGAAAATGAAAAATGTGTCTTCTAGTTTTACTTAAAAAACTGAAGGCACTTTTTGGCTCACCAAATATTTTTAATCACCATATTGGTTTTTCTCCCATTTGAAAGTTTTGTGGGTTATTTTTCTTTCTTTTTTTTTTTTTTTTTTAGATTCCATATATATGTGTTAGCATGTGGTATTTGTTTTTCTTTCTGACTTACTTTACTCTGTATGACAGTCTCTAGGTCCATCAACCTCACTACAAATAACTCAGTTTTGTTCCTTTTTATGGCTGAGTAATATTCCATTGTATATGTGTGCCACATCTTCTTTATCCCTTCATCTGTTGATGGACACTTCGGTTGCTTCCATGTCCTGGCTATTGTAAACAGAGCTGTAATGAACATTTTGGTACATGACTCTTTTTGAATTATGGTTTTCTCAGGGTGTATGCCCAGTAGTGGGATTGCTGGGTCATATGGTAGTTCTAATTGTAGTTTTCTAAGGAACCTTCATACTGTTCTCCATAGTGGCTGTATCAATTTACATTCCCACCAACAGTGCAAGAGGGTTCCCTTTTCTCCACACCCTTTCTATCATATATTGTTTGTAGATTTTTTGTTGATGGCCATTCTGACCAGTGTGAGGTGATACCTCATTGTAGCTTTAATTTGCATTTCTCTAATGATTAGTGATGTTGAGCATTCTTTCATGTGTTTGTTGGCAGTCTGTATATCTTCTTTGGAGAAATGTCTATTTAGGTCTTCTGCCCATTTTTGGATTGGGTTGTTTGGGTTTTTTTTGATATTGAGCTGCATGAGCTGCTTGTATATTTTGGAGATTAATCCTTTGTCAGTTGCTTTGTTTGCAAATATTTTCTTCCATTCTGAGGATTGTCTTTTCATCTTGTTTATGGTTTCCTTTGCTGTGCAAAAGCTTTTAAGTTTCATTAGGTCCCATTTGTTTATTTTTGTTTTAATTTCCATTTCTCTAGGAGATGGGTCAAAAAGGATCTTGCTGTGATGTGTGTCATAGAGTGTTCTGCCTATGTTTTCCTCTAAGAGTTTGATGGTGCCTGGCCTTACATTTAGGTCTTTAATCCATTTTGAGGGTTTTTTTGTTTTGTTTTGTTTTTGTTTTTGTGATACGTGGGCCTCTCACTGCTGTGGCCTCTCCTGTTGCAGAGCACAGGCTCCGGATGTGCAGGCTCAGCGGCCATGGCTCACAGTCCCAGCTGCTCCACAGCATGTGGGATCTTCCCAGACTGGGGCACGAACCCGTGTCCTCTGCATTGGCAGGCGGACTCTCAACCACTGTGCCACAAGGGAAGCCCTTGAATTTATTTTTGTGTGTTAGAGAGTGTTCTAATTTCATTCTTTTACATGTAGCTGTCCAGTTTTCCCAGTACCACTTATTGAAGAGGCTGTCTTTTCTCCACTGTATATTCTTGCCTCCTTTATCAAAGATAAGGTGACCATATGTGTGTGCGTTTATCTCTGGGCTTTCTACCCTGTTCCATTGATTTATATTTCTGTTTCTGTGCCAGTACCATACTGTCTTGATTACTGTAGCTTTGTAGTATAGTCTGAAGTCAGGGAGCCTGATTCCTCCAGCTCCGTTTTTCTTTCTCAAGATTGCTTTGGCTATTCAGTGTCCTTTGTGTTTCCATATAAATTTGTGAAATTTTTTGTTCTAGTTCTGTGAAAAATGCCATTGGTAGTTTGATAGGGATTGCATTGAATTGCAATCAAAGCTCCCGGGGTTCGGCTTTGGATTTGGACTCTCCCATGAGTGTACTTTGCCTGAGGCCGTCTGTTCTTCGCTCAGATAGGACGGGGTTAAAGAAGCAGCTGATTCGGGGGCTCTGGCTCGCTCAGGCCGGGGTGCCAGGGTGGAGGGAGGGGTACGGATGTGGGGCAAGCCTGTGGTGGCAGAGGCCAGCGTGATGTTGCACCAGCCTGAGGCATGCCATGCATTCTCCTGGGGAAGTTGTCCCTGGCTCATGGGACCCTGGCAGTGGCGGGCTACACAGGCTCCCAGGAGGGGAGGTGTGGACAGTGACCTGTGTTTGCACACAGGCTTCTTGGTGGTGGCAGCAGCAGTCTTAGCATCTCATGCCCATCTCTGGGGTCCACGCTGATGGCCGTGGCTCGCTCCCGCCTCTGGAGCTCCTTTAAACGGCACTCTGAATTCCATCTCCTCACGCACCAGGAAACAAAGAGGTCCCATTTCAATGTTAATTATGACATACTAAAAACTTTCTTACTTTTCATGCAGATTCATATCTTTTAAAAAAGAAATGTAATTGATTTCAATTTTAAGTTATTGAATACAAATTTGACGCTTTTTTTCCCCCAACATTTTTTGTTAATGGAGCAGTTCCTAAACCAGGAAGCTTTAATTCTACTCACTATTTCAAGCATTTGAGCTGGTCTTGAGGAGGTTCAAAAATTTTAGCTATAGGATTCCAATTTTATCTTTCAGTGGCTATGCCCAATACAAACTATTTGACTTTTTCCCTAGCTACATAAAATCCATTAATACATTTGCTATGAAAAGACAAACATGGTAGATGGCCAACAGATACAAGAAAAATGCTCAACATCATTAATCATCAGGAAAATGCAAATCAAAACCACAATGAGATATCACCTCACACTGTCAGAATGGCTACCACCAAAAAGACAACAAATAACAAGTGTTGGCAAGGAGTGGAGAAAAGGGAGCACTGTTGGCAGGAACGTAAATTGGTGCAGATATTATGGAAAACAGTGTGGGTATTTCTCAAAAAATTAAAAATAGAACTATCATATGATCCAGCAATTCCACTTCTGGGTATTTTTCCAAAGAAAACAAAAATGCTAATTCGAAAAGGTATATGCATCTCTATTCATTGCAGAATTATTCACAAATAGCCAAGACATGGAAGCAACTCAAGTGCCCATTGATAGATAAATGGATAAAGAAGACGTGGTGTGTGTATATATATGTGTGTGTGCGTGTGTGTGTGTATATATATATGTATATACATACATATATATACAAAGGAATACTACTCAGCCATAAGAAAGAATGAAATCTTGCCATTTGCAACAACATGGATGGACATGGAGGGTATTATGCTTAGTGAAATAAATGAGTCAGAGACAAATACTGTATGATTTCAGTTATATGTGGAACCCCCAAAATAAAACAAATGAACAAATATAATAAAACAGCAACAAAGTCATAAATACAGAGGACAAACTGATGGTTGCCAGAGGGGAGGGTGGGTGGTAGGGGAAGAGTGAAATAAGTGAGGGAAATTAAGAGGTAAGAACTTCCAGCTATGAAATAAATGAGTCACAGAGATGAAATGTACAGTGTGGGGAATACAGTCAATAACCACATAATATCTTTATATGGTGACAGAGGGTAACCAGATTTATCATTGTGATCATTTCGAAATGTATAGAAATATCAAATCAATATTTGTGTACCAGGAACTAACATAGTGCTGTAGATCAATTATACTTCAACAAACAAACAAACTTACAGAAAAAGAATCAGATTTCTGGTTACTGGAATCAGGGATATGGGTGCAGAAGGAGGGGGAATTGAATGAAGGTGGTCAGAAGGAACAAACTTCCAGTTATAAGATAAATAAGTACTGGGGCTGTAATGCACAACATAATAGATATAATGAACTCTGCTGTACATTATATATGAAAGTTGTTGAGAGGGTAAATCCTAAGAGTTCTCATCACAAGGAAAAAATTGTTTCTCTTTTTCTTTTAATTTTTTTGCAGTACGTGGGCCTCTCACTGCTGTGGCCTCTCCTGCCACGGAGCACAGGATCCGGAGGCACAGGCCCAGCAGCCACGGCCCACAGACCCAGCCGCTCCATGGCATGCGGGATCCTCCCAGACCGGGGCACAAACCCACGTCCTCTGCATCGGCAGGCAGACTCTCAACCACTGCGCCACCAGGGAAGCCCATTTTTTTCTTTTATTTTGTAGCTATATGAGATGATGGACGTTCACTAAATTTTTGTGGTCATCATTTCGCGATGTATGTAAGTCAAATCATCACGCTGTACGCCTTAATCTTATACAGTGCTGTATGTCGATTATATCTCAATAAAACTGGAAAAGGAAAAAAAGCAAGTTGAGGGAAAGACAAAAATGATAAATAAAGGATATTGCAGGGGAAAAAAAAAAAGACAAAAGTGGTGACTGCCTCAGTCTGAAATACTGATTTCATCATCAGACTACAGGTCCTGTAAACAACATGAGCAGCAAATGAAGTTCATGGATCTTTTCAACCCTGAAAACGCATTAAATAAATGTATAAAAGTGATCATGCCACCATATGGGCTGATGGGAATACAAGTTCATAGTTTCCAGCTGAGTTTTCTTTTCACTTTTGTTTGCTTATTCCTTTATTTCATTATTTTTAAATTTTGTTCCTTTTAGCCTCTGTTCCTCAAATTCCCTAAATGGGCCCTCTGCACGTTAAGGTCTCTCCTCAAATATCTCCTAATCAAAGCGGTTTTCCTTGACCATCCTATCAAAAGTAGCACCCTCCATCACCCCTATCCCCACCTTAACATTATTTCCATACACTACTTTTTCTTATGTAGTTATCACTACTTCTCATAATATATGTTCATTTTCTGTCTCCCTCTGGAGTAATTTCAACATCGGCTCCATTATTTTACCCACCTATGCAGCTTGTCATTTAACTTTGTTGGGCTTTCCCACTGTGGATGGGATATTCAGCCCCACCTTTGACTCCACGTTCAATTGTGTAACTTGCTTATGCCTGTGAGATATTAGCAGGTGTGATACAGGCAGAGCCGGAAACGCACTTGCACAGTTGGGCTTGCTCTCTCCCTCACAGCCATTGCAATGAGAACACACCTGGGCTAGGCTACCAGAGGGTAAGCAATGAATGGAGGTGCGCCGAGTCATTGGGCTTGCCCCAGTCATCCCAACTGGCCTAGTTAAGCTGCCTCTCCGCCTTATGTTTTGAAAACTGTAATAATAATGGTTATTTTTTAAGCCATTGCATTTGGGGGTTGTTTTGTTACATAGCAAACAGTTTTAAAACACTTGGTTAAATAGGATCATAGGTCGCTGTGAAACATTATTCATTTAACCAAAACGAAAATAAAAGATTTTTAAGGCAAATACAGATCATTTAGAAGGCAAAGAAACTCACAATCTGTTATCAAAAGTAGCTCAACATTCCAAGAAAACTTTGTGGTCTTAATAGAGAGAAAACCAAACTCCAATCCTGCACCAGCTCACCCTCAATAACAAAATTCACTTACCCGGTTAAATTCAATCCAATCCCAGCCTGATCATGCACAAAGCTCTTTTCTCAGGGCTCTCTTTCTACAAAGCTTCCACAACTTTCTGTATCTATATTAGTTTATCTCTCATTTTCCTTTCCCATTTAGGAATAACCAGCTTTAGGACAAAACCACTTTCTTTTCCCTAAGCAAAATGCATTTCCATTCCTCATACCTTCTTTTACTGAAAACACACATCCCACTTTCCTCGCATACTGAAATGCTTCCCTAATTATCCCAGTAGCTTTAATAACATATATTACAATTTTAACCCTTAAAAACCTTAATCTCCAAGAAGCAAGTGAAAATCAAAAATCAAGTAATTATGAACTGTTTGTCATATCAATATTTCCTGACAGGCAAACTTAGGAATATTACATAACCTCTAGAAACATAAATCTTCTCCTTGTATAATTTCTTTCTTCAATATGGTGTAAGACATATGTCTAATAAACCCAAACATCTTTAGTTTCCCTCTCATGAGAAGACAAAACTAGGCAAACTTAGACCCATTTAGCAATTAATGTTCCAGTACTTTATCTTACTTGAAATGATTTAGATATTCAGTGAATTCTCATCATTTAACTAAATTTAGCAAAACTCTAAATTAGTTTTAAGTTACTAAAATATCTGGAGAAACTATCTTAGATAAACATACCCCAAACATAATTATTCCTAATGAGTTCATCTGAAAACTTCTACCTCATTTACCTCTATTTTATAACTTATGAAAATATCATCATACCAAGTTAATTTTTCTTGTTGACAAACCCTGCAACATAAATAATATGAACTTATTGACCTTCAGTAAACCTAGGTACAATAAAAGTAAGACATATCTGTATCGATTAAACCAACAAGCTTAAGCTAGCTTTAATACCAAATATTAATTTAATACTGAGTATTTCCTAGACCACATGAACCTGAAATTCATTCTGGCCAGTTTAATTTTATATATTTAGAAATATTTAATTTGCAAGCATTTACTTTAAAGTCAATTAAATAGAGCTCTTTTATAATTTAATTTTGATAATACAATTCTGAGGTAAAGACATACCATATGTGTAATGTACACACAGACATAAAAACAGACATAACTAGAGATCTCATAGCTTCACTTTAAAACTTGGTTATAAAGCAGGTATTATAATATAATATTACTAGTATATAAATAACAGTTGGAATAAGTTAAATTTATTTACTCAGATGACTAAGGCTTTACTATTTGTGGAAAAGACTTAAGATTTGTATTCGTCCTTGATAAATCCTTAAGGGGGCTATGAATTAGATTTTGGGTAAGAGAGCCTTTACAGTCTTTTGAGTTTAAAAAGGCCTTTTGCCCCCTCTTTTCCCACTTTGGTTTCAGGTTTTACCTGATTGAGCTAATTAGGCTCAGTCTCAGGTCATTGTGGACTGTATTTACATTTCTGATTTGTAGAGATTTGCAAGACAAAGACAGTTGCTTTTAATTCCCCAAATAACTGGTCTGCCACCTAAATGATATTAAAAGATTGATTTTTCCAGCTACCTTTTCTTTAATTTTCCTTTTTTATATCAGTGAGAATGATTTCCAACTAAACTGAAAATCAAGAATTCTATGTTCTAGAACTTTAGAGTTCAATTTATCATGCCTTCAAAAGTCTGCACAAGGCATTCAACAAAGACCCTCTTTCTGAGTGCACAAGTTAAACCCAGAACAAAAATCTCCATTATTGTTTTTATTAGCCCCTGAATATTAGCTCCCAGTTTTTATTTCATATTGTGTGGGCTCAGCTAACCCTACTGGTTTTCTTTAGTATAATTAATATTGCCTGGGGGGCAGATTTCTAGGCCCTGTCTTATAATACCAGGTAGAGGAAGCATTTCCCAGTGAGACATAATGTCTATCCCACAATATAATCAGGCAAAAGAGATATAACCGTCTTATATAAGCCCATTTAAATATACCAGTTTTTATAAACTTTCATCTCAGTTCTACCAACATTTATACAATTAAGTTTAGTTTCTTTTAGGACCCCATTAACAAGCCTTGGTCTTAAAAGGAGTCCCAGGGCTTCCCTGGTGGCACAGTGGTTGAGAGTCCGCCTGCCGATGCAGGGGACACGGGCTCGTGCCCCGGTCCGGGAGGATCCCACATGCCGCGGAGCGGCTGGGCCCGTGAGCCATGGCCGCTGAGCCTGCGCGTCCGGAGCCTGTGCTCCGCAACGGGAGAGGCCACAACAGTGAGAGGTCCGCGTACCGCAAAAAAAGGAGTCCCAGAAGTTCTCCTTTTATACCCTCATGATTTTGCCTATTTTTGTATATAGGGTTTGGGGACCCCAGTGAGGGGTTGAGCCAAAGGACTCAGGCCCCTTTGTCAATCTTTTAACTTGACTAATTGGCCCAGCTGTTGCCCTAAGCAATTGCTGCTCAGGTATCTCAGCGTAATTTTCTTCCAGCTTTATAAATAAACAAACAAACACCCACACATATATTTAAACTTTCTATATATTTAAACTTTATTTGCTTATTTTTTTGGTCGTGCCACACAACTTACGGAATCTTAGTTCCCTGACCAGGGATTGAGCCTGGGCCCTCCACAGTGAGAACATGGAATTCTAAGCACTGAACCGCCAGAGAATTCCTAAACTTTATATACATATATAAGTTTATATATTTAAACTTTATCTATCTATCTATATCTATATATATCTAAACTGGGGTAAATAGAATGGATTTGTTTGGGGCCCTTTAATGTTGGGGACCAATAGGGGGGTCACTTTGGCCCATCCAACCTTACGTAGTGTTGTATCAAACCTTTGTTTTAATCACATTAACATCCATTTTTATTTATCCCATTTCTTAATGACCATCTAAAGATTTCTTATCCTTTTGGGATGAGTCCCTTTAAAATTTCCACCTTGTTGGGAAGAAGCCGCTAGACTTTCCCCTCAGTTTTTTCTTATTTCCTTGTTAAGCAACCTACTAAACATTAATTAACCTAATGTTTTTATTAGGTGAACCTGAGACCACAAATCAGGCTTCCTAAACTGGTTAATTTTGTTTGTTTTAAACAAAGTGGTTTCTTAGGTTAGCTGTTTTATATATATATAATTTATCCACCTTCTAATTTGTTTTTTTATAGGTTCCAATAAAACAGCTGTTTATAACGAGAGCTCTCTAAAAGTTTACCAATTTAGAAGTTTCTCCTCTTCAAAGAATCCATCATCTGGCCATTGATGAGTATTATCTTAATAGCTCCTCAAACCAATAAACTCAAGAGACAGCTCCACAAGAGAGTGCAGAGCATGAGCCCGCACAAGATTTAGAAAGTTTACTCTCAAAAATGTCCAGGAAAGTAAAGGCCTTCGTTGTACAGGTGGACACGACGAAAGTTAATGTGACAAAGGTCTTTGAGAGTCGGCACAGCCAGACAAAAAGACTGCTCAGAATCCCAGTCTATTTGACTGGCTGTCAAATATATGCTGTATGTGTACCTTCTGGATGGCAGAGACCAAGCTCTCAAAACCCAGAAAAGACAGCCTAAGATCAGGTTGAACATTTACATCTCAAAGACACAGGGAGAGAAATGCAAGTTCTCCCTAGAAGGGTTTTTGTTCTTTTAAGGTCAGAATTCTGAAGAGATGTCTTACCAAGCCGGCTTTTTCTAGCTGTGCAAACACACACACACACACACACAAATTAATTTTGGAATGTCAAAAAATCCCCATTTGGCCATTTTTAGGGCAAGATTTCCTTTAGTTCCCAATTGAGTAATTATTTGTAAGAATGAATTCTCTACACATATAATAAAATCTTCCCAGTGTCTTTCAACTAAGGATACCCCACTCCTGGAAACTAAGTTTCAAGCAAAACCTACTCCTCCAGAGAGGACCTTAACACCACCAAATAAAACTTAGGATCATCAGCCAGTAACAGGAGATCCAAGACCCAGAAGAGGCTCACCCAAAGTCATCTAACTCTCCAAGTAGGCAAACGAGCACAAGAGGCCTCTCTGCTGGTGCCAAGGCTCCAGATCCTCGCAGGGTTCAGGTGAAGGAGAGAAATTTGCTCTGGGTCCCTTCGTTGGTCACCAAAAGTGTCGAATGATGAAAACGCACAACCTAAAAATTGAGAGTTATGTTTTACTTGGGGCCCTTACCAAGGAATATAGCCCAGGAGACAGCCTGAGATTGCTCTGAGAAACTGTTCCAAAGAGGTAAGGGAGGAGCCGGGATATATAGGAGTTTTTGCTTGAAAAAAAAAAAAATCAAAAGTTTACTGCTAATCACAACAAACAGCCGTCTCAAGTTAATGACTGTAGTGCTTTTCCATGTGTAGGAAAATGCAAGAATCTGGGCTCATTGAAATTATTCCTTTGATGTGCATCTTAACTATCTAGGGTCAGTATCTTGTTTTTCTCCATCCTGAATCCCCCTTAGGGTGCACCGTCCTGGCTGCTGCACTGGCTGATGCCTTGATGGCAGGCGACATTCTTTGTCCACATTGCTCACTTAACTTTCATACATTTCTATATGTGTACCTAAAAAGAACTAATAAAGATAAAACATTCTGTCAGAATTATGACTATTTTTTGTTTGTTTTGTTTTGTTTTGTTTTGTTTGTGGTACGTGGGCCTCTCACTGTTGTGGCCTCTCCCATTGCGGAGCACAGGCTCCGGACGCACAGGCTCAGCGTCCATGGCTCACGGGCCCAGCCACTCCACGGCATGTGGGATCTTCCCGGACCAGGTCATGAACCCGTGTCCCCTGCATCGGCAGGTGGATTCTCAACCACTGCGCCACCAGGGAAGCCCAGAATTATGATTATTTTAATACATCTTAACCAATATGGATATTTTCTTCCTCAAGAATTTCATTCAACACCATGTCAATCTGAGAAAGCATTTGCACCTGGTTGGTATAAAGCAACTCAGTTTATTTTTCAGTCTTACTGGAGCCCAAATTTTGTAAAGGGTTAAATTATATATATACAGTCTCTCTATATATTTTAATATATGAAGTTTTGAAATTTCCCTTTTCAATACTATTTAAGAAACTGGGTACTCAGTCACTATGAACTCAGACATAGTTTCCTCTTCAATCTTTAAATTTCTATTTTCCTAAATGACCTACTTTAAAGGTGTGTTTTCAGCATTACAGAAAACACTAGATTAATTTATGCAAGCAATTAAAAGGCATTGTGTGGGATCAGGGGAAAGCACGGATATATTCAATTGCCTTCATTTTAAATCAATGAACTAATATGGATCTGTATACAACACCCATTTGGTGGGCAAGCTCACCTTGCCTATAAAACAAGCTACTTCTGTTAGCTCTGATCTCAAAACTAATGAAAGTCAATAGTGATTTTTATCTTGATACCAGAATCATTAGGGCAGCAGGATGGCAGAGCAGCTGAGAGCGTTGCAAGGAAAGCCAGAGGGGTGCCATGCCAGTCATCACTGATGGGAGGTAAGGATTTGGAAGGTCTTAACGGAAACTGCAGGGAGGCAACACGAAGGCACCTGCCTTGAGGAAAGACCTGCTCCTTTGTCCCTGGTTGCTTCATATTACTGGTATCCATTTGCCCTGAACACCTGCCCCTCCAAATACAGTACTAGAATCATCTTTGTTTATTCACTCCTATAGCCATTACTCTCTTCACCTCAAAGGACAGAGCACATTGAATTTATTACTCAGCTTGGTTGTACACAGCCACTAATCCTAGTCATGGTGTAAACCTGCATTTGATCCAAGAGCACACAACGAAGGGCCAGGAATATTCTGAGTTCTGACTCATTGAAAAATGAAAATGATTATAATAGGAATAATATGTAAAACTTAAAATACATGAATTACCCCCTGATATGCATATAACTAGGAGATGTGTTAGCGCACTGTCCGCCTTCCCTTCAGGACCAAGACTCACCCCCTCAGCTTCTGATAACTGCAGATGGCTCACAGCTGAGTCCTTCTCTGAGCATTGCCCTGAGCAGGAGAGAGCTCGCACCTGAAAGTTTATGCTTCCTGTCCAGGAGCTGCCCACATCCAGTGATTTGTTAATGCAGGGGTACAATGACTCAGCCCCCTTGTCTTGACATAGGAAAACTTCTGAAAGGCCATCTCAGCTCCAGAAATTCGCATAAAATCGGCTGAGCTCTCTCTTGCAGCTGCTCTGCAGCTCAGCTTCTCCCACGGCCCAATCCTGTTTACCTTCACTCCCTCATGGGGATTGTTCCCAAGAGGCTTCCTGTAAAACTCCCGTATGTAAATATCCACCTCAAACTCTGTTTTCCAAAGAGAATTTTATTGAGCTAATTTTCATACTCCCAGTTTTATTAAAATTATGGTATGTCAGGTTTAGTTGCTTTTAACAGAAAATCCAAAGAAGTGGCTTAAATAAGGTAAAGTTTGATTTTTCTCTAGTAAAAGAAGTCTACAGGAGAGAGTCCAGAGCTGGGATGGTAGTGCCATGGTTATCAGAGATTTTAGTTTGTTCTTTTTTCTTCACCATATTGAACCTTTGGCCTCTATCCTCATGTCAGCTCAGAATCCAAAATAGCTGCTGAGGGTCCTGCCATCATGTCTGCATGCAGGAAAAGGAAAGAGAGGATTTAAAAAAAGTTATCTCTTTATGGCTGTCAGCCATTTTTAAAGAATATTCCCAGAAGTCCATTCCATGAACTTCCGCATATATCTCATTGGTGATTACTCTCTGCAAGGGAGGAGGGGAAATATAATTTTTAGTTGGGTCCATGCCATCCCTGATAACAGAGACATCAGTTACTAACAAAAAAGGGGAGAATTACTAATGAAAAAAGAGGAAAATGCACGAGTAGAGAATGCAACTAGCAGGCTCTGCCTCACACGGGTTAAAAGTCTCTACTTTAAAAAAATAGAGAGAGATCAAGAATGATAAGTAGCATCTTACCCTTGGGCTCCATGCAGGGAGATAACAGGAAGTGATGGAAACTGTTGAGCAGGAGACACATCTCATCTAATGGGCACAGCAGAGCCTGCCTGGCCA
Source organism: Leucopleurus acutus (assembly GCF_964270905.1). Taxonomy (NCBI): domain Eukaryota; kingdom Metazoa; phylum Chordata; class Mammalia; order Artiodactyla; family Delphinidae; genus Leucopleurus; species Leucopleurus acutus. The sequence goes on from NC_139150.1 coordinate 42,986,953, forward strand.
TGTGAGAATGGAGTCCAGTTTCGTCTGATGTTTGAATTTTTCAAAAGAAGCTAGCAATCCAGATTTTTATGTGAATTTTCCTTATTTTAAAATCAACACCCCCCAGCGCGCCTAGAGCCCGTGCTCCACGACAAGAGAAGCCACCGCGATGAGAAGCCTGTGTACTGCAACGAAGAGTAGCCCCTGCTCGCCACAACTAGAGAAAGCCCGCCTGCAGCAGTGAAGGCCCAACGCAGCCAAAAATAAATAAATTTATTTTAAAAAATAAAATAAAATCAACACCCACATTTTAATAGAATTCTAGGTCTAAATTTTGTAATCTGTATCTTACCTTCATTTTGCAATCTCTGATTAAGAAAAGCCAATTTTCCTTGGGGCAACATTTTAGGAAATGTCAATGCCACACAATAAGAAATGGACTCTATAGCTAATCATGTTGTACACCTGCAACTAATATAATGTTACATGTCAATTATACCTCAATTAGAAAAAAAAAAGAAATGAACTCTATTCATTGGCAATCAAAGGTGTGGGGGGAGGAACTTGAAATGAAGCTGCAGGTGACCAGATACTTGGACCAGGATGGACACTTATGCTTAATCTGTGAGCACGTAGCTCATCTCCCCTCTGCCATTCAGAAGGGGCTCGCTGTGAAGCCGGGGTGCACAGTATTTTTACACGCACAATTTTGGATAATTAACTACTGCCAGCCCTGTAGAAGTGCGGTGGCAGAAATCTGATCCAATTCCCACATTTGTCTGTTCCTTGCAGCTTTCTCTTTTGACCAACAGATGGCAGCAAATATTGACAGGTTGGGTACTAATTTACACTTTAATAGTTGATGTTATTTTCGATGCATATTCTTTGACTTGTGTCAATAAAAACAACGAATGTCATTTACATTTGCCTCACTCTGCTTCTCACACTGAGAAGCAAGAAGGTTAATCCATTTTACACCGGATTTATCCTTTTGAAAGGATCGTCATGAAAGTCGACATGAAATAGTGGAGCAAAGGTCTTAATTTATTCCTTGGTAACACAAGGATATAAAGTTTAATATATACTACCAAACAAGGATTACTTATTTAGTCTTGACTCTGAGAGCTGCTCTTATTAAAAGACTATAAATTTTTTTCTTATGTGTCTAAGTAGAATACAACCACTTCAGGACATGAATATTTCCTCTTATCATTTTATGAATAATGCCCACACTTGTCCCCAAACACCCCTTTTAAAATGTACAGCATCCTTTTAGTCACCTGGAGATGCAAATAATGAGATATACATCAGGAAAAGTTATTAAGAAAATCTCCTACACGGCATTAAATTAAACTTGTTACATTATCTTTTGGAGAATAGCAATTTTTGAGAGTTTTTGTTATATCAGCAGTGATTATGGAATAAATAAATGTCTTTGAGGAGAAACGAAAACCATACTCAGTGTTTCCCTGGTGGCGCAGTGGTTAAGAACCCGCCTGCCGATTCAGCGGACACGGGTTTGAGCCCTGGTCCGGTAAGATCCCCCGTGCCGCAGAGCAACTAAGCCCGTGCACCACAACTCCTGAAGCCCGCGTGCCTAAAGCCTGTCCTCCACAACAAGAGAAGCCACCACAAAGAGAAGCCACCGCAATGAGAAGCCCACGCACTGCAGTGAAGAGTAGCGCCCATTCACCGCAACTAGAGAAAGCCTGTGCACAGCAACGAAGACCCAATGCAGCCAAAAATAAATAAATTTTTTAAAAAAAGAAAACAAAACCGTACTCAATACAGTAATGCAGGCATTAGAGGGGATTAGGTCTTATTCCCTTACTTCATGCTTCAAAATTTTATACAATGTAAACTAAAATCTCAATAACCTATGAAGAAAGAAATACGAAAAAGGAGCAATCAGGCTACACAACAAGAAAGAAGGAGATCTGATGTGAGAAGTAGGAATTACCAGTGCCTGCAGATGTCAACAGCATTTACATCTAAGTTGTTTGGGTTTATTAAGAGATGCAATGAAACCTAAAAATGATGGTTAAAGGTAAATGCATGGAAAAGCAACAGACTGAGAAAGATGCTGTGATAGTTCTAAAATAATCAAAATTTTTGTGAAGTTAAAAAAAAACAGACAAATTTGTTATGGATTGCATCTTAGAATTACAGACTCACAGAAGTTGAATGAGTGTGGAAATTTTCCTAGTGTAGCTTTCAGCCTGCCAGAAATCTATGGATTTCTCTCTCTGTATCTTTGGGCATGTTTATCTGGCCTTTGCTTGAGTGCTTCCACTGATCCAGAGCTTTTGACATTTTAATGTAAAGATTTGTTATAAATTTCCTTTTTACAGAGATCTGAAACCAGTCTTCCTAACGTCTGCTCATTGGTTCTCCTCTGGAGGAATAGTTCTAAATATTTTTATTTTGGGTCATAAACAGCTTTGTGAGATTTATGAAGGTTATGGCTGCTCATCCTAGAAAAAGTGCATATCCTAAACTCATTCACAGAGCTCAGATTAAAGCATCCCTACTACAGGGAGGATCAAGCCTTTTCTACATGACAGTTCTTCAGAATCTTAAAACAGCATCGTGTTCTTCTTAAAATGACCTCACTAGTTTTTTCTATTCCTGCTTTCCTTACTTTTTTCCTCTCTCTGTCCCTTCATTCATCTTCTAAGCATCTATTCTGTGCCAGTCACAGTGTTAGACACTGGGGATGAAAAGATGACTAAGACACTATTCTCTCTTTGGGGAGTTCACAGCTTAACTGGGAGGATAGATCTGTAAACAGATGAGTTAGGTCAGGGAAGTGACATTTGAATTGAGCATGGCTTTAGGGTTGGATTTCGTCTAAATTGAAATCCCAGCTTTGCCACCCGTAAGTTGTGCCCCCTTGGGAAAGATACTAAGTCTCTTGGGACCTCACTTGGCTCATATATAAAATAGGCACTCGATGTATTACCGTTATTATTGTCACTTGTCAAATAACGGATCTGGATTTAATTATGTAGACTTCTGCAATAGGAGTAACAGAATGATTTTATTTTATCATTTTTACTACTTTTATTTTAGGGCAAACCACTCTACGAGGGAATACGATGAATAAACTGGACCAGGGAGAGACAGAAGAAACAGAGACTAGATAGGAGACTTGCAATTGGAGAGGTGAGAATGGTGAGGACTTGAGCTAAAACAGGGGTAGTAGGGATGAAGAGTCGTCAAGCGATATTTTTCTTTCCCAACCAGGGACTGAACCTGGGCCACAGCAGTGAAAGCCGGGAATCTACACCACTAGGCCACCAGGGAACTCCCCTGATATTTTTGAGGTATAAACTATATATAGGACTTGGTAGTCAGTTGACAGGGAGAAGGCAAAGTGAAATATGACTCACAAATTTCTTTCTACCTTGGGAGACTGGTTGGGTGGTGATTTAATTAAATTAGGTGATAGTTATAGCAGAAGAAGCAGTGAGAGATGATACTGAGTTGGTATGTTAAGTGTAAGGTGTCTTTTAGTTCCTTTGGGCATTGGAAATATGGGTCTGAAATTTGGGATGGAAGCTTCCACTGGAAGTAATAGATTTGGAATTTTGGTCCTTGGTAGCCAGTCATGAAAATGGGTGAGTTCACCTGGAGGAGGCACAGAGTGTGTGAAGAAAACGGAAGGCAACCAAGGAGAGAACTCAGGGGACCACTAGCATTTAAAGGGAATAGTGTGATGAATTGAGAGATTGGGATTGACATGTATACACTGTTGTGTATAAAATGGATGACTAATAAGAAAATAAATAAATAAAAAATAAACATAAAAAAAGGAAATGAGGAGGAAGAGTTAATAAAGGCAGCTGACGTAGGAAGTTAGAGAAATAGAACTCAGGAGGATTAAAAAAAAAAAAGCTATCACTCTTTTAAGAAAAATCGGAATGCCCAGTAAACCCCAGGCATTCTGCTAATTGTTAATCTTATTTTTCCCCCTTATGGCTAGCCCATTGCCCAATGCCATCCTTTTCTACGGATCTATGGCCACTCCTACAATAAGCTAAGGCCTCTCCCATGCCTGGATGTGTTTCTGTGCTCTTTGTTACTCTCCATTGGGCTAGATGTCTATCTTTGCACTAATGCCATGCCATTTTAGTTACTCAGTTATAACACCTTTCAAACATTATCTCCCCCTACTCCAAAGTAAATGTGAGTTATTGTCATATTTCAAATGGACAAAGGTGTTGGCACACTTTCAGTCCTATAGATACGTGCTGCATATGTGTACTGATTTAGAAACCCTTTCTCTGTGAAGCCACCTCCAAAATGAAATTAGAGACAGTTAACATACCATATGGCCCGCTTTCTCTCTTTCCTCTTTTGATCTACATAAATCACATTCTCTTAGATTAGACAGCGATTCACAAACCTGGCTGGGTATCAGAATCACCTGGGGAGTTTTAAAAAATGTGAATTCCAGAGCCCCATCCCAGATGTACGGAACTGGGTAGCATGGGGCGTTTGGGGCCAAGGAATAGGTATGTGCAATAAAATATTCCTTAGGTTATTGTGATGTGTGCATTTCATGGACTGCCATTTGGGAATCCTTGATTAGGGTTAGAAACTTATGAGAACATTGATTAAAGACATTGTCAGTGATTTTAGAGTGCTATTTTGCAATTATCTTTCAGAAAGCAAGCAATTTTTTAATCTTACTGTTTTTCTTTTTGTTACAAACAATAAATGTTAGTATAAAAATTACAAACATTGTACAAATAAAAAGGAGTGTAATGTAACCTCATAATTTCCTCCTGATGTGAACAATTTGGTGAATACTTTGTATGTTTTCCAGTGCATTTACTAGGTTATTTTTTTCTGGAAAAAATTAGATCATATTATTTTGGGAATCCAGACTAAGAGCCTGCATTTGGGAGCCAGGCTTATCTGGGTTCAGATCCCACGTCTGGTCCTTACTGGCATCCTTGGTCAAATCATTTAAACCCTCTGAGTCTCAGGTCTTCCTATCCATTAAATGCAAATAGAAATACTACCTACATCATAAAGTAGAGGGCTTAACACAAAATGCAAAATGAATTCTCAATGAATATTAACTTTATTACACTTATTTTTATTATTGTTATAATTGCTACCAATAAAGCTGCTCAAACTATAGGCATTTTCATGTAATATGTATTGAACATTCTAATAATACAAGCTTTTCTTAATTATTTTATACTTATATATAGTTTTTCACTATATGGATGTACAATAACTTATGTAACCAATACCCTACTCACACATATTTAGTTTTTTCCCCCCAATTTTTCATGATCATAAACAATCCTGCAGGGGATATCCTTGTACATATATCTTTTCATATTTGTATAAGTGTCTTTCTAATACAGGGAGTTTTTGAGTCAATGAGTATGAATATTTTAATAAATTTTTACCCATTAGCTCCACAGTTTGTTTATTTATAAATAAATAAAACAATAAATCAACAAATAGTGTAAGACTGTTTCTCTACATACTTGCCCAAACTGGATATGAATATTTTCCCCAAGTTTTGCTGATGAGCTAGGCAAAATTATATATTATATAATAACCTATTTATATTAAATATTAATCTATAGATAGGTTAATATTCATCTATATTAAAATAATCTATTTATGTCTCAGTTTTTTTATTTAGCTTTGTATTTTCCTGTATGCCCCTGGTTTATCTTTTTTTTTTTTTTTTTTGGTGGTATGCGGGCCTCTCACTGTTGTGGCCTCTCCCGTTGCGGAGCACAGGCTCCGGACACGCAGGCTCATCGGCCATGGCTCACGGGCCCAGCCGGGCCCAGCCGCTCCGCGGCATGTGGGATCTTCCTGGACCGGGGCACGAACCTGCGTCCCCTGCATCGGCAGGCGGACTCCCAACCACTGCGCCACCAGGGAAGCCCCTATCTTCTTTTTTAAGAGTTTTTTTCCTTTTTTACCTTATTCCTTTCATATCTTTTTCTTCCATTCACCTTCTAATTTTCTTTCTCCTTGATTTGGCATCTGACTAATATTTTACAAGTCAATGTCATTTTCCATCTTCCCTTAATATTAGCTTGTCTCTCAGTCCCTTTAAGTTTCTCTTTATTCGCCTTCTTTAAACAGAAAACTCCAAATGATTTCATCCCATGACTTATTCAAATCAGTGTTTTCTCTTTCCCTGACGCCTCGTATTCTGTAGAAGAGGGGAGGGTGCCCAGTATTGTAGCTTCCCACTACCTGTATGAAGTGGAAAAGAGCTGGCTTGTTTTATATTTCCTTCCTTCCCAAATCAAGTTATCTTCTGCAGCATGTAATTGATTTCTTGGCTTTACAGCTATTACCCTATTGCTGATAGAAAAATGTCATAGCTTGTGCGAGTGCCAGTAGCAGCCAATTATATCCTAAATGATCTGCGTTGGCATGAACAGGGTTGGCAGAATGCGTTCTGCTTTGGTGAGATGAAAATTTGCTTCAATAAATTGTGCTCGCATGGGATTTGACCGCAAACGAAATCACATCGCTGTAGAAACTGAAGCAGGGGTGGCAGCAAAGTATTAAACAACCATGATAGCATGAATAGCCAAATGGTATTTTTAGATATGTTACTATTATAGCATATTATAATAACAATGTCATAAACAGGACCCCATTCTTTTTATTCCAAATTCACTATATTCTAATTTTACTAAAGTTGATATCTTTTCCTTATCTTCTACAAAAATAATATATAGATAAATCCCCTAAACAAGCACATAACATATTTAAATTTTATGTTAGATAAATTAATATCATTTGATATTTATTGTGAAAGTAATTTGTACCTTCAAGGTACGTTTTCACATTTTCCAAGTTGAATTAAGTTAGTTCACACCTTAGGATTACAATGTTTTCAAGAGCCTAAATCATTAAAATAATAACTAACTGAAAAAATATTTTTAGTGGCTTGCATTGTATAAGTTCAAATATATGAGGTGTGCCAAAAACATTATTACCATTACATCTAATCTTAAAGTGATAATGTCATAGTTAAAATCAAAACTATTTACATTAACATAGTATGCAGCCATTGAAATATGATTAGAAAAACTATGTAGAGATAAGGAAATATTTATTACCATGTAAAGTGAATAAGGCATAATATTAAAATATGATCACAGGCCTAACTGTAAAGTCCAATGAAAATAGTTACCTTCTATTTTGGAAATTAAGTTTTCTTTATCCTGCTATTATATTGCCTTCTCAATAAAAAATTCCTGTGCAATAAATCTGAACAGTGGCTAAGGCTCAATGTTTATTCAGTAATTCAACAGTTCTATCTTTCATTAAACAAAAATCAGTAACAGTCACCTGATTAATATTTATATTATGCAATTAATCTTCAGAATGTATTTATTCCCTGTCTTCTTATTAATCTTAGAAACTTGGTCCTGAATAGGTTTGGCTAGAAACAAGGGTCATATTTAAAATATTAAAAATTCAGTGAGTCAGAAGAGACAATGAACAAGCAGAACAGACACAGCCATACTCGAGTGTAGGGGCTGAATATCCACGTTGGATGGAAGTGAAAATGTGCGTCTAGAAACAGACTGGAGGGAGCCCTGATTTTTTGGACATCAGCATAGTTTGATGAATAACACATTTGGTTTGCGAAGAGAAGGCATAGGTTCTGGTTCCAGCTTTGCCACGTAACTCCACTGAGTCTTATTTTCTAGATCGATAAAAATAAACTATTGAAAGAATGAAACAATACTTTTGGGAAAACACTGGAAATTTTAGAGTACGACAGAATCCAAAAGATCTTAACAGTCATTAATGAAACGTTAACATATTTTACTGATTTCCTTGTAAGCTGTAGACACAATAAGCATTCTTGTTTTTCTCACTTCTATCACTTAATAAGTCTAGTAACTGAACTCTGACTTTTTAAATAATGCAGATTTCAGATGATATATGCTGATTCAATCAGAAATCTGTCCCTGCGAACTGTGAATGATTGAAACTGCCAAATGTATACGAAGTTGTCTTCTTTAATTACAAAAGCCATAATTTTCTTTTTTGGCTGTGCAGCGCAGCTTGTGGGATCTTAGTTCCCCGACCAGGGATCGAACTTAGCCCGGCAGTGAAAGCGCCGAGTCCTAACCTCTGGACCGCCAAGGAATTCCCTATAGAAGCCATATCTGTGTTCAGTGAAATAAGAAGCATGTGCCACATGTGGTCACAAAGCTCAGAGTTAAGACACATATTTCCTGTGTTAGACTCTTCCAGGGCTGATTATAATTTGCTGAACATTTACAAATAGTGCTGACATTTTATTAATCCTATGGAGTTTTGCTATTTCATTGGCATGTCAACTATAGATTCTCTGGGTCTTTATACACAGATAAAGCAGTTTTATACCTCTAAAACTTCTAAAACCTTCAAACTTCTGATTTACTTTGCAAATGCTTGAAAAGCACCACAGAGTTATGTTGTTTAAGTAGATGGTGGGAAGCGCAGGCAAAGTCTTCAAAAAAATTTTTGCAATCTATTAAAGTTTGCATACTACAAAAACTCTGAACTTAATTTTAGAAAACTTACTTAAGCAAATGCTCAAAAACTCCTACAATTGTTACCTCACTTTATGGACCACCTATCAGGGTCAACATTTAAAAAGTACTTGACAGTCATCTCTTGATAACAATATGCCTATATATTATATATATAATTATATGTACTGTATATCTAGATACCTGGATATATTTCTAGGAATAGTACTAGGGACAGAAGTAGTACTTGTAGTAGTAAAGACAATTTTGAATACCTTATAGAGACTGAGGACTAAGACAGTGTTATTTGTCCCAAATGGTTAAATCAAATCTTGCCCTATGCATTTTATCACCAAAAAGCAATATTGTCCTAAAAACCCCACAACTTGAGTATTTATGTGAATTACAATCTCGTTTTTTACTTAGGGCAAATATATGTATTATATCCTCAAGGGCCTCTTCTCATAAAAATTACTTCATTTTTCTAACATTGAAACAATATGGCATTACAGATAGACTCCTGTCATATCATTTATCTTAATACAAATACACCTACAGCTCATATTTTCATGTGTTCTTTACAAAGTACCAACTTATTTTGTACCCATGCACACACATCAGAATAATACAGTTACAGTAACACAGTATAATCTTAATGATCTTTTCAATGAAATGACTGAAATGCTTACAGGGACTAAGGGATTCTCTACCCTCCCCATCCTCCCTCTTCAGGAGTTTGTTTCTGGCAAAGAATGTGTCACACTGCCACATCAAAAATACTTATATAGGGCTTCCCTGGTGGCGCAGTGGTTGAGAGTCCGCCTGCCGATGCAGGGGACGCGGGTTCGTGTCCCGGTCCGGGAAGATCCCACATGCCGCGGAGCGGCTGGGCCCGTGAGCCATGGCCGCTGAGCCTGCGCGTCCGGAGGCTGTGCTCGGCAACGGGAGAGGCCACAACAGTGAGAGGTCTGCATGCCGCAAAAAACAAACAAACAAAAAAACAAACAAAAAAACTTATATACACATAAAATTACACACACAACAAATATCAAATCTGCATCTTCCTCTCTGTTCTTTTGGATATTTTCATATAACATCATTTCTTGGCTCTCTGCCGTCTTTCACAATTCCCAAATCAGGAACAACGTTTCTTCCTACTATTTTCCTATACACACTCCTAGTTGTAGTTTAACTAATTTTCATTACGTTCAAAACAAACAAAAAACAAGGAAACAATGGTTCCATCTTATTTATTTTTGCTCTGCTAACTTATCAGCTACAAGTTACATGATGCTGGGCAAGCAAGCCTCTCTGGGCATCAGCTTCTCTTCTATAAAACTGCTTAAAGACCTCATCTGGTTGCGAAATGCTGTATTTTACCCCACAGAGCCCCTTACTCTTGAGACCCTGTTCCAGAGAATTATATTAAAATGGAGTTACTGCACCCACAGATTTTCATTGCCTCCATTTGAACTTTTTATCTTAAACTGACCAGCATTCCATTTTCCAAACTCTTGTGCTAATCCCTTTGCCTTCTGACTCTTGGGTTTGTTTTGTTTCTGGCTTTGCCTCCCCATCTCTTCAACCAGAAATGTTTGTCTGTTCTTCTAGCACTAAATCTGATTTCCCTCCAAGTGATCCATCACCCCCTATTTCTTTGCTTTGGCCTCTGTGCGTAAAAACTTTGTCTTGGCCACATGTTTGGTCTTAGATCTTCACCTTTGGCAGAACCACTTGGGGCTGATGCCTTTGCCAGGTTTACCCTGGCAGGAGTGGGAACTTGCCATTATGATTCTATGCTTCTCTTGCCTACAAATTTTTCTGCTTCTTATACAAATGCTGTCCATCCTTCAAGGTTCAGCTCAAGTTCTAAAAATTCTATGACTATTTCCTACCTTTACTGTATCAGCTACCATTGATCTTTTTCATTTTGGACTCTTACAATACCCACCTGCATCACATCAGGCACTAGATTACAGGATAGATTTTTTTTTAGTAAATTTAGAGGTCATTTAGTCAAATTACACTGTGCAAGATTCCACTTTTTCTCATTCCTCACCAAGCCTTAATTGGGATAATTCTTCTACTTGGGAAAACAGTCATTCTGTTTGAACAAAGCAAATATTTCAGATATCATTTTCTTCTCTAGACATATTGGCTCTGCGATATTTCCAATGAATGTGTATCAACTCGTTTTTAGAAAAAGTAAAATGAATTCCCAGGAAAGATAAAAATTCTGCTGTTCAGAACACACCAGCTTGTCAGCTTTAGGTAGAGGGCATGGCATAGAGGATTCAGAGTAAGGGAGGAAGTTTAATGGATGGTTGGCAGGAATCTTTCGTCTAAGGTCTCCCAGTGGAGAAGACGAGAGGTGAAAACTCCTAATAGTTTACTCTACAGAGAGTGAAACTTCTACATGGACAGATCTCTTTTTTTTCCCTATTAAATACTTGATGATGATGATGACAATGATATATAAATGTGTTAATGATGGCTCATGTATCTTGGCCCCTATATTGTTTACTTCTTTGCAGCAGGCTAGGACTATTAGTTCAAACTCCACTGATGCCAAACTCAAATTTTTACTAATTGCTTTAAATAAAGCCCCATTAGACAGATTTTTTAGCCATTTAGAGCCAATTGCTCTGCATACCCCACAAAACGGCACCTAACATCTGCTAGCCATAAATAAGACACACCTTGTAGCTATAAGAGACCCCAAAGCACTGCTGCCCTTTGGAGCTCTCTGACCCAAAGATTCCCCACTTTGCTGCTTGGCAGTGTTGCATAAACATGTGACTTCCCTCTCCAATTCCCTTCTCCTCTGAGAATTCTCTGGCTCACTTTCTTTTCTGGGTAGTGGAGCCACTGTCTCTAGAAGGTCTCCTGCTGTGAGGGCTTCCTCTCTCATGCAAGCTTGTTCCAGTGGTGCCCAATGAAACTTGTGCAATACTACCATCTCCTAGTCCTGGCTTTTTCTTGATCAGCCCTGAAATTCTCAAACTAACCACGGATGTATATGGTAAAAGTTAAAGCAGTACCAAAGTTAGTCTCCTTTCCTCCTCACACCTCTAGTTATCCTCTCTGAAGATAAATACTATCGACTGTAAGAGACATCCAAAACTGTCCCATGTGCATATATGCGTACATATGTTGTATTAGTCTGCTAGGGCTGCAGTAACAAAATACCATAGACTGGATGGCTTAAACAACAGAAACATTTCTTACAGTTCTGGAAGCTGGAAGTCCAAGATTAAGGTGTCAGCAGGTTTGGTTTCTCCTGAGGCCTCTCTCCTTGGCTTGTGGATGGCGGTCAGGTATCCTCACATGGCTTTTCCTCTGTGCCTTTGTGCTCCTGGTGTCTGTCTCTATGTCCTAACCTCCTCTTCTTATAAGAATATCAGTTTGGGCTTCCCTGGTGGCGCAGTGGTTGAGTGTCCGCCTGCCGACGCAGGGGACACGGGTTCGTGCCCCAGTCCGGGAAGATCCCACATGCCGCAGAGCGGCTGGGCCCGTGAGCCGTGGCCGCTGAGCCTGCGCATCCGGAGCCTGTGCTCCGCAATGGGAGAGGCCACAACAGTGAGGCCCGCGTACCGCAAAAAAAAAAAAAAAAAGACCCTATCTCCAAATATAATTATTGTCTGAGGTAGTACAGTTTATACACACACACACACATATATACACACTGTCCTTGTTGTCTTCATTTACTATATACTGATGGTCTTTTCACACATATATACACACTGCCCTTGGCTTTTTTCATTTACTATATATTGATGGTCTTTTCACATCAACAAACAGGGCTACATCTACTTCATTGTTTTAATGGCTGCACAGTATTTCATTGTCTGGCTAGATAGTGTATTTTATTTTCCAGAGTCCAATTCTTGAACAATTAGGCTGCTTCCACATTTTATTTCTTTTACAAACAATTCTACAATAATATCTTCATAAATGTGCTTTCTTTTACAAGTGGAAAGATAGGAGTAAGATAAATTTTTATAATGGAGACTCAGTCAAGAGGCATGTGAACTTTCATTGGATATTGCTAATTGCCCCACAGATAGACAGTACCAGTTTACCCTCCCATCAACAGTATATGTGAACCGCCACCAAACCCATGCCATAATTCTACATTATCAAATGTTTTCATCTTTGTTCATTGAGTCATGGAAAATGGTATCTCAATATAGTTTTAACTTGACTTTCTTTCATGGAGAGTAAATACTTGTATTTACTCTCTTGTAAATACTTAAACAAGAGTATTTCTTGTTTAAATCCCTTATCCACTTTTTTCCCATTGGATTTCTGGCCTTTTCCTTAGTGATTTACTTGTCAGAGCTCTACATACAAGAGAGGAATGAGTCTTTTATAATATGTGGTTTCATAGGAGACAAGGTTGCAAAATGGCGCTGGCACTCTTGGGTCTTTTTTTGTGTGTGTGTGGTATGCGGGCCTCTCACTGCTGCGGCCTCTTCCGTTGTGGAGCACAGGTTCCGGACGCGCAGGCTCAGCGGCCGTGGCTCACGGGCCCAGCCGCTCCGCGGCATGTGGGATCTTCCCGGACCGGGGCATGAACCCGCGTCCCCTGCATCGGCAGGCAGACTCTCAACCACTGCACCACCAGGGAAGCCCTTGGGTCTTCTTGAACACTTTCCTGGGCAAATGGTTTCCAGAACCAAAGCATCTTAGTCTGGTAATGTGGGCACAGATAGAAAGCAAATTTCCATGCCCATACCTTACAGTCTCTTGTTATGACTAGGATATCAGAAAAGTGAGAAAATTCAGTTATTGAACCCACTTCATTGATTCCATGTCAGGCACTTTCCAGAACTTTAATTTTCTTACTAACTACATGATTTAGTGAACTTAGTGCATAATTACAAATTAAATAATTTAGCTTGTAACACATTTTTTCCCTCTAAAAATTAAACTCTCAATTTCAATGAGTAAATCTGCCTGGGAAGTGGAATCATCATTCGTGTTGATAGGATCAAAATTTATGGAATATATCTCTAAACCCTAGTGATCTATTCACTAATTTGAAAGGACCACACTCTTTCCTACCACTGGCCATTTGTCATGGAAGGTTTTCCCTGCATGGCATCTTCTCATCCTTCGCATTCCAGCTTAAATGCCCTCTCCTCAGAGAAAGCTTGCCTGACACTTACCCGTCTCCTGGCCTGACATAGACCATTCTCACTAGACTCTCAGAGTACTCTATCCTTCCCTTATCAGCACTGAACACAATTGGTAGTCACATATGTATTTATTTAACACAATGTCTGACACATATTAGACATTCAATACAGAGCTGAATATATAAAATATAAATTCCTTTGGGTTCTAACATTGTACAATGGAATGTCAAATTCTAAAGAAGCTATAGACATCTCTTTATCTTATCATTCATGAGGTTACTATAAACACTTTGCCACAGAAACATCCATGTCTGGACAAAACTCGACTTTCCCTATTCATTTTCATCCATATTCTTGGAAGACAAGTATCTGATACATCCCTGACTCTTGTCCTGTTGACTCCATAGCTACCTTTCTCCATTTTGAACTCTCCACAAGTCTTATCTTATAACTTAGAAGTGAAGAAAGTGTGAGAGAAGGCAATTAATATGTCCAGTTCTTTGCTCCAGTGTGTAGGTACAGGTTAAATGCCTTTTTAATTTTAATACAACAGACTTTATGACTGCAATAAAGTTGTGAGTGGTTTCCTCAAAGATAAACATCTGAAAGGGAGAGGTGGGTTACATTCTAATAGCCTGTGGCTGCTGTCAGTAATAATTTAATGCTTAGTGCTTTGTTGGCTGACCCAAGTCTTTTGAAAAAGTGAGGCATGCTACTTACACCATCATGGCTGCCCAGAATCCACTCATTTATGTGAGGTGCTCTGTAGTGCTCCTCAATAAGGGCAAGAAGCCTGAATTTGGTCATTGAGAATGAATGTCAAGTAGTGGAAGAGACCTCAATTCATAAGGCTGATAACTCCTTCTGTGATTGCATTTCCATTTTCACAGCTGCTTCAGTGGCCACGTTTGCAGCCTTGTTTGAGAAAGTGTATACATTACAGGAATCTTGGCACTGCCTGAGAAGAAGCTAGTATTTTTCTATTCATTTTTAAGGGTTGTGGAATTTTCCAACTATTATAAAGGTCAATTTTATAAAATTTATAAAGAGATAGAAGGAAAGAAGAGAGAAACCTTTTAAAAGACAAGAAATAAAGGAAAAACTCTCATCTTTGTGCTGCTCTTCTAGCAATCACACATTTAAAAAAACTTTCGACATTGGCAATATATTTCTTTGAGAGGAAGAAACTTCCTTAAATGAAAATATATGGTGAAGAATGAATACAATCTCTAAAATATTTTAGAACTATAGTTGTTTAAATTGAATAATATACATGTTACTCCTAGCATAGGGTCTAGCCCCTCTTTCTGTAAAGACCTAGAGAGTAAATATTTTAGGCTTTGGAGGCCAAATGGTATCTGTAGCAGTTACTCTTCTCTGACATTGCTTAAAAGAAGCATAGAAAATATGTGAATGAGTGAGCATGGCTGTGTTCCAGTAAAACTTATTTATGGACACTGAAATTAGAATTTTTAAAATCATTTTGTGTGTCATGAATAGTATTTTTCTTTTAATTCTTTTTAACTATTTAAAAATGTAAAACTCATTCTTAGCTCGTGCGTTGTACAATTAATAGGTAGTATGCTGGATTTGGCTCATGGGCCTAGTTTGCTGATGCCAGGTTTAAACATGGTAGATGCTCCGTATCTGTGCCTGAGTCCCTTCTAAAAAACAGTTATGTCTCATGGATGAGTCGTCTATATGGGCAGGAACTGAATCATACTTAGCAGGACCTTTAGTCGGTGCTTCATGCCAGAGTCTTTCAGCTTTGGGCTACACATAGTGATGTCTGTTTTTGTCAACAATTTGCTCCACACACAGAAAACTATCTGGGCAAAGTTAATAGATAAAGGGAAGCGTGAACCATGTCAAGGACTCCTCCCCACCTTCCCACCCTGCTCCTTCAAAAAAAAAAACAAACAACGACACTTTTATTTTCTTGGACTGATCTGGAAGTCAGATATAATAGTCAGATATGATATAAAGAATACTGCAACTGAATAAAGATGTTTCCAGTTACTCTGAAGCCAGGGTACCTTTTTTTTTTTTCACATCTTTATTGGAGTATAATTGATTTACAATGGTGTGTTAGTTTCTGCTTTACAACAAAATGAATCAGTTATATATATATACATATGTCCCAATATCTCTTCCCTCTTGCATCTCCCTCCCTCCCACCCTCCCTATCCCACCCCTCCAGGTGATCACAAAGCACCGAGCTGATCTCTCTGTGCTATGCGGCTGCTTCCCACTAGCTATCTACCTTACGTTTGGTAGTGTATATATGTCCATGCTTCTCTCTCCCTTTGTCACAGCTTAACCTTCCCCCTCCACATATCCTCAAGTCCATTCTTTAGTAGGTCTGTGTCTTTATTCCTGTCTTACCCTTAGGTTCTTCATGACATTTTTTTTCTTAAATTCCATATATATGTGTTAGCATATGGTATTTGTCTCACTCTTTCTGACTTACTTCACTCTGTATGACAGACTCTAGGTCCATCCACCTCATTACAAATAGCTCAGTTTCGTTTCTTTTTATGGCTGAGTAATATTCCATTGTATATATGTGCCACATCTTCTTTATTCATTCATCTGATGATGGACACTTAGGTTGTTTCCATCTCCGGGCTATTGTAAATAGAGCTGCAATGAACATTTTGGTACATGACTCTTTTTGAATTATGGTTTTCTCAGGGTATATGCCCAGTAGTGGGATTGCTGGATCATATGGTAGTTCTATTTCTAGTTTTTTAAGGAACCTCCATACTGTTCTCCACGGTGGCTGTATCATTTTACATTCCCACCAACAGTGCAACACGGTTCCCTTTTCTCCACACCCTCTCCAGCATTTATTGTTTCTAGATTTTTTGATGATGGCCATTCTGACTGGTGTGAGATGATATCTCATTGTAGTTTTGATTTGCATTTCTCTAATGATTAGTGATGTTGAGCATTCTTTCATGTGTTTGTTGGCAGTCTGTATATCTTCTTTGGAGAAATGTCTATTTAGGTCTTCTGCCCATTTTTGATTGGGTTGTTTGTTTTTTTGTTATTAAGCTGCATGAGCTGCTTATAAATTTTGGAGATTAACCCTTTGTCAGTTGCTTCATTTGCAAATATTTTCTCCCATTCTGAGGGCTGTCTTTTGGTCTTGTTTATGGTTTCTTTTGCTGTGCAAAAGCTTTTAAGTTTCATTAGGTCCCATTTGTTTATTTTTATTTCCATTTCTCTAGGAGGTGGGTCAAAAAGGATCTTGCTGTGATTTATGTCATAGAGTGTCCTGCCTATGTCTTCCTCTAAAAGTTTGATAGTTTCTGGCCTTACATTTAGGTCTTTAAACCATTTTGAGCTTATTTTTGTGTATGGTGTTAGGGAGTGATCTAATCTCATACTTTTACATGAACCTGTCCAGTTTTCCCAGCACCACTTATTAGAGAGGCTGTCCTTTCTCCACTGTACATTCCTGCCTCCTTCATCAAAGATAAGGTGACCATATGTGCGTGGGTTTATCTCTGGGCTTTCTATCCTGTTCCACTGAGCTATCTTTCTGTTTTTGTGCCAGTACCATACTGTCTTGATTACTGTAGCTTTGTAGTATAGTCTGAAGTCAGGGAGCCTGATTCCTCCAGCTCCGTTTTTCGTTCTCAAGATTGCTTTGGCTATTCGGGGTCTTTTGTGTTTCCATACAAATTGTGAAATTTTTTGTTCTAGTTCTGTGAAAAATGCCAGTGGTAGTTTCATAGGGATTGCATTGAATCTGTAGATTGCTTTGGGTAGTAGAGTCATTTTCACAATGTTGATTTCTCCAATCCAAGAACATGGTATATCTCTCCATCTATTTGTTTCATCTTTAATTTCCTTCATCAGTGTCTTATAATTTTCTGCATACAGGTCTTTTGTCTCCTTAGGTAGGTTTATTCCTAGATATTTTATTCTTTTTGTTGCAATGGTAAATGGGAGTGTTTTCTTGATTTCACTTTCAGATTTTTCATCATTAGTGTATAGGAATGCCAGAGATTTCTGTGCATTAATTTTGTATCCTGCTACTTTACCAAATTCATTGATTAGCTCTAGTAGTTTTCTGGTAGCATCTTTAGGATTCTCTATGTATAGTATCATGTCATCTGCAAACAGTGACAGCTTTACTTCTTCTTTTCCGATTTGGATTCCTTTTATTTCCTTTCCTTCTCTGATTGCTGTGGCTAAAACTTCCAAAACTATGTTTAATAAGAGTGGTGAGAGTAGGCAACCTTGTCTTGTTCCTGATCTTAGTGGAAGTGCTTTCAGTTTTTCACCATTGAGGACAATGTTGGCTGTGGGTTTGTCATATATGGCCTTTATTGTGTTGAGGAAAGTTCCCTCTATGCCTACTTTCTGGAGGGTTTTTATCATAAATGGGTGTTGAATTTTGTCAAAAGCTTTCTCTGAATCTATTGAGATGATCATATGGTTTTTCTCCTTCAATTTGTTAATATGGTGTATCACGTTGATTGATTTGCGTATATTGAAGAATCCTTGCATTCCTGGAATAAACCCCACTTGATTATGGTGTATGATCCGTTTAATGTGCTGTTGGATTCTGTTTGCTAGTATTTTGTTGAGGATTTTTGCATCTATGTTCATCAGTGATATTGGCCTGTAGTTTTCTTTCTTTGTGACATCCTTGTCTGGTTTTGGTATCAGGGTGATGGTGGCCTCGTAGAAGGAATTTGGGAGTGTTCCTCCCTCTGCTATATTTTGTAAGAGTTTGAGAAGGATAGGTGTTAGCTCTTCTCTAAATGTTTGATAGAATTCTCCTGTGAAGCCATCTGGTACTGGGCTTTTGTTTGTTGGAAGATTTTTAATCACAGTTTCAATTTCAGTGCTTGTGATTGGCCTGTTCATATTTTCTATTTCTTCCTGATTCAGTCTCGGCAGTTGTGCATTTCTAAGAATTTGTCCATTTCTTCCAGGTTGTCCATTTTATTGGCATAGAGTTGCTTGTAGTCATCTCTCATGATCTTTTGTATTTCTGCAGTGTCAGTTGTTACTTCTCCTTTTTCATTTCTAATTCTATTGATTTGAGTCTTCTCTCTTTTTTTGTTGATGAGTGTGGCTAATGGTTTATCAATTTTGTTTATCTTCTCAAAGAACCAGCTTTTAGTTTTATTGATCTTGGCTATTGTTTCCTTCATTTCTTTTTCATTTATTTCTGATCTGTTTTTTATGATTTCTTTCCTTCTGCTAACTTCGGGGTTTTTTGTTCTTCTTTCTCTAATTGCTTTAGGTGCAAAGTTAGGTTGTTTATTTGAGATGTTTCCTATTTCTTAATTGTATTAAGATTGTATTGTATTAAGGATTGTATTGCCATAAACTTCCCCCTTAGAACTGCTTTTGCTGCATCCCATAGATTTTGGGTCATTGTGTCTCCATTGCCATTTGTTTCTAGGTATTTTTTAAATTTTCTCTTTGATTTCTTCAGTGATCACTTCATTATTAAGTAGTGTATTGTTTAGCCTCCATGTGTTTGTATTTTTTACAGATCTTTTCCTGTAGTTGATATCTAGTCTCATAGCGTTGTGGTCAGAAAAGATACTTGATACAATTTCAATTTTCTTAAATTTACCAAGGCTTGATTTGTGACCCAAGATACGATCTATCCTGGAGAATGTTCCATAAGCACTAGAGAAAAATGTGTATTCTGTTGCTTTTGGACGGAATGTCCTATAAATATCAATTAAGTCCATCTTGTTTAATGTATCATTTAAAGCTTGTGTTTCCTTATTTATTTTCATTTTGGATGATCTGTCCATTGGTGTAAGTGGGGTGTTAAAGTCCCCTACTATGAATGTATTACTGTCAATTTCCCCTTTTATGGCTGTTAGTATTTGCCTTATGTATTGAGGTGCTCCTATGTTGGGTGCATAAATATTTACAATTGTTATATCTTCATCTTGGATCGATCCCTTGATCATTATGTAGTGTCCTTCTTTGTCTCTTGTAATAGTCTTTATTTTAAAGTCTATTTTGTTTGATATGAGAATTGCTACTCCAGTTTTCTTTTGGTTTCCATTTGCATGAAATATCTTTTTCCATCCCCTTACTTTCAGTCTGTATGTGTCTCTAGGTCTGAAGTGGGTCTCTTGTAGACAGCAAATATATGGGTCTTGTTTTTGTATCCATTCAGCCAATCTGTGTCTTTTGGTGGGAGCATTAATCCATTTACATTTAAGGTAATTATCGATATGTATGTTCCTATTACCATTTTCTTAATTGTTTTGGGTTCATTATTGTAGGTCTTTTCCTTCTCTTGTGTTTCTTACCTAGAGAAGTTCCTTCAGCAGTTGTTGTAGAGCTGGTTTGGTGGTGCTGAACTCTCTCAGCTTTTGCTTGTCTGTAAAGGTTTTAATTTCTCCATCAAATCTGAATGAGATCCTTGCTGGGTAGAGTAATCTTGGTTGCAGGTTTTTCTCCTTCATCACTTTAAATATGTCCTGCCAGTCCCTTCTGGCTTGCAGAGTTTCTGCTGAAAGATCAGCTGTTAACCTTACAGGGATTCCCTTGTGTGTTATTTGTTGTTTTTCCCTTGCTGCTTTTAATATGTTTTCTTTGTATTTAATTTTCGACAGTTTGATTAATATGTGTCTTGGCATATTTCTCCTTGGATTTATCCTGTATGGGACTCTCTGTGCTTCCTGGACTTGATTAACTATTTCCTTTCCCATATTAGGGAAGTTTTCAACTATAATCTCTTCAAATATTTTCTCAGTCCCTTTCTTTTTCTCTTCTTCTTCTGGAACGCCTATAATTCGAATGTTGGTGAGTTTAATGTTGTCCCAGAGGTCTCTGAGACTGTCCTCAGTTCTTTTCATTCTTTTTACTGTATTCTGCTCTGCAGTAGTTATTTCCACTATTTTATCTTCCAGGTCACTAATCCGTTCTTCTGCCTCAGTTATTCTGCTATTGATCCCATCTAGAATATTTTTCATTTCATTTATTGTGTTGTTCATCATTGTTTGTTTCATCTTTAGTTCTTCTAGGTCCTTGTTAAATGTTTCTTGCATTTTGTCTATTCTATTTCCAAGATTTTGGATCATCTTTACTATCATTATTCTGAATTCTTTTTCAGGTAGACTGCCTATTTCCTCTTCATTTGTTAGGTCTGGTGGGTTTTTATCTTGCTCCTTCATCTGCTGTGTGTTTTTCTGTCTTCTCATTTTGCTTATCTTACTGTGTTTGGGGTCTCCTTTTGCAGGCTGCAGGTTCGTAGTTCCCGTTGTTTTTGGTGTCTATCCCCAGTGGCTAAGGTTGGTTCAGTGGGTTGTGTAGGCTTCCTGGTGGAGGGGACTAGTGCCTGTGTTCTAGTGGATGAGGCTGGATCTTGTCTTTCTGGTGGGCAGGTCCACACCTGGTGGTGTTTTTTGGGGTGTCTGTGGACTTATTTTGATTTTAGGCAGCCTCTCTGCTAATGGGTGGGGTTGTGTTCCTGTCTTGCTAGTTGTTTGGCTTAGGGTGTCCAGCACTCTAGCTTGCTGGTCGTTGAGTGAAGCTGGGTGCTGGTGTTGAGATGGAGTTCTCTGGGAGATTTTCGCCGTTTGATATTATGTGGAGCTGGGAGGTCTCTTGTGGACCAGTGTCCTGAAGTTGGCTTTCCCACCTCAGAGGCACAGCAGTGACTCCTGGCTGCAGCACCAAGAGCCTTTCATCCACACGGCTCAGAATAAAAGGGAGAAAAAGTAGAAAGAAAGAATTAGTAGAAGTAGAAAGAAAGAAAGAATGAAAGGAAGGAGGGAGGGAGGGAGGGAGGAAGGAAGGAAGGAAGGAGGGAAGGAAGGAAAAAAGAAGGAAAGAATATAAAGTAAAATAAAATAAAGTAAGGTAAAATATAATAAAGTTATTAAAATAAAAAAGTAATTATTAAGAGAACAAAAAAGGACGGATAGAGCCCTAGGACAAATGGTGGAAGCAAAGCTATACAGACTAAATCTCACACAGAAGCATACACATACACCCTCACAAAAAGAGGAAAAGGGGAAAAAAATCATAAATCTTGCTCTCAAAGTCCACCTCCTTAATTTGGGATGATTCGTTGTCTATCATGTATTCCACAGATGCAGGGTACATCAAGTTGATTGTGGAGCTTTAATCCGCTGCTTCTGGGGCTGCTGGGAGAGATTTCCCTTTCTCTTCTTTGTTCTCACAGCTCCCAGGGGCTCAGCTTTGGATTTGGCCCTGCCTCTGCGTGTTGGTCGCCGGAGGGCGTCTGTTCTTCGCTCAGACAGGATGGGGTTAAAGGAGCAGCTGATTCGGGGGCTCTGGCTCACTCAGGCCGGGGTGGGGGGGGGAGGGGCACGGAGTGCGGGGTGGGGGGGAGGGAGGGGCACGGAGTGCGGGGCGGGGGGGGAGGGAGGGGCACGGAGTGCGGGGCGGGGGGGGGAGGGAGGGGCACGGAGTGCGGGGCGGGGGGGGGAGGGAGGGGCACGGAGTGCGGGGCGGGGGGAGGGAGGGGCACGGAGTGCGGGGCGGGGGGAGGGAGGGGCACGGAGTGCGGGGCGGGGGGGGGAGGGAGGGGCACGGAGTGCGGGGCGGGGGGGGGAGGGAGGGGCACGGAGTGCGGGGCGGGGGGGGGAGGGAGGGGCACGGAGTGCGGGGCGGGGGGGGGGGAGGGAGGGGCACGGAGTGCGGGGCGGGCCTACGGCCGCGGCAAAGGCCAGCGTGACGTTGCACCAGCCTGAGGCGTGCCGTGCGTTTCCCGGGGGAGTTGTCTCTGGATCCCGGGACCCTGGCAGTGGTGGGCTGCACAGGCTCCCCTGAAGGGGTGTGTGGATAGTGACCTGTGCTCGCACACAGGCTTCTTGGTGGCGGCAGCAGCAGCCTTAGCGTCTCATGCCCGTCTCTGGGGTCCGCGCTTTTAGCCGCGGCTCGCGCCGGTCTCTGGAGCTCCTTTAAGCAGCGCTCTTAATCCCCTCTCCTCGCGCACCAGGAAACAAAGAGGTAAGAAAAAGTCTCTTGCCTCTTCGGCAGGTCCAGACTTTTCCCCGGACTCCCTCCCGGCCAGCCGTGGCGCAGTATCCCCCTGCAGGCTGTGTTCACGCCGCCAACCCCAGTCCTCTCCCTGCGCTCGGACCGAAGCCCGAGCCTCAACTCCCAGCCCCGCCCGCCCCGGCGGGTGAGCAGACAAGCCTCTCGGCTGGTGAGTGCCGGTCGGCCCCGATCCTCTGTGCGGGAATCTCTCCTCTTTGCCCCCCGCACCCCTGTTGCTGTGCTCTCGTCCGCGGCCCCGAAGCTTCCCCCCTCCGCCACCCGCAGTCTCCGCCCGTGAAGGGGCTTCCTAGGGTGTGAGAACCTTTCCTCCTTCACAGCTCCCTCCCACTGGTGCAGGTCCCGTCCCTATCCTTTTGTCTCTGTTTATTCTTTTTTCTTTTGCCCTCCCCAGGTACGTGGGGGGGTTTCTTGCCTTTTGGGAGGTCTGAGGTCTTCTGCCAGCGCTCAGTAGATGTTCTGTAGGAGTTGTTCCACGTGTAGATGTATTTCTGGGGTATCTGTGGGGAGGAAGGTGATCTCTGCGTCTTACTCTTCCGCCATCTTCCCGGAAGCCTCTCCAGGGTACCTTCTTAAAGAGAGGGAATGGTGAAGATTGGAGAGCAGTTTGTAAATCTGCAAAACTGAAAATTTGGTTTAATATCATATGGTTGGTTTCTACTTAAATGCTGAGTCTACCTACTGCCTTCTTTTCTCCTGAATTACGTATAATTGATTAACAGAGCTTCTCTTATATTGGAAGTTTTTAAAAAGAGATTTTGGTTATAAATGACATATTAGGGAGAGTCTATTTTTTTTCTTATTGTTATATAAATTGTCTTGGCAGACAATATGGAAATCGGCCAAAAAAATATATTGATTAATTATTTACCTTTTCCCTGAGAGTAGAAACCTGAGACTTAACTCTAGCAGTTGTGAAATTAAAAACAAAACAAACAGAAATGTCCAAAACATTGGAGTTATTTTCACAAAATCAGTCTGGGTGCCCACTTAGTGAGACTGGAGCTGCTTTAAAGCTGTCCCGTTTTAAACCTTTCATTTTGTGCTGACTGCATACCAAAGGGTGGTAATGATGAGAATCTAATCCACTGAATTGCAAGAGCGACTGTCTAGTTTGTCTAAGAAAGGGAATTAATATATAAAGCAGATGCAAAATTGGGCCTATTACTCAAGAACCAGTGTGACTTTTACATAATGAATTCTGGTAGTTTAAAGAAGTAGCTTCAGCTGTGGAATGTTTAATAATTCAGAAAATTATTTTGAAAGTCCTATAAAAGCTTTTACAGTTTTCTTGTGCCGCTATTCTTATATCTTAAAGGCAAGTGACAAAAGTCGTATTTGCTTTCATGGTATATAATGTGCTTTGGGAGGCCCAGATAAAACTACACCAAGGATTTGGATACAAGTTTCAGGCACTTATTTACATACTTCCTAATCACAGAGTCAGCTTACTGTCTAGATTTTTCCCAGTAACAAATATCCTGGTAATTGAGGAGGTCTTTGCGTTTTCCTCGGATGTCAGCCATTGTCCAGGTGTCTGAGGCTACTTAGCATTTCTATGCCACTTTAGAGGTGCTTTCAGACTTTGGGTGGCTAACAAGCTGTTTTGCACAGCACTAAGAATCTTAATCTGATCAAATGGTGGTGCTGAAAAGCTCCCTTGGTTTTTAATATGATGATCTAATGCTACGAAATTGCAGTCCCTTGTTTCTGTACATAGAACAAGACATTCCATTCTGGACATAGACTGTCACCTCTGCAGACCTATTCTCTTGCTGAAGATCAGAGGATCTTGGGGCCACAGGAGCAAGTTTAAATGTCTTTATTTTGTCCACAAGTATCCTTCCTCCCACTCCCATCCTGAACACATCTGACTCCGAAGCACAGCCTTAATAGAAAAATGGATGGTTCATGTAGTTTTAATTACAAATCACATATTGTTGGATAATTAAATAATTCCTTATGAATGACATGAGCTAGATTTATTTGTAAATGTTTTTTGTTGATAACTTTTCCATTCACCTCAATCCTTTTATATTCTTTATTCTCAGCCTTTAGATGTTGGGACCAATACAAATTGATCATAGTGGTTCTTCATAGTCTTGATTAGAAAATAGTCATAAGTCTTCTGAATCTCACATAACTTAGGTGAAATAGTCAGCATTTGATAAGTCCCTGAAGTGCTTCCATTAGCTTCTTCAAGAGTTTAATGCTTGCTCTGCCCATACCTTCTGGCCGTTTTGAGCAGTTCTCGTCATCATGTATTTTTATTTTCAAGTAGATTCCCTGCTTCTGGCCATTGGAAAAACTATTTTACTTTATCCATCATCTGGTTGATAAGTATAATACTATATTTTATTTTACCATAATAGCTTTAGGGTAGTCAGATTCATGTCGGATTCAAGTCGGATCATGGTCATAAGCAATGTCAGCCTTCCTGAAAACCAACTCACCTGAAAGCAGCTAAGTATCTCCTAACTGAAACAGATCAAATGCAGAGGTTTTTACTTGGGTAAGCTAGTAAATTCTCTTTTCTTTCTTCACAGCATATTCTCTCTTCCAATCATGTCATAGATTTTTTTGTGATTTTTGAAACTTTCTTGGTTTGTCATGTACAAAAGGCAATTTTTCTTAAAATGGAACGTAAACTTAGCATTTCTAAGCAATTAAACATTTTTTTTCCTTTTCATTATATCATTTAGATGGTTTGGGATTTTTTTAAAACCCTCATATTCTTAGTATTTAAATGTAAGATTTCTCATTTGGCCTCCCAAATATTATATTATAATACTGATACAGTTAATGTAAAATAAATAAGCTCAGTTTTGACATGGGTTCAATTACATAAGTAGGTCTTGGGCATCAAAGACAGGTTTTCTTTCTTTTCCTTTTCTTTGAGGGTTTTTTTTTTTTTTTGCTATTACAAAGAGAAAGAGAACTTAAGTAAAAATTGGAGGTTGCTGCAGCTGCTAAAAGCTCTCTGAAGCCCATTGAGCAGGAACAGAGCTGTTGAATAATGCAGACAAGATAATGAACAGCAGACAAATGATCCCAGGAGGCTCCCCGCTGGGTAAAGGGAGTGTATACTTAGAGGCTAGATTTATTATCCTAACATCTTTTCTGGTGACCTCCAATTTATTGGAAATACCTGAGACATTTATAAACTCTGAGTTCTTCCTCTTCAGCTGAAGCCAAACATGTTCATCGTTTCTACCTCAGCTTCTTGAAGTCACATAGCAAAGCTGCAAAACCCAAAACTTCCCCTCTTTGAAAGTAGAAACTGAGATTTAACTAATCATGCAAAGAGAAAAAGAACCAAGAATGCAACCTTGTGGTCGAATTGTTAACTGAATTATGTTTCCCTAAACTAAAGGACAGAATCCCAGATAGAAGGCTTTCTTGTTTACTAGAAATTGCCAGTAAAGTTTAAACCCTAAGCGACTAGATTTAATAATGCAGCACTTTACAGGTACACTCTGTGCTCAACCAAATTTGGACCATTTTCTAACAAAGGTTAATTTGCAGGATATAGCGTATTGTGGGATTACAAATCACCTTTGTTTTAAAATGAACATTCTTAAAGGCAGCTTTTGATGTTTACCTTATTCTTTGAATGCAGTTCATCAAATTTTATTTATACAATCTCACAGTCAAATTCAGTGAGAACTTCAATTTGGGATTGAAGAAATTATTCCATGAAGGAAGTAAAGAATAGTTTCCAAAGCCATGAGTAAAATAGTTTTGAGATTCTTTGAAACTTCCTAATGAGCTCCTAAGATACCTGGTCCATATTTTTCCTTAACTCCACATTGCTGGTTTTCTTAGGAAAAACAAACAACAAAAACCTACCTAACTTTAAATCTCAATTGTCCTGACCTATTAGGCCAATTTACCTTATTGAGATTTTAGAGCTTAACATATGTCAGTATGTTAATTTAAGACAGTAAAATTCTAAACACCTTTGTTGCTTGAAAGGTACTACTCTAAGTGTTTATTGATATTTGTATCCGTCATTTCAGACATATTAAGAAAAAAGTTTGGGAATTTTAAAGTTAATGTTAAGTGACAATACTTAAATCATTAAGAAATCTCTGTTTTTTTTGTATCTGTATGTGTGAATAAATGAAATGGAAAGGTTTTAATTTGCAAAAGGGGTTAAACTGAATGAGATTAAATGTGAACTTGGAATAGTTGCAAGTTTTTCCCATCCTACTGCGAAATACTGGAAAGGAGAAAATTAGGGTGGGGTCTTGCAGAAGGCTGGAGGAGGGGGTGGGATTCTTAATAAAAATTAGATTAATTAAACTTAGTATAGCTGAGATAAGATATGTTCCATTATAATATAGTAGGTGCTGAAGTAGCACCTAAATGTCTTAAGTAAGTATATGACTTTAAATGTCCAACAATATCACAGAATAACTAAGGCTGTGCCTATGTGATGAGTCCATTTGTCCTTTCTTCTTTACCTTTGTTTTGACTTCTGTAATGATTGAATTCTGAGTTCTTGACCAGTTGATGTCTATTTGAATCATGTTAGTGAACTGATTGCATCGATTACTTGCTAGTGTCACTGAGGGCACCACAATGATTTTTGAATAGTCAAACTGACAATGCACATAAAGCCAATCACAGACATTGAACAGCAAATTGCATGAATCGATATAATTAAACCTGTAGAAGTATACTATGTATACTGTGTATATTCCTGTTAATTAAATACAATGGTAAAGTATAATAAAACAAAGGAAACATATGTGCTCAGGCTTATAAAATTACATATCATATATTAATGTATATATGTGGAAACTGAAAAATTGGTATAGATGATCTTTTTTACAAAGCAGAAATAGAGACACAGATGTAGAGAACAAATGTATGGATACCAAGGGGGAAAGGTGGGGAGTGGGATGAATTGGGAGATTGGGATTGACATGTATATGCTATTGATACTATGTATAAAATAGATAACTAATGAGAACCTACTGTATAGCACGGGGAACTCTACTCAATGCTCTGTGGTGACCTAAATGAGATGGAAATCCAAAAAAGGGGATATATGTATACATATAGCTGATTTACTCTGCTGTACAGTATAAATTAACACAGTATTATAAAGAAGCTATACCCCAATAAAAATTAAAAAAATAAAATAGATTACATACAAAAAAAACCCAAAACAAAACAAAAAAATTTCTATACCTAGAAAAACTATCCATCATATGAGAAGGTTGCAGGTATTTAATGACCCCCCAAGTTTATCCTCATACATCGTTTCTCAGAAAGCTCTTAGAGGATGTATTCCACTGAAACAGAAAAAGCAAACCAAGAACATAAAAGTATGGGATCCAAAAAACAGGGGATACAAGACATAGAAGGGTAAAAGGAATCCCCAGGATGATGGTGAGAGAAGATTCCCAGAACGACAGCTGGAAAGCAGCTGGAAAGCAGCAATCCAGAGTGAAGCAAGGGAAAGTGAGCTCCAGGAGGAACATATCCCAGAAAGAAAAAGAGACAACTCTATATATCTGATGTTTTGGTTTTTTTTGTTGTTGTATGCGGGCCTCTCACTGTTGTGGCCTCTCCCATTGCGGAGCACAGGCTCCGGATGTGCAGGCTCAGTGGCCATGGCTCACAGGCCCAGCTGCTCCGCGGCATGTGGGATCTTCCCAGACAGGGGCACGAACCCGTGTCCCCTGCATTGGCAGGCGGACTCTCAACCACTGCGCCAGCAGGGAAGCCCTATCTGACGTATTTTAATATATCAAAAGATTTTTTTCTCCTTTACAGAATTTGGGGATGACTGGTAATTGACTCATAGATATAAAAAAAATAAGGACAAGAAACATGAGATAATCATTAAGTCTAGGGGAAAAAAGCATTTGAGGTAGGAAAGCAAACACAGTATTTGATGTACTCCACTGTGAATAATATTTTGTATAGTTATGATCATGTAAATGCTGAATATTTAATAAAAACAGATCTATGTATAATGTATTTGGATAGAGGGATAGACGTGTATGTGTGTGTGTGTGGCAGTGATGTGTAAGAGAATAAAAATCTGTAGGATGTCAATAGATAACACCTAAAGACTGAAATATTAGAAAAGAGTTAAAGAAGTTGAAATGACTATCACTGGGAAAAGCCACCCATTACTGTGGTCCATCCCGGTCAATGTTTGCAGCCCAGAGTAGTAAAATGGGGAGGGATAAAGGCTGAATCTGAAAGAGCAAAGAGAAGAAGGAATTTTCAGAGAAAAATGGGGAAAGATCATAGAGAAATATAAAGAAAAGGAAAATGAAATGTTAAAATAATCAAAATTCTTAATCCTAGAGAACAAAATGATTAATAATTTCTGGAATATGAAGTTTCTAGACTAGAAAATAGCTATTTTATGTGGACTTTTAAAAATTCTGGAATAAATAAAGTGGGGTTTAACTCTGTAGATTAGATAGCATGACAATATGTCAGCAAGACACAGTAAAAACTTAAACACTTAAATGATTCCTTGGAAAGGTATTGGGCCTTTTCTCATGATATTGATACATTTCTCTGAAGATTATTTAAACCTTCCCCTTTTAAAAGCAAGAAGGATTTACCAACACTTCTGCAGTTCTAAATTTTTTTCAGTTTGTAGCCCAGTTAAAAACCACATTATTTTTGGAGGCATTTGTAATGTCATTAGAAGTTGTATTGGTTTTCTACTGTTATGTAACAAACTACCACAAACTTAGTGGCTTAAGACAGCACATATCTACTAAGTCACAGTTTCCACAGGTCAGGAGTCTGAGCATGGCTTACCTCACTGGGTCCTCTGTTGAAGGTCTCACAAGACTGCAATCAAAGCCTCAGATGGGCTGTGTTCTCATTTGGAGGTTCAAGGGGAAAAATCTGCTTCAACGCTTATTCCGGTGTTGCCAGAAATTATCTCCTTGTGGCTGTCTGACTGACGGCACCAGCATTTTGCTAGCTGTTGGCTGGAGGTTGCTCTCAGATCCAAGAGGCTGATTGAAGTCCCTTGCCATGTGGGCTTCCTCAGTATGACATCTGACTTCATCCACCCAGGAAGAATCCTTCACCTCAGTCTGCTAAAATGGAGTCTTATGTAACGTAACCTAATCGTGGGAGCCCTAGTCCATCACCATTGCCATATTCTATTTGTTAGAAGCCAGCCACAGGTCCTGCTCATTTTGAGGTCTGCATAAAAGAATCATTCCTGATTTAAATATGAAAGGCTACTTTTTGTGCAAAGGGCAAAGACCTGTTGAATACCTGAGGTCAAATTTCGCACCCAGGGGAGGGAATTACACAAAGACATGGACAGCAGGAAGTGGGAAATCAGTGGGGGCCACCTTGGGTCTGTCTGCTTCAGAAGCATATAAAAAATATAGGGAAAGTTAACATTTGTAAAACCTTGGTGTGCAGATGTGGTATTTAACATGATGGTTTCTCTACACTTATACATATTTCAAATATTTTAGAGTTTAAAAGTAATTTATTGACAGAACAACTTATAACTCTACTTTGCTCTATTTTCATCATCTCTTTGACTTGCAGTGCAATGGAACCCAGTTCAGTGGTCATGCATGGTGTCCATCTTATTTCCCATACCTGGCATGGTGCCCAACTCATAGGAACTGATCAACGAATGATTGATAATCAAATAAATTCCCTAAAATGTTTCAAACAGAATCAGTTATATATCCACAAATTCTTCTTCAGCTTTGCACTGTCAGAACGTGCCATGTAGTTAACGATTGCCACTGTCACTCAGGCACAGAATAACAATAAAGACTAAAATGTATTGAGTGCTTACTCTGTCCCAGGCACTGGTCAAAGAGCTATACATGTTTGACTATTTAATTCTGACAACTATTCTAAAGAGGAAATTATATATTTTTAAAATGGTTAATTCCTCTAAAAATCCTATGTTGGTAAGTTTTATAGTCAGTAAAGCTGAAATTTAAGCAACTCACTCTTTTTTTTTTTTTTCCCTTTTAAGGTAATGGTTGCCTAAGCAAACACTAACCTTGACATTAAAACATCTTTCTTTCCTTTGACCTCAGGTGTTCAACAGGTCTTTGCCCTTTGCACAAAAAGTAGCCTTTCATATTTAAACCAGGAATGATTCTTTTATGCAGACCTCAAAATGTATTTATAAATAATCATGCATTCAAACATATTAAGTCATTTAGGGCTGTAATTAGTCATTGTCAAGTCCTGGCAAACAGCAGGATTCTAATTGGAAAGCAGTGTTTGCCCTACTTGTGCCTCAATGAAACTTTCAGAGAAGGGCAGCATGTGCTTCTTAATCTGTTTTTCTAACAGCTAGTTACAAATCAATGAAGATGAGGCTGGTGGGTATGATAAATTAATATGCACACTGACAACTTATAACCATACAATCGCTTAGGGAATTACTATGCGACTATATCCAAGTAATTATATGTTTTAAATGATTTATCTCAATTTGTTAACAATACACCCCTAAAATGGAAATAAAAAGAGGGAAAATGCTAATAGCATCTTATACCAACTTTATGTTGAACTTATTAAGAGGTTGCCCTTTTAATGAAGAATTTAATGAATTAAGAGGTTTGTTATGAATAAGCATTCTTACTACTTGTTAAGTATTTGTCACCACAGACCTGTCATAGTCATTCTAATTATGATTAATATCTTATCTTGAATTCCATCTTCATTCACATTTCAGTAGCAAATGTAACTTCTATTATATGATCAGGGTTCATGAAAACAGGATGATTTGCCTATGACCTTATATTTTATTCATTTTTACATTCATATTTAACAGATTTCTCTGAAAGTTAACCTTATGAATCTTTTAATTTTTCAAGTGCATTTTATCCTTGACATGATTTTCAACCCTTTATACTGTTTCAGATCATGGTTATGTACTCAAGATAAATGAAATATCCTAACATTTTGATTATTCTCAAATATACCTAGAAGCTGCTACTCTGAGGCAGTGTTTACAAATATTTTTTGTATCCTATGGAAAGAGCTACTTTAATTCTCTCAAGCACTGCTAACATTCTCAGTATGGAAGACACAGTTTTATGAAGTTCAAAGAATCATGCATTAAAATTTTCAGATTTTTCATTTTAGTCTATGTATAAATTGTGGCAAATAAGGAGGTTTTTGGTTTTTTTTAGTGATACAGTATAATCCACAATCCACATTATATTATGTATGTGACACATAGCTCTTCCTTTTCAGTTCTTTCTTTTCTTCCTTTGTATCTTTTCCCCTCTTTTACTTACTTTTCTCCCTTTTCTTCTGTTTTATCCTATTTCTGTCCCCATTTTATTCCCTCTTCTTTTAATTTTTTCTCCATCTTCATTTTATTCCCTTCTCTGCAGTTCTCCTTTGTCCCTGTTCTCTACAGACGTGTTCTCACCATTTCCATCCTCCTCTTTGTCCTATTTCCTTCTTATCCTTTACTTTCTAGCACCGTTCATCTCCCTCAAAGGAGTTCGTACTCTCCACTTTCATAAAAGGCTATAACCCGTCTTTGCATTTGATTTTTGTGATTTTAAGAGTCCTCAGTTATTCACACCAGGGGTTAAAAGCTCTGAAAGGAAAAAAAAACAATAATATTACTTATTTTTCTACCCTTTTTAAAAATTAGATTAAGAGAATCTCTACGAACGTATACAGTGTTACATTAACTAATAAGCTCACTGGAGTCACCATGAAAATTAAGCCAGTTAATTTTGGGCAATAATAATAACAATAATAGTAACAACGGACTGGAAGAAAACCAAATCATTTATCAAACATGAAGTGTACTCTCCTAAGGGCTGGGTATCATGGAGGGGTGGCTTCTTTAGCAGGAAGAAGCTCTCTGGTCCCCAGAGCCACTGGATCCTTCTCATTCTCTGGTGTTGATGAGGAATGCTCCACGCACACACATCATCACGGCATTTGTAGTAAGCCAGGTAGTATGAGTGAAGTGTATGCAAATTGGAGAAATGAACCCTCTCCTGGGGGTCTTCCAAATCACTCAATTCTTGAAGCAATTAGCAGATAGTCTATTTCCCTTTAAACTAGATGCATTTACATTTTCTTCATCTTTTGAAGCATGCTTCACACATTTCACGTTCTCCATTATAAGCAGAGATAAGTACTATGCACTTATTGTCAAATTCAGTGGAATAAAGTCAAACACTCAGGTATGCAATATTCGAATGTTGCAAAGATCTGATGAGTTTTCCCTTAAAAAAAAATACTGCAAAACAGATGACATCTTAATTACATTTTCTCAGAGCTATCTGGGGGAAGGAGTGGCATATATTTGAGTGTTTAATGTACTTAAAAATTATATATTCTAACAGTCTCCAGTACTAATTTAATAGGTCTGATCTTTTGAAATGAATCATATCATATTTATGGTGATGTCTTATTCGAGAATGAGGCTAAATCTAATGAGAAGCAATTCCTTTGATGATAGTGACAATTACATCACTTGAACCAACACATCAACAGCTATCTCTTCTTACTGACAATAAGGTTTGTGGTTATCATTCATGAACAAGCCAGCTTTAACTTAGGTGTGTCCATAATCATGCAAAACAAAGAGAAATCAAATGCCAGAGATAACCCCAAATTTCTCATTCACCATCATTTTCAAGTTCCCTAAATCCCACATCTTTCCTCTAAATTCAAGTAAGTAAAAAGAACCAGTGGGACTTCCCTGGTGGCACAGTGGTTAAGAATCTGCCTGCCAATGCACGGGACACGGGCTCGAGCCCTGGTCTGGGAAGATCCCACATGACGCGGAGCAACGAAGCCTGTGCGTCACAACTACTGAAGCCTGCCCTCCTAGAGCCCGTGCTCCGCAACAGGAGAAGCCACCGCGATGAGAAGCCCGTGCACCGCAACAAAGAGTAGCCCCTGCTCGCCGGCACTAGAGAAAGCCCGCGCGTAGCAACGAAGACCCAATGCAGCCAATAAATAAATAAATAAATAAATAAATAAAATAAAGCTACTAAATCTGGTCAAAAGTATGGATCATTAAAAAAAAAGGAATAACTAGTAACTATGGAGCTTCTACTACGTGGCAGACTGTGCAACAATTGATTTTTTTTATCAAATTCTTTTATTTCTTCTCCGAATCCTTTGTAGTCAGAGCTAATAGGTACTGAAATGGCAAAAGTGCCAAAGCTAGGAAACATGGCAAAGTCCTATGTGCTTCATGATCTTCTGATGAATTTTACAAAAATCTGATTTAAAGCGGTGTAGTCTAGATCTTCGAATGCTTAATAACTGAAAGACTTAAAAAGGTAACTCTTTTGTTGAGGAAAAGGGTAATGAGAAGCACAATTCACCGATCTAACTTCATTAAGTTGAAACAGCACAAAGCCAGCACGCTTGGTAAAATATATATTAGTCAATAAATAATGTTGAGACAACTGTCCAGGCAACTGTAAACAAAAACCCCCAAATCCTTGCCTAAGTTCTAATATCATGGTAAATTCTAGATGAACATATTGAATCACAATAGCAAAAATATACTCCACCTAGCTCTTAGGTACTTTGAGAAATGAAGTTTCAAACTGTCTTTTTTTTTTTATTTCGGTGAAGAATATTACTAAAACTGCAGAGAACATTAAGTAAAAGGTTTTGTGTTGTCTAAATACAAACTTTATTTGTAGACTTTGCTCATCCATCTGTGTATTTGGCAGTCAGCACAAATGTATATTTTGTCAAATTACATTCAGCCTATAAACTTACCGAAGAAAATGAAGAGATTTTACTAGTTAGATGCACACCCTGACACAGCACTGCTAAAAAGAGGTGTGATTTGCTGACCTGTGATATTGAGACTTTCATAATGAAAGCTTTGGGTCACTTTTCATTTTCTGCAAAACCTGCAGAAGCACTTAATGAGATTTTTTACTTTATAGAAATGAAAGGAGTTAGCTTCCTAAGACACATGCCTGCAAGATGGCAATCACTGATGCTGAGAAAAGATGTTAAAATGTTGACCTGGCGTAAAACTCAGATTTTCGAGCCGTGAGACAAGCAGAAAGTCCGTATCTCGTTTGGAAATAAGTTGAGAATGAACATCTCTAAAGAGGTCATAAAGAGTCATGTAAAGGAAAAACTGATTGTTTTGTCGCCTGATTTTTCATATTACGTGCCAGTTGCAAGAAAAAAATTGACTCTTTTTTGGAGAAAGACTGCCTTAGAACTAGAAAAAATTGCCCCCAGAAAAAGGCAGCCGAGTTAAACAGGACCTTTTAAATTTCTTTAGTAAAACTGTGACTTTATTTGAGATCTTCCTTTGATTTTACAAGTTCAAATTAGCTTTGTGCTTTAAAACCATTTGCCCTGAAAAAGAGAGGCTTAATTAATGATGACATTTAATGTGCTTCAGAGTGTTTAAAAATGATGGACAATGTAAATAGATATGGATAGCCTGTAATGATGAAATTATAGATGCAAAGAGCCTGACAATGAGCTGATCCCCAGAATAAGCCTGTCGGTGCAGAGTAAGTCTAAATGCTGCAGTTGCTAGTAAGTAAAAGCCTAAGTATTCCATGTTCAAATGCTTTTGCTGGGAGGATATTTAGTTTGACCGACATCACACTGGACTGATAACCAGGCATCTGCTTTTTTGATAAAAGCAGAACTGCAAGTCAAAGTGTATCTTACTTTTGACTGTATTCAGTTTTACCACAACATAAAAGAAAAAAAGGACATCTTACAGGCTGCAGGCAGTTCAGAGAAGTGTTACTGGAAAAGGCAACAGAAAGACTAAAAATATCCTACTGGATCATAGGACAGAGAGAAACATCTCATCATTTTTTAACTGAAGTAATATCTTTTATTTTTCCTATTGTATATATGTTCTTTTAAAAATTTATGTATAAAAAAATTTATGTTTATATCTTAAGAATGTTCAATAATATAATCTAAATTTTTTAAATTCAATAAAGAGTTTTAAAAAAAGAGTCCAATTAAATTGCTGTATCAAAAGACAGAAAAAAAAAAAAAAAGACAGAAACAGGGAATTCCCTGGCGGTCCAGTGGTTAGGACTCAGCGCTTTCCCTGCGGGGGTTGGGGGCAGGGGTGGGTTCAATCCGTGGTCAGGGAACTAAGATTTCGCAACCCGTGCAGCGCAGCCAAAAAAAAGAAAGAAAAAAGACAGGAACAGACACACAGGCATTACAGCTCTGAGTATGAGGGGTCTTGTAATTCTCCTCTCCCCAGTAGCTCCTCCCTCACAGAGTCAGGTGGTAGGTGTCGCTTATAGCAGATGCTCGGGAAATGTTAGCTGTCGGGATTATGATCCTCAGGTGGAACGCTAATTGCACCGTCCCCTCCCTGATATCCTTGTGAAGTTGTGTGACCCAAGGCAAGTGTCCCCGTCCCATCACAAAGGTGAGTCTAGAGAAGGGACTTGCAGCCCTGCCTGCACAGGAGTGTCACATGGGTCAGGAAGGAGCTGAGCCTCTGCCCAGAAAGATGACCCGGAGCCCTGAGCATCTTTGGCGGGTGGGGGCACCTGGGCCGGCAGTGCCAGGTGTGGTTGGGAGGAAGTGGAGTCCTCAGTTAGGGCTTTGAAAACCATTGTTTGTGGCAGGCTTTGGGACTCACAGACCAGAGAAAACCGTCAGGTAGGAGGAGAAGGAATCAGAGGACGCTGCAGGGCTTGCTGGAGGGCTTCTGGAGGAGGGGGGTGTGAGGCAGGAGCAGAGAGGGTGGGGAAGGCCCCTCCCCGCCCCACTCCCTCAGGCAAGAATGACCCAAGGCCATGGGAGCAGGGGTAGGGGGTCTGATCTTGGAGGGAAAAAACAAACAAACAAACATCGCAATACACTGTTACATTTTCTCACACATTAATTACTCCTATTATTAATCACTTCTGATTACTGTTAAGTGGGCTTATTTTTGTTTTGTTTAAATAATAGCTTTCATTTAACATAAAAATAAAATGGAATATACAAAGTAAACACCTGTTTTCATATTTTTATGTTAAAGTAATAACACATTTGAGAATAGTTATTTATTATACGCTCTTACTGTGTTTGGGGTATTTTTAATCTGGTGTATGTGTGTCCTGGGTTGGCTCTAAAAAGTTGCTCATCCTCCAAGCCAGGGTTCTTACGTGTCAGTCCAAGGCTCCCAAAGTACATGTCTCAGGGAAGAGAGATCCAGGTGGAAGTTACATTTCCTTTTAGGACCTTGTCTTGAAACTCTCATATCCTCACTTACGCTTGTAATGTATTCTTTAGAAGCAAGTCATTAAGTCTGGCCTACATTCACTGGGAGACTTAGACTCCATCTTTTGATAAGATGAGTGTCAAATTGTAAATACTTTTTAAACTACCACGAAGTGTGTAGAATACCGTCACTCTCGTACACTTTTGGTAGGTAAATGCACTGGTACACTCTATTTGGAGAGCAACCTGGAAATTCTAGGATTTTAGAGTATGGGCAAACTCACAGAAATCTTCCAAATATATTCATTAAAGGTTTCCCCACCCCACCTCAATTTTTGATTTTGAAAATATTCAAAACTATAGAAACCTATCATGGAAGACTTAGAAATGGGCACAAGTTATTTGACACCCTTCCCATTGAGACATGGGATTTCTTTCCCCTTCCTTTGAATCTGAGCTATTCTGATTTCTTTGAGCAATAAAAAGTTGCAGAAGTTACCCAGTACCAGTTCTGGACCTAGCTTTTAAGAGGACTATGTCTTTTTTTTAAAATTTATTTTATTGAAGTATAGTTGATTTACAATGTTGTGTTAATTTCTGCTGTACGGCAAAGTGATTCAGTTATATGTGTATGTGTGTGTATATATATATATACACATATACACACACATTCTTTTTTATATTGTTTTCCATTATGGTTTATCAAAGGATATTGAATATAGTTCCCTGTCCTATACGGTAGGACCTTGTTATTTATCCATTCTATATATAATAGTTTGCATCTGCTAATCCCAACTCCCAATCCATCCTTCCCCCATGCCTCCTCCCCCTGGGCAACCACAAGTCTGTTCTCTATGGAGGACTGACTATTTCTGGTATGGTTTCTTGAAGCCCTGAGCCACCAAGTAAATTCAACTATCCTGTGGAGAGACCTTGAGACTACACGGAGAGCAAGAGGATTTCAGCTAAATCCAGCCTTTCATTCATCCCCAAAGAGAAAACAGGCAAGTTTTGGATTCTCTGTAACAGCCCAGTCATTAGCTGAAAGCCATAGAGTGACTTCAGGTAGTGCCACATAAAAGCCAGAACAATTATCCATCCAAGCCCTTCTCAAATTCCTGATCCAAGAAATGTGAAATATAATGAATGGCTACTTTTTTAGCTGCAAGTTTTGGAGTTGTTTGGTATGTGGCAATAGGTAATCAGGACACCTCCACGCCCTTCATCCCATATTCATCAACTGTTAACATTTTGCCACATTTGCATGCTCTCTCTCTCTTTCCCTGAATCATTTAAAAATAAATTGCAAATATCATGACACTGCACCTCAATACATCAGCATGAACTTTCCTTCATAATCATTATGCCATTATCACTCCCAAGATATTTAAGGTATATTCAATAATGTTATCTAATATATAGTGTGAACTATATAGCTTTAAAAAAATCCAGTATCTAGTGAAGGATTATGTGCAGCATTTAGTTGTCACGTTTCTTGAGTCCTGTTTTGATTTATTACCATAAGCCCCTGCCTTTTTGTCTTTCATGTTATTGATAGTTTTGAGGAGTCCAGAGCAGAATGTCCTACAATCTGGATTTGTAAAATTATTTCCTCATGATTATCTTAGGGTTAAACATTTTTGGTAAGAGTGCAGCATGAGGTGATATGAACTTCCCATTATATCATACGAGGAGGCCCATTATTAATGCCAATTTGTCCCATCATCAATAATGCTTGATAAACTTAATAATTTGATTAAGGTGACATGTGTGAGATTTCTCAGTTGTGATTAAGATGATGTGCACTATATACATGTGTATATTCTTTTATAATTAATAAGGTCTCTATAGGGTGATACTTTGAGACTATACGATTCTCCTGTTCCCCAAGAACCTTTCCCAAATTGTAGCATTCATTCACGATCCTTGCGTGGCTCAGTTATTATGTAGGTGGGTGCATAATAGGGGTTTGCTAATTCTGTCTTTCTTTCTACATTTGTTAGTTGGCATTCTCTCTAAAGGAGTTCTTCACCTCTTATCTCTCCTTTTTGCTTATCACCATAGACCAACAGATTCTGCTTTTCAGCTTTATTGAGGTGTGATTGACAAAATTGTAAGATATGTAAAGTGTACAGCACCATGATTTGATACATGTACACACTGTGAGAGGATTCCCCCCACTGAGTTAATTAACACACTTCCACTATCACTTCACGTATTTAACTTTTTAATTTTGGTGAGAACATTTAAGTTCTACTCTCTTAGCAAATTTTGATTATATAATACAGTATTACTAACTATAGTTATCATGTTATACCTTGGATATTGAGACCTTATTCATCTTATTCCTGGAAGTTTGTACCCTTTTTCCAACCTCTCCCTATTTCTCCCAGCCTGCAGCCTCTGAAAAACACTTTTTTACTCTGACTTTTTTTTAGCTTTTAGATTCCATATTTAGGTCATACCATGCAGTATTTGTCTTTCTCTGTCTGGCTTATTTCACTTAGCATCATGCCCTCCAAGTTCTTTTATAAGGCTGAATAATATTCCATTGTCTATATATACCACATTTTCTTTATCCATTCATCCACTGAGGGACGTAGGTTGTTTCCATACCTTGGCTATTGTGAATGATGCTTCAATGAACATGGGAGTGTGGATACCTCTTCAAGTTAATAATTTCATTTCCTTTGGATAGATACCCAGAAATGAGATTGCTGGATCATATAAATGATTATTTTAAAAATTATTGGTTATGATGCTCAAATTATCCCAAATTAGGCCAGTTGGCTCCTTTTTTCTCTTTGCTTGTCTCCTTAAGTCTTGGTACGCTTCCTTCCTTTTTTGTGTGAGACT
The DNA here is from genome assembly GCF_964270905.1 of Leucopleurus acutus. NCBI lineage: Eukaryota > Metazoa > Chordata > Mammalia > Artiodactyla > Delphinidae > Leucopleurus > Leucopleurus acutus. The sequence continues at coordinate 43,026,665 of NC_139150.1, forward strand.
TCCAGGCTCACTCAGACCTGGGATTGACCATTTCCCCAAGGAGCCCTAGTTCCCTTTTGTGTGGAAGGTATTTAGAAACCAAGTTCTGGGCTCTAGGAATGCTTATTGCTACTGGAACTCAATTTATACTAATATTGCAAATTCAAATCCATCATCACAAGGTCCCTCACATTCCCTTATTCCATATCTGTATCTCCCTTTTCCCGCAGTGAGAAACCTAGTTTTGAAAAACATTTACTCATTTGCTCCATCTTACACATACACAAAAAGTTTCAGAATTATTCTACCAACACAAACAGCAACAACTGAGTCAAATTCAAAATTTCTTTGAAATTATTTTCACCCTTAGAATATATTTCACTAAGGATTGTCAGCCAGAGTTCTATGTATAAAAACTGCCTGAATTCTTATTTCTGTTTGGTTATATTATCAATTTTATATACAGTCAAATTCTGTTTTTAGTATTAGTGACTTCCTATTTTTAAAAATCTTTTTCAATTTACTTTTAAAATAATGTGTAAACCATTTACATAGGTCAAAAGTCAAAACTATATGAGCAGGTATACTCAAGAACTGTTTCTATTGCATATTCATTCTACTCCATCCCCACTTATCACCTATAGGTAACCATTTTCATTAGTTTCTGTTCTATACATTTTTGTTTCTTTTTTAAAACTAGAAAAATGTATTGCCCATTCATTTTTACACAAAATGTAGCAAAATATATTTTTTAACTCCTTTTTGTTCCACTTTATCTGAGAATTAATATATCTAGGAATATTCATATCAACTCACAAATATCTTATTTATTCTTTTTTTGTTGTTTTGTTTACTGCTAGCCACAGAGTCTTTTTGTAATAACTAAACGCCGTTTTAAAAAATGGTTGCAACCATATTCTCTGAGATTAACCGGCCTGACACAACTCTTCACAAGTTGCTTATTCTTTCTAAACCTCTTTTTCTTTTTTCCCTACTGATATTCCAAGGTTCCTTCTTTAATCGTTTTTTTCTCTGTTTAGAGAACTTCTTGAGAACTTCCTTTGGGCATAGGCTTCTGGATTGATAGTTCTTTTCTTTCAGCACCTAAAATATATCGTATAATTTTCTTCTGGCATCCATGGTTTCTGATGGGAAATATGCTGTAATTCTAACTGTTTTTTCCCCCTGTAAATATGGTGCTGTTCTTCTCTGGCTGCTTTTAAAAAAATGGTTTTTGATCTTTAGTTTTCAGAAGTTTAATTATGACACATCTTGGTATGGATATCTTTGGGTTTATCCTGTTTGGCGTTCACTTAAATTCTTGAATCTGTAGGTTGATGTCTCTTGCAAAATTTGTGAAGTTTTCAGCTATTATTTCTTCAGGTACTTTTTCAGCCCTTCCCTCTTTTCCCTCTTCTTTCAGAATTCTGATGACGTGATACTAGATCTTTTAATTTTAGTCCCACAGATCTCTGAGGTTATGTTCTTTTCCCTTTTTTCCTCCCAGTTTGTTTTCTCTCTGTTCTTTAGGGCAATTTTATTCTTCTGTCTTTTTGTCCACTGATTTTTTTCCCCCTCTGTTCCTCCATTCTGCTATTGGAGCCCATCCACTGAGCTTTTTACTTCAGTTATTGTATTTTCATTTCTAAAATTTCCACTTGGATCTTCTTTATATCTTCTATTTCTTCACTGAAGCTTTCTATTTTTTATTTGTTTCAAGCATATTTGTAATACTTGTTGATGTATTTTATCACAGCTGCTTTAAAATATGTCAGCTAATCCTATCTCTGTTGTCATCTATTCATTGACTTTTCATACAGTTTGAGATCTTCCTAGTTCTCAGTATGATGAATGATTTTTAGTTAAAACATGGACATTTTTATATTATGTTGTAAGACTCTGCATCTTATTTACAATTTCTGTTTTAGTTAGCTTTCTTTGACACTACTCCATCAGAGGGGAGGGATCACTGTCTCATTACTCATTACTTCTACCAGGTGAAGTTAAAAGTCCAGTTCCAATCAGCCTCAGTTGATACCTGAGTTGGCAAGATTTCTTGTTACTGCTGCGAGGGGGGTGGAGTTTTGGCTCCCCATGTGGTCTCCACTGCCACCACTGTGGAGGTGGCCTTGTTACTCCTGGGCAGTGGTGAAAGTCCTGACTCTTTACTAGTGTCCTCTGAATCACCCCACTGGGGAGAGAAGGAGGTCCTCATTACCATTAGGTGGGGGTGGAAGCCCAGGCTCCCCACCATCTCCAATGACATAGCAAAGGCGTGGCGGAGGCCTTGTTACCAGACAGTGGGGACGAAAGTTCTAGCACCTTATTTGGCCTTCTCTGATACCACCATGGCATGGTGTTGAGATGTCTTGTTATAACTTTACAAGGGTGGAAATCAGGGCTTCCTACTCAGTCTTTGCTGGTGAGTGTGGGGATGGGTCACAGTCTTTTCTGTGGTGCTTGGTTGGAGTAGGTTGGTTATTAACTAAAAGTTTTCATCTTGCTAGATTGTCCATTTCCTGGCCCTTCGGCTAAAAAGAGCAGGTTTTGTTGGGATTTCCTTGGGTCTGTGCCCACTGGTGTTTCAGGTTTGCCATCTTCTTCAGCTGTAAATCTGGGTTGGTATGAGGTAAAAAGAAAACCCAGGGGATTCATCACTGTGTCATTCCTTGGGTCCCAGGATCCCTATCCAGTTTCCCTTCTTCTCTCCATCTTTCAGAATCTTCTTAAGTTTGTTTAATATACAATGGCCAGAGTTTTCAGTTATACTTAGCAGAAGGAATAGGGAAAAGCATGTTTACTCCATATTCCTGGAAGCAGAAGTTCCCTAGTGTTGAATTTTATCAAAAGCTTTAAAAAAGAATCTCTTGAGATGATCTTTCTTTTTTGACTATTTGATGTATTGATTTGACCTGTTGATATATTATTGCTCATTAAAAGATGTTCTGAAATAAATACATAGTCCTAGTTTAAAAAAATATATATATAATAGATTATAGGACTATGTGTATGCAAGTTAGATAAACTTTTAAAAAAATAGTCTTGTATATTTAAAAGAATAATTATTGGTTATGTACAAAATAGCTTATATGAAATAGTATTCTCCAATTCTAAAAAATATCATTGGCATGTATTTTAAAGAGGATTGCTTATTATCGAATTTTCAAATATAACAATGCCCATTTTCTCTTTCTTCTCTTTTCCCTATCAGTTTAAAATTAAATTTAAAATTGAATTTAGAAGAGTGGTGCCCAGAATATTTTAATACTTGGTTCATTTTTGCCCACAGAAGGTCCTCATTAAAATGGCAACCTGATTCTTGCAGTTGCTTGGGGCAAAAACCTTGGAGTTCTTCTTGATTCCTCTCGTTCTCTCTGCCTCATTATCTCTTTAGCTATGTATCCATGTATCTTGTTCTCAATTCCTTTAGGTCTCCTCTGCCCCATCCCAGCCCTTCATATAAAATAACCCCCCCTACATATGCTTTCCCTTTCTTCCTTACTTTGCTTTATTTTTTTTCTCCATACCGTTTATCCCTACCTGGCATGTTCTGTTGTATTTGTTTATACAAACTGTAAGCTGTATCAGGGTAGGGAGTTTATTTTGTTTACTGCTTTATCCTAGAGCTCAGAACAATATCTGTTATGTTGTAGGGCCTCAAAAATATTTGTTGGATGAATGGATTAGTAAAAGAATGGAGACTGTAATGCATAAATGATGTTAGTGAAGATAGGCTTGTCTTTGTACTTTTCATTCTAATTTGTTATCTGTATTTCTTATATTGCTTCATTTTAATGTTATGAAGCCAAAAGTTACACTTTAAGACATAAAATTAAATTCCCTAATAAGAGAGACTCTTACGTTTATCACAAACCACCAAAATAAAAGTCTGTCTCCATCTTGATATGGTATGTATTATGGACTGTAATTATGGTACATATTATAGACAGTATGGTAATAACGGGCATGGCAAAGAATGCATGGGGAGTTTAATTGCAAGTCATCACTGCGCTTGAGTCCATCCTTTCTGCATAGAGCCATTCATCATGAGTGACAGCCAAGAAAAGGAGGAGAAGCAGCAGATTCTTCCACAGATCACTCTGCCCCCTATTCGCTTCACTCTGTCATTCAGTTTACAGTCCTCTTTGTTGGCTGCAATCATTCCCAGAGGATGTATTTATCACCATGGAAAAAACCCGAATGACATCAGCAGAAGCACTTACAACTCTGTGCTCTGATCCAATAAATAAGGTGTGCTCGGTGTGTGGAAGTGTTGGAGCAGCCCCTAATGTTATCAAGCACCAAGTGGGGTTAGCACACACCGGCCTTCCTTGGGAGCTGGCTAAACCCAGACCTGCATTTTTAACAACATCTCCAGTGATTTGTCTGGACATTGGAGCATGAGAAACACTGATCTATAGAAGATCTGACTAATGCCCGAAGCCACCAACTCTTTAGGACCTGATTTAAGAAACATCATATCACAAACAGAGTTCAACTAAAGTGAGAATACAAAGCTTCTCACGTCTCACCTGGGAGATGTAACAGAAATATTTAGAAGTTGAATTAGTGCACTGAATTGACCTATGTGGGTATATGATTCCAAAGCTATTATATGTAACTCTCATTCCCGTTCCTATAATACGGGTATCATCATTCTTGTTTTCAAGTAAACCGACTTTCAGAAAAATGAACCGACTCTCCTAAGGTGACACAGCTAGTAAATGGAGTAAAAATCAGCAGGACCAATTTTTGGACACCTCCCCCATCCCAGTCCAGCTCTCTTTCACCTCATTATAAGATTTTAAAGGTTTTCCTCCTTCCTCCCTCCTTCCTTCTCTCCCTCCCTCCCTCCCTCCCTTCTTTCCTTCTTGCCTTCCTTCCTTTCTTTCTTTCTTTTCTTTCTCTTTCTTGGTAAAGGATGATATAGAGCTAGTCAAAGCGCATATTTTCCCCCTTCTCATAACTGAATCCCACAATCATTTAATGTAGCACAGCTCTGAACAGATCAATTTTGGATGCTTCTTTACAAATCACTTATTTGAATCCATCTGAAAGGCCTCTGCCTCTGGTGAATGTACATCATTTGGTTGATGTTATATAGATATAGACTAAGTGCATATCTGGGATCAGCTAAATGAGTACTCAGCACTGTAGCAATTGGTAAAGGGATCCCTAGTTAAATGGTACCACTTAGCTTTGGCTTATTTCTTAAATATGTATTCATGTTCATAAATGTTTTTGCCGCTACAAAGGAAAAATGTAACATAATTTTGGGAGTAGGAATAAATTGTGAGGGTTTAGGAAGAATGAGGACATATACAGTAGTTCCCTAAGAAGATTTTTTAAAATGGGACTTCCCTGGCTGTCCAGTGGTTAAAACTCTGCATTTCCAGTGGGCACAGGTTCGATCCCTGATCAGGGAACTAAGATCCCACATGCCACGCGGAGCTGCCAAAAAAAAAAAAAGATATTTAAAACATACATGAAAAAGTAGAAAGTGTTTGTATTTGACTTAATATGTGTTGGCAGGAGGGTAGGAGGGGAGACAGCAGAAGGTTATGCTCATGCACACACATTATTTGATCCTAAAACTTACTTAAACATCTTTCCTTGCAGCATTTTAGGACAGATCCTGTATACTTTAGCTGATATCTTTCCAAAATCTGTGGACTGACAATAACAGCACTGAGTGGACGATACTTCTGTAAACAAAATTATCAGTGATTAAGGTAGAGTATACTGGGCTTCCCTGGTGGCGCAGTAGTTAAGAATCCGCCTACCAATGCAGGGGACACGGGTTCGAGCCCTGGTCCAGGAAGATCCCACATGCCGCAGAGCAACTAAGCCCGTGCGCCACAACTACTAAGCCTGCGCTCTAGAGCCCACAAGCCACAACTACCGAGCCCGCGTGCCACAACTACTGAAGCCACGCATCTAGAGCCTGTGATCCTCAACAAGAGAAGCCACCGCAATGAGAAGCCTGCACACCACAACGAAGAGTAGCCCCCGCTCACCACAACTAAAGCCTGCGCACAGCAACAAAGACCCAACGCAGCCAAAAATAAATAAATAAATGAATAAATGAAATAAATCTATTTAAAAAAAAAAGAGTACACTTAGATGAGCTCCAGTGTATCATGACGACTTACGTTTTAACACTCTTCTAGCTCTCTTCTGTAGAGTCCTTGCTAAAAATAATGGAAGAGCTGAAGGTTTTAAAAGCTTTTTACTCCTCCCCAAACCTGACATTAAATGGCTGTTGGGAGGGGGGCACACAAAATATTAAATGTAACAGATTTATAGGTTTTGTTTATTTTAAGTGTCCAAACCAGTTCTGTTTGGGAATCTGAAATCCAATTTTGAGGGACTACCACTTGGGTAGCCTCTGTGCTCCCATCAGCATACCAGAAGGCTTTAAGTTACAAAAATATGGCGCAAGAAATAATCGTTGACATTTGGTACGTGTACTAGTAGGTCTCAAGGGCCCAAGCAATGTGTATGGTCTAAACATTGGGTACACCATGTGAATTCTTTATACACTCTGTTTTCCCATCAGCCATATTTCATCAGCAATCATTTAATTAAAAATTGGAGCACTATAGGAGGTTCATAGCTTATTGCCGTTATTTAATATTTGTTTTATGACCAGCCAGGAAGGGGTTGTGGAAACCAGCAATTTTTCTCTTGAGGAATAGTTACAATCAGAACTGTCAACCCCAAGCATACATAAAACAGGATCTAAGTCACATTTATCTACCACCAGAGAACCAGAAACACAGTGACTATGTCTCCAGAATTAAAAATTAACAACCATAAAGGGGACTATAAAAGAGGTGAAAAGGAGGTAGGTTTTGTAACAATACACAAGGAGCGCCTAGAGGACTATTTATTTGCACTTTGGAGCTGGAGAGTTACAAAGATGGTCAATTCAGGTTCACAGTTTTTAAAATGAAAAAGCCTTGTTTGGAAAAACCAACTTGAACTCAGTGAAACTACGTTTTGAAGTGAAAGATTTTTACCCTGAATTTCTAGTTCAACTGACAATGAAATGCAACCAGGTAATTATAAAATCTCTTCATTTTGTAATGCTTGAATACAATTTTATTGTAATAATATTACTTTTTGTTCCAATTTATAGGTATTTGTAAAATCAAATATTGACTCTCTCTAAGGGGGAAAATCCCTTTGATCTTAAAATGAAAGTAATGAAATCATAATGTTTTCTACTTCATTTCATAATATGTTAGCACAAAGTCACTTATTTATCCATCTGGAGATACTTTCACTATGCTACGTTTTTAAAGAAAAAAGCCTGGGAATTAAAAGAAATGTTTAAATTGGAATATAGTTGATTTACAATGTTGTATTAGTTTGAGGTACACAGTGAATCAGTTATACATAAATATATATGTACATAATATATACATTCTTTTTCAGATTCTTTTCCCATATAGGTTATTACAGAATAATGAATAGAGTTCCCTGTGCTATACAGTAGGTCCTTATTAGTTATCTATTTTGTATATAGTAGTGGGTATATGCTAATCCCCATCTCCCAATTTTTCACTTTCCCCCATGTTTCCCCTTTGGTAACGATAAATTTGATTTCGAGATCTGTGAGTCTGTTTCTAGTTTGTAAATAAGTTCATATGTATCCATTTTTAATTAGATTCCACATATAAGTGATATCATATGATGTTTGTCTTTCTCTGTCTGACTTACTTCACTTAGTATGAATATCTCTAGGTCTATCCATGTTGCTGCAAATGGCATTATTTCGTTCTTTTTTTTTTAGTATTTTTATTGGAGTATAATTGCTTTACAATGGTGTGTTAGTTTCTGCTGTATAACAAAGTGAATCAGCTATACATACACATATATCCCCATTTCTTCTCCCTCTTGTGTCTCTCTCCCACCCTCCCTGTCCCACCCCTCTATGTGGTCACAAAGCACCGAGCTGATCTCCCTGTGCTATGTGGCTGCTTCCCACTAGCTATCTATTTTTGCATTTGGTAGTGTATATATGTCCATGCCACTCTCTCACTTTGTCCCAGCTTACCCTTCCCTCTCCTTGTGTCCTCAAGTCCATTCTCTTTATTCCTGTCCTAGGTTCTTCAGAACCTTTTTTAGTTTCCATATATATGTGTTAGCATACGATATTTGTTTTTCTCTTTCTGACTTACTTCACTCTCTATGACAGAGTCTAGGTCCATCCACCTCACTATAAATAACTCAATTTCGTTTCTTTTTACGCCTTAGCAATATTCCATGGTATATATGTGTCACATCTTCTTTATGCATTCATCTGTCGATGGACACTTAACTTAGGTTGCTTCCATGTCCTGGCTATTGTAAATAGAGCTGCAATGAACATTGTGTACATGACTCTTTTTGAATTATGGTTTTCTCAGGGTATATGCCCAGTAGTGGGATTGCTGGGTCGTATGGTAGTTCTATTTTTAGTTTTATAAGGAACCTCCATACTGTTCTCCATAGTGGCTGTATCAATTTACATTCCCACCAACAGTGCAAGAGTGTTCCCATTTCTCCACACCCTCTCCAGCATTTATCGTTTCTCGATTTTTTGATGATGGCCATTCTGACTGGTGTGAGGTGATATCTCATTGTAGTTTTGATTTGCATTTCTCAAATGATTAGTGATGTTGAGCATCCTTTCATGTGTTTGTTGGCAATCTGTATATCTTCTTTGGAGAAATGTCTATTTAGGTCTTCTGCCCATTTTTGATTGGGTTGTTTGTTTTTTTAATATTGAGCTGCATGAGCTGCTTATATATTTTGGAGATTAATCCTTTGTCAGTTGCTTCATTTGCAAATACTTCCTCCCATTCTGAGGGTTGTGTTTTTACATTGTTTATGGTTTCCTTTGCTGTGCAAAAGCTTTGAAGTTTCATTAGGTCCCATTTGTTTATTTTTGTTTTAATTTCCATTTCTCTAGGAGATGGGTCAAAAAGGATCTTGCTGTGATTTATGTCATAGAGTGTTCTGCCTATGTTTTCCTCTAAGAGTTTTATAGTGTCTGGCCTTACATTTAGATCTTTAATCCATTTTGAGTTTATTTTTGTGTATGGTGTTAAGGAGTGTTCTTACTTCATTCTTTTACACGTAGCTGTCCAGGTTTCCCAGCACCACTTATTGAAGAGGCTGTCTTTTCTCCATTGAATATTCTTGCCTCCTTTATCAAAGATAAGGTGACCATATTGGCGTGGGTTTATCTCTGGGCTTTGTATCCTGTTCCATTGATCTATATTTCTCTTTTTGTGCCAGTATCATACTGTCTTGATTAGTATAGCTTTGTAATGTAGGTTGTCCATTTTATTGGCATATAGTTGCTTGTAGTAATCTCTCATGATCCTTTGTATTTCTGTTGTTACTTCTCCTTTTTCATTTCTAATTCTGTTGATTTGAGTCTTCTCCCTTTTTTTCTTGATGAGTCTGGCTAATGGTTTATCAATTTTGTTTATCTTCTCAAAGAACAAACTTTTAGTTTTATTCATCTTTACTATTATTTCCTTCATTTCTTTTTCATTTATTTCTGATCTGATCTTTATGATTTCTTTCCTTCTGCTAAGTTTGACCTTTTTGTTGTTCTTCTTCTTCTTTCTCTAATTGCTTTAGGTGTAAGTTTAAGTTGTTTATTTAAGATGTTTCTTGTTTCTTGAGGTAGGATTGTATTGCTATAAAATTCCCTCTTAGAACTGCTTTTGCTTCATCCCATAGGTTTTGGGTCATTGTGTTTTCATTGTCATTTGTTACTAGGTATTTTTTTATTTCCTCTTTGATTTCTTCAGTGATCTCTTAGTTATTTAGTAGTGTACTCTTTAGCCTCCATGTGTTTGTATTTTTTACAGATTTTTTTCCTGTAACTGATATCTAGTCTCATAGCGTTGTGGTCGGAAAAGATACTTGATACGATTTCAATTTTCTTAAATTTACCAAGGCTTGATTTGTGACCCAAGATATGATCTATCCTGGAGAATGTTCCATGAGCACTTGAGAAGAAAGTGTATTCTGTTGTTTTTGGATGGAATGTCGTATAAATATCCATTAAGTCCATCTTGTTTAATGTATCATTTAAAGCTTGTGTTTCCTTATTTATTTTCCTTTTGGATGATCTGTCCATTGGTGAAAGTGGGGTGTTAAAGTCCCCTACTATGATTGTTTTACAGTCAATTTCCCCTTTTATGGCTGTTAGCCTTTGCCTTATGTATTGAGATGCTCCTATGTTGGGTGCATAGATATTTACAAATGTTATATCTTCTTCTTGGATTGATCCCTTGACCATTATGTAGTGTCCTCCTTTGTCTCTTGTCATAGTCTTTATTTTAAAGTCTATTTTGTCTGGTATGAGAATTTCTACTCCAGCTTTCTTTCTTTTTTTTTGCAGCATGCCGGCCTCTCACTGTTATAACCTCTCCCATTGCAGAGCACAGGCTTCAGATGCGCAGGCTTAGCGACCATGGCTCACGGGCCCAGCCACTCCGTGGCATGTGGGATCTTCCCAGACTGGGGCACGAACCCGTGTCCCCTGCATCGGCAGGTGGACTCTCAACCACTGCGCCACCAGGGAAGCCCCTCCAGCTTTCTTTTGATTTCCATTTGCATGGACTATCATTTTCCATCCCCTCACTTTCATTCTGTATGTGTCCCTAGGTCTGAAGTGGGTTTCTTGTAGACAGCATATATACGGGTCTTGTTTTTGTATCCATTCAGACAGTCTATGACTTTGGGTTGGAGCGTTTAGTCCATTTACATTTAAGATAATTATCAATATGCATGTTCCTATTAGCATTTTCTTAATTGTTTTGGGTTTGTTATTGTAGGTCTTTTCCTTCTCTTGTGTTTCCTGCCTAGAGAAGTTCCTTTCACATTTGTTGTAAAGCTGGTTTGGTGGTGCTGAATTCTCTTAGCTTTTACTTGTCTGTAAAGCTTTTGATTTCTCCATCGAATCTGAATGGGATCCTTGCTGTGTAGAGTAATCTTGGTTGGAGGTTTTTCCCTTTCATCACTTTAAATATGTCCCTTCTGGCTTGCAGGGTTTCTGCTGAAAGATCAGCTGTTAATCTTATGGGGATTCCCATAAGAATATGTTATTTGTTGCTTTTCCCTTGCTGCTTTTAATATTTTTTCTTTGTATTTAATATTTCTTTGTATTTAATATTGTATTTAATATTTTTTCTTTGTATTTTAATTTTTTCTTTGTATTTAATTTTTGATAGTTTGATTAATATGTGTCTTGGAATGTTTCTCCTTGGATTTATCCTGTACGGGACTCTATGTACTTCCTGAACTTGACTGACTATTTCCTTTCCCGTATTAGGGAAGTTTTCAACTATAATCTCTTCAAATATTTTCTCAGTCACTTTCTCTTCCTCTTCTTCTTCTGGGACCCCTATAATTCGAATGTTGGTGCATTTAATGTTGTCCCAGAGGTCTCTGAGACTGTCCTCAATTCTTTTCATTCTTTTTTTCTTTATTCTGCTCTGCAGAAGTTATTTCCACTATTTTATCTTCCAGGTCACTTATCCATTCTTCTGTGTCAGTTATTCTGCTATTGATTCCTTCTAGAGAATTTTAAATTTCATTTATTGTGTTGTTCATCATTGTTTGTTGCTCTTTAGTTCTTCTAGGTCTTTGTAAAATGTTTCTTGTATTTTCTCCATTCTATTTCCAAGATTTTGGATCATGTTTACTATCATTACTCTGAATTCTTTTTCAGGTAGACTGCCTATTTCCTCTTCATTTGTTTGATCAGGTCGGGTTTTACCTTGCTCCTTCATCTGCTGTGTATTTCTCTGTCTTCTCATTTTGCTTAACTTACTGTGTTTGGGGTCTCCTTTCTGCAGGCTGCAGGTTCATAGCTCCCATTGTTTTTGTGTCTGCCCTCAGTGGGTAGGGTTGTTTCAGTGGGTTGTGTTGGCTTCCTGGTGGAGTGGAGTGGTGCCTATGTTCTGGAGGTTGCAGCTGGATCTTGTCTTTCTGGTGGGCAGGACAATGTCCGATGGTGTGTTTTGGGGTGTCTGTGACCTTATTTTGATTTTAGGCAGCCTCTCTGCTAATGGGTGGGGTTGTGTTCCTGTGTTGCTTGTTGTTTGGTATAGGGTGTCCAGCACTGTAGCTTGCTGGTTGTTGAGTAGAGCTGTGTCTTAGCGTTGAGATAGAGATCTCTGGGAGAGCTTTTGCCGTTTGATATTATGTGGGGCCAGGAGGTCTCTGGTGGACCAATGTCCTGAACTTGGCTCTCCCACCTCAGAGGCTCAGGCCTGACACCCAGCCAGAGCACCAAACCCTGTCAGCCACTTGGCTCAGAAGAAAAGGGGAAAAAAAAAGGAAAGAAAGAAAAATAAAATAAAGTTATTAAACAAAAAATAAAAAAAATTATTGAAAATAAAATATAAAAAAGTAATTTAAAAAAAAAAGAAAGGAAGAAGAGAGCAACCAAACCAAAAAACAAATCCACCAATGATAGCAAGTGCTAAAAACTATACTAAAAAAAAAAGAGAACGGACAGAACCCAGGACAAATGGTGAAAGCAAAGCTATACAGACAAAATCACACAAGGAAGCATACACATACACAGTCACAAAAAGAGAAGAAGGACAAAATATATATATAAAAAAAAGGGAAGAGAGCAACCAAATCAATAAACAAATCTACCAATGATAATAAGCTCTAAATACTAAACTAAGATAAACATAAAACGAGAAGCAGATTAGATGCAGAAAGCAAACCTCAAGTCTACAGTTGCTCCCAAAATCCACTGCCTGAATTTTGGGATGATTCGTTGTCTATTCAGGTTTTCCACAGATGCAGTGTACATCAGGTTGATTGTGGAGATTTAATCCACTGCTCCTGAGGCTGCTGAGAGAGATTTCCCTTTCTCTTCTTTGTTCGCACAGCTTCTGGAGTTCACCTTTGGATTTGGCCCCACCTCTGTGTATAGGTCGCCTGAGGGCGTCTGTTCCCTTTTGGGAAGTCTGAGGTCTTCTGCCAGCATTCAGTAGATGTTCTGTAGGTGTTGTTCCACATGTAGATGTATTTTTGATGTATTTGTGTGGAGGAAGGTGATCTCCGTGTATTACTCCTTTGCCGTCTTGAAGGTCCCTCCTATTCCATTCTTTTTTATGGCTGAGTAGTATTCCATTATATATATATACCACATCTTCTTTATCCATTCCTCTGTTGATGGACATTTAGGTTGCTTCCATGTCTTGACTATTGTAAATAGTGCTGCGGTGAACGCTGGGATGCATGTATCTTTTTGAATTATGGTTTCCTTCATATATATGTCCAGGAGTGGGATTGCTGGATCATAAGGCTAGGAATTTTGAACATCATATTTAACAGGACAATTGGTACTTTGTGCTGGTCAGAGTAAAATTAGTGGTATTTCACCGAACAAAATTGTTTGTATAGCTTCATATGAGAAGGATTATACTTTATATTTATTTATATTTATATCACGCATTTTCTAAGAATTCCTATACTTTGGGATCTTAACAAATGTTTGTTGAATGACTAACCATTGTCCATTACTCTCCCTGCCAAATGTGGGCAATAGGACAAATAGCAAACCACTAGTCCCCATTAGCAGATGATGAGCATGAGGGAAGAGAGGTTAGATGTTTGCCAACATCTTAAATTTAAACTGTGCAACATATCTTTTGGCTACTAGAAGAAACATGAAGTGGAGAGATCTAGGGGACAATCTAGACCCTGGTTGCAGCTCATCTTTGCCTGGAGGTTGAGGAAGCCTTTCCATACCTCAGTCATCACAGATCTGGTTACTTCAAGAGAGTGGCTGTCAAATCTCTTACAAATTGTCTTTAGTTTTGTACTATTTACTTACAGGCCAAAGTAGATTTCTCTAAAACCAACAAACAGACAAACAAGCCATTAAGACTGATTCTTTCTTGTCCCAGACAGGATTATTGATCCTTAAAGAGTTTTATAAAAGCTATTTTACAAAGGCGAAGAATGTACTGAGGTCAAGAAGACTTGGGTTTGAACTCTATGTGTTTTATCAGCTGTATATCCTTGGGAAAATTACAAAACTTCCATATGCCTCAGTTTCCTCATCAGTAAAATGGTAGTGAGAAGAGTTGCTAGACTGTAGTTGGTTGTGGGGATTAAATGAGCTAATTCTTATAAAGAATATAGAATAGTGCCTTTCACACATAACACTTAATAAACATTAAGCATTATTAATATTTCTCCTGACTTTGCTTCATTGTTCTACAACCATGAAATATAATGAGACTAGTTGAAATGCTTTGTTATGTTTTATTTTGTAAAGGCAATAACATTAGAAAATTTTCCAAAATTCCCCTGTGAGCCACAACTACTGAGCCCATGTGCCACAACTACTGAAGCCTGCACACCTAGAGCCCGTGCTCCACAATGAGAGAAGCCACCGCAATGAGAAGCCTGCACACTGTAACCAAGAGTAGCCCCCGCTCGCCACAACTAGAGAAAGCCCACACGCAGCAAAGAAGACCCAATGCAAACCAAAATAAATAAATAAAATAAAATAAAAGTAAAATTAAAAAAAAATAAAAAGAGAGATGAGATTTGTGGTTACCAGAGGAAGCAAGTGAGGGGAGGGGGAATTGGATGAAGGTGGTCAAAAGGTACAAACTACCAATTACAAGATAAATAAGTACTAGGGATGTAATGTACAACATGATAAATATAATGAACACTGCTGTATGTTATGAAAAGTTGAAAAGTTGGTAAGAGAGTAATCTTGAGTTCTCACTGCAAAGAAAAATATATTTTCTTCTGTTTCTTTAATTTTGTATCTATATGAGATGATGGACATTTGCTAAACTTATTGTGATGATCATTTCATGATGTATTTAAGTCAAATCATTATGCCATACACCTTAAACTTATACAGTGATGTATGTCAAATTATATCTCTGTAATTTTATCTCAATAACACTGTAAGAAAAAAACACATTTTAAAATAATATGAAGGCTATAGAGTGAAAATGGGAATATCCCTTTCCCACCACCCCCCGGTCCTGTCCCACTTCTTAGAGTTAACCGCTGTTACCAGTTGCTTCTAAGCGCCTCTATAAATGTTTCTAGGCATTTACAACTAGTATTGTTTGATAAATGTTATCACACTATACATGATATTCTACCTCTATTTTTTTTAAGTTGACAATATATATCACACATCATTTCTACAAATATCTATAGATGTATCAAGTGTTGCATTGCTTGAGAACACCTACTTGGGGCACTAGCAAAGCAGGGTAGGAAAGAAAGAAAAAGAAAGGAAGGAAGGAAAGAAGGGAGAGAGGAAGGAAGGAAGGGAAACAGGAAGGAAGAGACCTATTTTGATTAATTTATACAAAATGTGTTGCAAAATATTTTCAGAATCTATAAAATGAAAAAGAAGCTATTTTGATTTCAGTTTGCAGGGAGTTTTGAGTTTTGTGGCTTACATTTATTTTAAATTGGAATTAGATATTATTTAACCAGTCCCTATTTACATTATTTCCAATATATGATTGCAAACAACGCTGCAATGAATAATCTCTGTATCTGTTTGTTTTTGCTTACCTATTTGCACACATCTGTACAAACAGCTATAAATTCCTACAAGTCCAATCCCCAATCTTTAATTCTGGGATTTCCTTGACAATTCAAACACTTTGTAGAAGAAACAGGATCTTGTATGAGAAGATCACAGTATTAACTAAGGTTCTGGAGAGAGGGGACAGTTCCTTCTTTCATTGCTCTTTTAACTTTAGGAAATCTTGTTGGGAGAACACAGCCAATCTCCTTGTACTTGGTAGAAAAAACTGGAGAGTTTTTTGCACAGGTATATTTGATGGAGTTTGGAGTCCCCCAGGAAATTGGACTCACCATTTTCGGCAGTAGATACTATTATTACATACTTTCCAATTCACATGTTTTCCTTTTCACACCACACAGTAGCCCATAGATACGAGGAAATAAGGAGGAAGGGCAAGACTCTTCATCAACTTTTTTATTACAACATTCTGTTGAGATCCATTGGCTTTCTCACTAGGATGTGGGACAGCCATTAATTTGGAGTCTTGCTTAGAGGACAGCCTCAGAAATGAGTCTTACCTTACTAAGAGATTCCTTTAAAAGAGATTCCTTTAAAAGTTCACTGAACAGGCCCATTCTAAAACTGCTGCTTGTGATGGCTTATGCTGAATCCTACTTTAGAACAAATACCTGTGATCATGCAAGATACTATTATGTTTTATAGGCCAGTATCAATCTTTTTCTTGGAGAGCATGCTGCTATAATACGCAATTTGGACATACACAGCAGAGGGTAGAATTTGGCTGGGAGTAATTAGTTTGTAATTAGTCAGCTAAGAGTGTGTGAGTTTGCACATGTGCAAATATACTAGTCGTCGAATATTTACCCTGAGCCTCCTTTGTAGATGACACTAGCCTAGCTGTGTGGAAGAGGAAAAGTGCACTCTTAGCATTGTAGAACTCTCAGTTATTTCCATAAATCATCATTTTTTCTTGCCCTCAAAAGATTTCTTTCCAGGAATCCAATCCATTTTATACTCACTTCTCTTTTTGAGACTGGATAGCCATTTTGGAACCCCATGTTTCCTGGAGAATTTGCTGTTTTCACAGAGCAAAGGAGCCTTAGATCCCTGATTGCTTTGTAAAGAGTGACTCTCCGAAATGATTTAGTCTTTAGCACATGTAGCTTACCTGATTAGTTGCCATTAAAGCTAATGTAAGACAAATACTCAGCCTGTGAGGAGAGTGCCTGTAACTTTAATAATGCCCAAGGGAATATGTGTGACCTCACACCTCCAGCCCAGACATTGCTTAACCATACTCCGCAACTTGTGAATTTCAATTATTTGTTCAGAGGGGCCATTCATAATTGCCTGGTGTAAGCCTGCCTTTAGGATGCAAAGCAGAAGACAATGAAAATGCTACCCGAGCGAATTAGGGCAGCAGCACTTAAACATATAAATTAACTAGCCCTCTTTTCACATCTCCCTCTTTCTATTCTGAGAGGTTTCGGTCTGGTGACATCAAAGACAGGATTATGGGAGAAGATAAAAACTTGATCTAATGTCCATGTTTGAAGTCATGAAAGTCCCCCTCCCTCCATGGCAAAATAACCCTCTTCATAACACACACAAAAACCAGGGTCCAGGTGCAAAGGAGTTGGGGGAGGGGTGAGGATGAGGGAAGCCTGCAAGAAGGCCCCGGCTTCCTGAGGTTGTAGGAATAACTGGGTGTTAAAGCCCTGCATTGCCAAATGTGCTAATAGATTGTTTGTAGGCTTGGGCTGGCTTTGTTCTGCAAATTAATATGTTAAGTCTTTCTTTTAAGCCCCTGTGATGTTGGAATGGTTCTTTAATGAGATTTTAACTAGGTTTCTCCTACTGTCAGCAAAGCCTAGAACAGAAGTGTTTCTTAGGTGAAAGGAGAATGATCTTTAACTTCAACATCATTAGCAAATATTTCCTTAAATGTCATTTTTCAATCAGATTTCTTGCCCCATAACCAACTATGATATTTGTGTCCACTGTACCAATGGGATATGAAGCAAATATATTCACATTAAAGTGATAGGCTTTAAAAAATGTCCAATAGTTTCTTTGCGGGGGTGAGAGTTTACAGAAGGTAAATATACTATAATTTGAAGATATTGAAGTCTTACGTTCTTTGAAATTCATAGAAATTGTTTGAGATGGATGCAGACCTTGCCCTTTAAAAATATATGCAGCTGCACTGCCTGGTATTACAGCCTGGAAGATTTATTTTGAAAACTCTGCAAGCTACAGCCCCATGACTTTTAAAGTCTTTAGTCCTTTAAGCACTAAATCAGCATTCAAGTGGCTGGTTAATCTCCCAAGGCCAAAATGAAGTGCTCTGGCCTAGTTTATAACACAGAGTGACTGTTAGCAAACTCTTTCTTAGCACCAAACCCAGTAAGCATGGAGTATAAACACAGCCTTTGGACAAAATTGGTGTATTGGCTTCCTTCCTCGATTTCTCCTTTTTTCGTACTTTGTAGACTTGTGTACACTTGAACCCCAAAATAGAAAAACATAAAATCTTGTATTGTGGGAGGGAGGTAGCAGGTATTACAATCTGCTCTGACAGACTTAGTTGTTTAGGTTCAAGTACCATGAAAAGCTCTTGGTTCCTCCCTGTATTCCCAGCCTTCTTGGTTGGAGATCTCCTAGTCTTTATTATTGCTCTCTGTGTACTGTGGTTCGCACATCTCCGGAGGGCAGTCCATCCCAGCCAGTGATACGTTCCATTCTGAACAAGGGCTCTGCCTCACAGTTGAGGAGGTCTTTAATCTCCTTTCATTTATCCAAGCTTAATGGAAAAATTAAACCTCCTAGTTCACCCAGAGGGTGGGTCTTTGCTATGTGGTAGAAGGTATGGATCTCACCGTTTTCTAGAAAAGTCACATTCTTAGAAGGAAACCTAGAAGCCCAATGGCTTAGAAGTCTGAACAGCCCCTGGTGACCTTCCCCAGTCTCAGTTTCACATCTTTACATACTCACTCAGTTTTGTGTTTATGTATTTACCTTAAAAGTTATTTGATTAAATGTGATAAAGGCCAGTCATTTATTCTGTTTAAGAAAATGTGTCAGCCTCCTGATTTCTGCTTCCAAAGACGTTTAAGAAAGGTAGCACATCCGAGGCTTGAAAACTTATGCAAATAAGTTACAAAAATGGTCTACAGTGAGTTTTCAGAGTATAAGTCACGTACTAGAAACCAGTGAATCAGACTTGTCTCTAAGAAATAGTCAAGAAACTTTCCCACTTACATCTTCAAGGTGCTCTCTGTTTTGGACTAATCTTCCAAGGTATAGCCAGACCTGTATAATTTCTATCCCTTTTCCTCAAAAACCCTTCATGGCTGGTATAACATATGAATTACTCTGCCTTGAGTGTTGACTGTGTCATGGACTGAGGTCAGCCTTTGTAACAATTTGTAAACAATTCCGTTGGGAACCCATGGCTGTGATGTTTGTCTGCATCTTCATTGCCAAATAGCACGCATGGGTCAGGTGTTCTTTGCCGGATGATTCGTATGCTAGCACACACATTGTCACCATATTTCTTCAAGGCCTAATACTTGATCTTTTCTAATCAGTGGATACAAGAGAAGATGTATCATGAGTTTTCTATATTTCGTAAAAATTTGGAATAGCTCTGAGATGTAAGAACTAGAGCCAGAGTGATTTAGAGGAGAGCTTTTAGACTTCCTAATCATTACAGAGTCAGATCTTCCATTAGGGCACATCCTTCCAGTATGGTTGCAGGCATTGTTGCTACTGTGTAAGTTCCTGCAAGATTAAAGGCAAAGGTTTTCATTTCTTGATGGGGTTCTAGAAACCTTGGTTTTCCAGGATTTCCTGGATTACCAGGACATTGAGGCGGGGAGCAACTCTAGTTCTTCAAGAGGCCCTTTAAGGTCCTTGTAGCACAGTAGCCCTATGTGGCTCTCCCATGGTGGTGATGGGGTTGCTTGAAATGTTCTTAAATCAGTGCACTTCCTGGAAATTCTACAAGTATCAGTGAGAGTGACTGTTTGATTGTTTAACATGATCTCAATACCCTCAATCTCCTGGACTGCTAGTTATTCAACTTATATACTCCCATTTTTCTAAGTCCCTAACCTATCAGAAGCTGAAAGGCCGCTTTAAGCATACTCCATTGCCAGACATCAGGAAAGGAATAGGATTGATAGTCAAAGCAACTAGAACTTAAGTAGAGAAATGGTAGTCACCATTAATAAGAATTGCCTAGCTAGCTCCAACTCAAGTGACTCTGTATAAGTTTTCTATTTCATCAGTCATTGAGGGAGGGGTATTGAAATATCCAGCTATAGTTATAGATTCATCTATTTCTCCTTTCAGTTGTATCATTTTTGCTTTATGTGTTTGGGGCTTTATGTATTAGTTTTTTTGGGGGGCTTTATGTATTAGGTTTTTTTAGTTTAGTTTTTTTAATACTTAGTTTATTTTTTTAATATTTAGTTTTTTAAAATATTTATTTGGCTGCACTGGGTCTTAGTTGCATCATGCGGAATCTTTAGTTGCAGCATGCGGGATCTTTAGTTGCAGCATGCAGGATCTTTAGTTGCAGCATGTGAACTCTTAGCATGTGGGATCTAGTTCCCTGAACAGGGATCGAACCCGGGCCCCCTGCATTGGGAGCATGGAGTCTTAGCCACTGGACCACGAGGGGAGTCCTCCGTGCATTAGTTTTGAATACAAACATTTGTTGTTTTCTTATATTGTCAAAGTTATTAGGAGGTATAAAAATCAGACACAAATAGGGATCTTGACAAAGAGAATAATAACAATTAGGAACTGATGGCATTTGTTATCAAAATCTAAAGTCTAGGGGCTTCCCTGGTGGCCCAGTGGTTGAGAGTCCGCCTGCCGATGCAGGGGACACGGGTTCGTGCCCCGGTCCGGGAAGATCCCACATGCCGCGGAGCAGCTGGGCTCGTGAACCATGGCCGCTGAGCCTGCGCGTCCGGAGCCTGTGCTCCGCAACGGGAGAGGCCACAGCAGTGAGAGGCCCGTGCACCGCAAAAAAAAAAAAAAAAAAAAAAAAAAAAAAAAAAAAAAATCTAAAGTCTACTCTCTTTACCACACTGAGGTGTATAGTTTGTGTGTGGCGGGGGAGTTGGGGGGGTGAGGGTGTGCTTGGGTAGCAGAGGGAGCTGCAGGAGCAATTTTCTTCCATTTGAGTAGAAGTGCAGATAAAAACCTCCAGAGATTCTGCTGTAGAAGGTTTGTGTAACTTCCACTGTTTCCATCGATCTAATATTTTCTAGCATTCCATAGATTGCCTTTTCTTTTTGTTGATTGTTTTCTTTGCTGTGTGGAAGCTCTTTGGTTTGACAGAATCCCACCTGCTTATTTTTGCTTTTGAGGTCATATCTAAAACAAATCATTGCCAAGTCGAATGTCAAGGAATTTTTGTTTTAGGTTTTCCTCTAGGAGTTTGATGGTATCAATTTTTACATTTAAGTCTAATCCACTTGAGCTGTTCCTTGTGTATGATGTAAGATATAGGTCCAATTTTATTCTTTTGCATATGGATATCCAGTTTCCCCAGCACTTTTTATTGAAGAGATTATCCTTCCTCCATTTTGTATTCTTCATGCCCTTGTAGAAAACTAATTTACCGTATATGTTTGGAATTATTTCTGAGCTCTCTGTTCAATTCCGTTGGTCTATGTGTCTGTTTTTATGCCAATACTACATTGGCTTGATTCCTATAGCTTTGTAATAAAACTTGAAATCAGGAAGTGTGATGTCTCCAGTTTTTTCTTCTTCTTTTTTTTTTTTTTCAGTTTTTTCTTCTTGCTCAAGGTTGTTTTGGCTACTTGGGGTTTTCTGTGGTTCCATATGAATTTTATTCAATAGAATTATTTTTTCTATTTCTATGAAAAATACCATTGAAATTTTGATAGAGATAGCATTGAATCTATAGATTTCTTTGGGTAGAATGGACATTTTAACAATATTCTTCCAATTCATGAACCCAGGATAACTTTCAATACTTTGTGTCTTCAATTTCTTTTATCAAAGATTATATTTTCAGTGTACAGATCTTTCACCTCCTTGGTTTAATTTACTCCTAAGTAGTTTACTCTTTTTGATGCTAATATAAATGGGATTGTTTTCTTACTTTCTTTTTTGGATAGTTCATTGTTAGTGTATAGAAATGCAGTTGATTTTTTTAAGTGTTGATTTTGTATCCTGGACCTTTACTGAATTTGTTGATTAGTTCTAACAGTTACTTGATGGAGGCTTTAGGGTTTTTCATATGTAAGATCATATCATCTGTAAACAGAGATAATTTTACTTCTCCCTTTCTGATGTTGATGGTTTTTATTTCTATTTCTTGCCTGATTGTACTGGCTAGGACTTCCAGCACTATCTTGAATAGAAGTGGCAAGAGTGGGCATCCTTGTCTTGTTTCTGATCTTAGAGGGAAAACTTTCAGCTTTCATTGCTGAATATGATGTTAGCAGTGGGCTTGTCATATATGGCTTGTGTTATATTGAGTTACATTTCTTCTATACCTACTTTATAGAGAGGTTTTTTTTTCTATGAACAAATGTTGAATTTTGTCAAATGTTTTTTCTGCATCTATCAAGATGATCATATGATTTTTATCCTTCATTCTTTTAATGTGGTACATCATATTTGATAATTTGTGTATGTTGAATAATTTTTGCATCACAGGGAAAAATCCCACTTGATCATGGGGTGGGATTTTTTATTTTTTTATTTTTTATGGGATCTTCCCGGACTGGGGCACGAACCCCCGTCCTCTGCATCGGCAGGCGGACTCTCAACCACTGCGCCACCAGGGAAGCCCAGGGGTGGGATTTTTAATGTGTTATTGAACTCAGTTTGCTGGTATTTTGTTGAGGACTTTACATCTATCTTCATAAGGGATATTGGCCTGTAATTTTCTTCTCTTATAGTATCCTTGTCTGACTTTGGTATAAGGGTAATGCTGGCTTCATAAAATGAATTGGGCCTCATAAAATGAATTGTTCCCTCCTCTTCAATTTTTTGGAAGAGTTTGAGAAGGATTGGCGTTCATTCTTCTTTAAATGATCGGTAGAATTCACCAGTGAAGCCATCCTCTCTTGGGCTCTTTTCATATACTTTTATTTTCAATTTAAAAATTTTAATTGTGATTAAAATACACATAACATAAAATTTATTATCTTAATCATTTTTAAGTGTACAGTCAGCAGTATTAAGTACATTCGCATTGTTGGGCATTCAATTCCCAAAATTCTTTTCACCTAGCAAAACTGAAACTATATCCATTTAAACAACTTTTTTTTTTTTTTTTTGCGGTACGCGGGCCTCTCACTGTTGTGGCCTCTCCCGTTGCGGAGCACAGGCTCCGGACGCGCAGGCTCAGCGGCCATGGCTCACGGGCCCAGCTGCTCCGCGGCATGTGGGATCTTCCCGGACCGGGGCACGAACCCGTGTCCCCTGCATCGGCAGACGGACTCTCAACCACTGAGCCACCAGGGAAGCCCTAAACAACTTTTTATTCTCCCCTTCCCTCAGCCCCTGGCAACCATCATTCTACTTTCTCTCTTTATGAATTTTCTGCTTTAGATACCTCGTATAGGTGGACTAATATAGTATTTGTCTTTTTCTGACTGGCTTATTTCACTTACCACAATGTCTTGAAATTTCATCTATGTTGTAGCATTTGTCAGAATTTCCTTCCTTTTCAAGGCTGAATAATATTCTATTGTATGTATGGACCACATTTTGTTTCTGCATTCATTCATCAATGGATACTTGGGTTGTTTCCACCTTTTAACTATTGTGAATAACGCTGTTACAAACATACAACTATCTGTTCAAGTCTTTACTTTCTGGATATACACCTTTTCATATACTTTAAACTTTGAACTCTCTAAGAGTTTTTTTTATATAAAAAAGTAAAATAATATAAAAGAAAAACTCTAAAATTAAAATCAACCCCTCAAATTGAAAACACATGAAGCTATCAAATTGGCATCCTAACCACACAGAGAAAAATAGTTATTTCAAGCTTTTCACAGAAGAATGAAAGCCAATCATGAAATGGTAAATGGAAGGATCATCAATTGATTATAAAGCCTTTAAGTGAAAAGATGTAGTGGAACAATATGTTTTAATGGTGCCAAAGTATAACCCCACAAATTTTTTGCTAATTTCAAAGAGAAAGAAATAGCTTTGTAAAAGAGAAATCTCACTGTCACCATCGTAACCAATGATCAAACTTAGATCAGAAAGAATGACATACCTGATGTTGTGTACTCCAAGCATGAATACATCCCCTATGAAGTATTCTTGCCAGAAATGTTGAACCAAAATCTATTTGAGCCCTTAAACTTTTAGTTTACAGGAAATATGAAAGCTAAAGGAACAAGTTAAAATGACTCCAGGAGTAAACAATCAAACATGTACAGAATGTGGAACATTTACAAGAACTTGGCGTCTTCAAAATATTGGTGTTGTTTTAAAAAACCAAGAGGGATGGGGCAAGATTATTGTAGAATAAAAAATTCTAAAGTAATACAACAACGAACTGCAATGCCTATATATTATCTTAATACTGGTTTTAAAGATCAGCCAGAGGGCTTCCCTGGTGGCGCAGTGGATGAGAGTCCGCTGCCGATGCAGGGGACGCGGGCTCGTGCCCCGGTCCGGGAGGATCCCACATGCCGCGGAGCGGCTGGGCCCGTGAGCCATGGCCGCCGAGCCTGCGCGTCTGGAGCCTGTGCTCCGCAACGGGAGAGGCCACAACAATGAGAGGCCTGCATACCGCAAAAAAAAAAAATCAGCCATAAAAAACAATTTGGAGACAAATGGAGAAATTCAAATTTGGAGTGAGTATAATATGATATTAGGGAAACATTGTTAATTTTCTTAGATGTGTTAATGGTATATGATTATGTAAGAGAATGTTCTTATTCTTAAAGATGTGCACCACAGCATTTAATAGTGAAGGGTCATGATAAATAAAAAGATATATTCAAATATGCCAAAATATATTCATATCTATGTAGGTATATGGGTTTTGAATTTGGGTGATGGGTCTATGGCTGTTCATTATACTATTTTTTAATACTTTCATCTTCCCTGCATGTTTAATGTTTTTCATAATATACAGTTGAAAAAGTAGAAAAGCAAGTTTTGAGAGTCAGCACAAAAGACGTGTACATATGGCCTGCGGAGGCTCCACACGTAAATTCCACATCAGGGAATTGTCTCAGTTGAGCTGTGGAAAAGAGACTTGAGACCTAGAAAGTTAGCGTTTGTCCAGTGATGGCTCTTCTTCTCCCCAAAAAGAGACAGGATTCAGTGACTAACTTTTAATTCTAGGCCCCCAAGCAAAAGTTTCAGAAAGGGACCTTTTAGCCTTTGCTAATTGTGAATTAATCAGCTCTTCAGTGGTGAGAAGACCCTTTTTTTCTGCACCCCTCCCCACTTCCCATTGTTTATGCCTAGGGCAAGAACAAGACATTTTATGGAATGCAGAGAAGCTCTTAGAGAATATGATATGCCTAGTTAGTTGATAGTGACGAATAGAGCACTGGCATGATTTTGATGGGTAAAATTGGTAAGGATGATGAATACCTTTTCCTTTATTGAATGGAGTAGATGGTGAAAGAGTGGTTAAGAGGGTGAGCTGTGGAGTTAGATGACCTGGGTTCAACACTGGCCTCTGCCGCTTAGTCACTGTGTGAAACAGGAACTGTCCAAACCATTTTCCGTACTTGTAAATGGAGATAATGAAAGCACCAGAGTCCTGTGCGAATGAAGAATGACAAACAATGCAGGCTGTGCTAGTAGCCCAGAACCTAGTGAAGAGTAAGCCCGAAAACGTTAATTAGGATTGTTATAATTATTACTCACAGAAGGAAAGTGAACATACGTAACAATGGAAAGGTAGATTCCTATCGGGTCTTCAGAACATCCATAGGCAGGAAGTAAGCTTTTGGCCACTTAATAACTTAAACTTATTGTGAATTTAACTATTTCCCTGAGCCTCCTGAGAATTCTTTCAGCACAGACCTGACACCACCTGTCCATCTCCAGCATCGTAAGTAAAGCTGAAGTCAGGGTGCCATGGAGAGAGCTAAGAACCACAGCCATTGTCACTATAGGACAGTGACGCTCTGTTTCACTAGCTTGCTGTCTACAGAGCAAGCTGTTTACCCCTGTCTGTGGGAGCTGTATTTTAGTGCTCTTTCCCAGCAGGTGCTGAAGTGTAAAATCATTGTTAAATTAGCTGATAGTTGTTGGAAAACAAAAATTTTTCTTAAACACATTTCTTTCATTTCTTGCCTGAGACCCTTTTTCAAATACTTTGGGGTTCCTGGCAGTTGAGAGAACATTTTGTGCCATGATTTCACTGGTTATGCACCAAGCCCTCAAAGATACCACTTTAGCTTCTAATTTTATTTAACATATTTAAGAAAAATTACAAGTGGCCAGTGACACCCATATATTTCTACTAGTGAAGTCTTTTTGGGTGGGAATCAATTAGTAAACCATTTTATTTTAAGGGTTATCTTGAAAAATAAGACTTCCCACTTAACCATTAACCTTCAAACTTCTGAAAATGTCTTCGAGAGAAAATAAAATCTATAAAAATCATAAACGATGAAATGAGACTTCTCCCAGTTAATAGTATAAGAATTTAACACTTCTTTAAAAAAACAAGTTCCCAAGGAAAGTTTAGTACTACCAAGAAGGGCAATTCCATGATCCTCAAACTGGAAAGGCTGGAATATAGAGGCGAATTGAGTAGGACACCTTCATTATAACTGCCTCCCTTAGGAGAGAAGGGTCATATATAATAGAAACAACAAAAGCTGCTTCTTTTTTAAAAAAATGATGAAGAACACTAACATCAATGCAATGTAACTGCCTTAAAATGAGCTGCTAAGTTTGTATAAAGTGTCCTCTATTTTCAAGTTGTAGGTTTAGAGTCAGGCTTATCTCAAGTGCGCTGCATAAAACAAGTGCTTTTTGTGTAATCATTGGTATCAATGGTGTCATTTAAAGGCTAGTTGTATGTATATTGTACTTACATACAACTTTCTTTTGGCTGCCTTTCAGACCACAATTAAAAGGCCGCTGATAATTCTACTTCAAGGAGAGAAACAAAAGTTATAAGTGAGTCTACTATATAATAGTTCTGGCCACAAATCCACCAACACCTATTTCAGAGTAAATACAGACAGTGTCTAAGATTATATTTTAAACATAATTTTGAAGATGTTCATGAGAAACTTTGACCATATTAGATTTGAAAGCCTTGTACTCTAAACCAGGATGGGTTAGGCCAATTTTCCTTTATCAGAGCAACTGAGTGTGAAAACCTTAAGACTAACAAAAGCTTTTGCTTTTTGTTTTTACTATTAAAGACACATGGGCAGTGCAATCGAATACCTGTACATCAAATCTTACATTCTAGGGAGGGTGTGGCCATGATGGCAGAGTAGAAAGACCTTGAGCTCACCTCCTCCCATGGGCACACCAAAATTACAACTATTTACAGAACAACTATCTATGAGAACAACCTGAAGACTAGCAGAAAATAGTTTCTACAACTAAAGATATAAAGAGGGAACCATAATGAGATGGTAGGAGGGTTGTAGACATGGTATAGTCAAGCCACACCCCTGGGGAGATGACCCACAAATGGGAGAAATCTCCCAAGTAGTGAGGGCTCCAAGTCCCGCATCAGACTCTCCAACCTAGGGGTACTGCATTGAGAAGATGAGCCCCCAGAATGGCTGGCTTTGAAGACCAGCGCGGCTTGCATACAGGAGAGCTGGAGGGCTGTAGGAAACAAAAACTCTGCTTTTAAAGGGCACATGCAAAATCTCACAGGTACCAAGTCCCAGCGCAGAGGCAGTAATATGGAAGGAGCCTAGGTCAGACCCACTTGCTAATCTTTTTTTTTTTTTTTTTTTTTTTTTGTGGTATGCGGGCCTCTCACTCTTGTGGCCTCTCCCGTTGCAGAGCACAGGCTCCGGACGCACAGGCTCAGCGGCCATGGCTCACGGGCCCAGCCGCTCCACGGCATGTGGGATCTTCCCGGACCGGGGCACGAACCCGTGTCCCCTGCATCGGCAGGCGGACTCTCAACCACTGTGCCAGCAGGGAAGCCCCCACTTGCTAATCTTGAAGAGCATCCCAGAAAGGCAGAAGGCAACTGGGACTCATCCTGGGAACATAGATGCTGACAGCAGCCACGTTGGGGAGCTCATTACCATGAGGACACTGGTGTTGGCAAGCGCCATCTTGGAATCCTCCCTCTAACCTATTAGCCTGGGGACTTGCCCACCCACTAGCAGGCCAGCACCAGCCTCAGCCCTGCCAGGGCCCAAAAGCACACCTCCCTGGGACCCAGTCCTGCCCACCAGGAGGCTGGCATCAGCCCCAGGACTCCCCAGGCCATGCAGCCAGCTGTGCTGGGACCCAGCCCCACCCATAAGTGGGCTGCAGCCACTGCGCAAGGCAGGGCCTAGCAGTCAACTAGTCAGCGGCCAGCCCCACCTACAACATGCGCATGGTAGTCAGCCCTGCCACAGCAGAATGGTGGTGACCCTACAAGAAAGTCTATTAATTTAAAAAATCATGTTCAGATCTTTACTTCACCACTTATTAGTTGTACAACATTAACAACATCTCTAGGCCTCCATTTCTTCATCTGTAATATAGGGCAAAAGCATCCATCTCAAAGGGTTGATGTTAAAAAAAATTTTATGGAAATTCCCTGGTGGTCCAGTGGTTAGGACTCTGCGCTTTCACTGACGAAGGTTCGGGTTCGATCCCTTGCTGGGGAACTAGGATCCCACAAGCCACAAGGTGCAGCCAAAAAAATAATAAAATAAAATAAAAGAGTATAATCCAGATAAAGTGCTTAATATAGAGCCTAGCACACAGTAAGCCTTTAAGACATGTTGGCAGTTGTTATAATTACTATTATTATTTCTCCTATCTCACAGTCATGGAGATCTCATTGTCTTTCAGAATATAGAGCTTTTGCTGACCAAGGAAGTGTGTAATGCTTAGAATTTACCTGACACCCTTCCGCCAGATGGAACTCAAACGACCTATGCTGGCGATGAATGTTAGCTATCTCACTGGTTTGGAGAACTGATATGTACCTTGAAAAATTCCTCCCATGAAAAATTTATGTGTGTTTTTCTTTGGACAGCTACTCTGCCTCAAGGCTTCAGGTGTTTCTTCTGTTCAAAACAACAGGTATTTTCAAAACTCTTATGGAGTTTAGATCACTTTTTGAAAGCATACTGCTGCTTTTTTTTTTTTTAGCAATTGGTGAATTTGGATTATTTACGTTGCCTTAAAACTTGTGGCTTTGTTCTCTGTGTTGTGAACTACACTCAATGGGCAAAACAACAAAAACTTGTATCACTTGAAAATTCACAGTGACCAAGGCCACTTTGCATTTCATATGATCCTCATTGCCTTTTAACATCTAGATTAATTAATTTCTGTAAGGTGCAAAATTTAAATTAAAAAAAAAGAACAAAACCAGAACATGAATACAAAATAATGAGAAATGGCAGGAACCCAGCTAAAGGCATCAGTTGCCCAGGTGCCTTTAGTTGTCTGGTGCAATTTGTTCTGTGTGTCACACAAAAATGTGGCTTTCCTTTCCAGATGACAAGTATAATGGAGTGCTTTGTGAAAACAGCAGCATTATCGACGGCAATTTATGATAGAGTCTCACTGACAACTCATGGTTATAAAATTTAAGATGCTCTATACTAGGTGGAAAATGAACAAAGCTTTCAAAAACATACATATTAGGGGAGAAGTCAGCTCTGAACTTGGAGTTTCTAACACCATCCCCATTTTAACCCAATTCTAGGAGTTGAGCTTGAGTAGAACTTGGGAGGATTCATGCGGGGAACTTCAAATATGCTCTTGTTCTGGGAGATCCTGCCAAGCGTCAGGTAGTCTATAGAAACTCTCTCTGGAGGGCACGTGGAGCTTCAAAACAAATAGAAGTTTGTTTTGAAAACAAACAAAAGTTCTTCTGAAATATTTTGAGAGATCTTCTCATGCACAGTTCTTGGCACACAGTAGGGGCCTAACAAGTATTAACTGAATAGAAATCTAAATTTGTAACGATGATCTTCCTAGCGGAAGTATAGCACCTAAAGCCATATTTCTGACAATCTGTAGTGGTCACAAGTACGGTATGAATACATTTCTAATGACTTTCTACTGCTTCTCACTAAACAGAGTTCTGTGTTGTTTTCTCTCCTCCTCTTCTTTTTATATTCCCCTCTTTCTTTAGAGTGGCCAGTGACACACATGGGAATTCCATCCTCTTTGGATAAACCTCATCATCAATAAGATACTGGTCCTTTGGCTGGTCATCAGATAATGGAGTTGGGGGGTGAAGCCCATCTAGGGTGATTTCAGAAGCCAAGGAAGCTTCCAGCTGTCATCTCATCCACTGATTACATAGGATGTCACATACAATTAAAAGCTAATTTTTATAATTTAGGTACTACTAGAAAATGAGTTTCTCTCACTAAGGACAGAGTCTCAGAGCCACAGACATATGTTCACAGAAACAAATATGATCAGGTTAGCTCTCTCTATTGCTGTTTAAATCTTGATCATACGTTGGAAGCAGTAGTGAATTGAACAATTCAATTCAAGAAACGAAATTGTTCCTTGTTTCCGGTTGCTTGTATTTGAGGTATCTGTCATAGTGTGATCTAAGGATTGACTAAAGCCTATTTGGGGGAAAAAAAAGAAAGAAAATGAGCTTCATAATTTATCAATCAACAATCAAATTATTGAATGCTTGCTATAAACAAGATCATGTACTAAGCCCTCGGAAGGCTACAAAAATAAATAAGGCAATGGGGCAATGACCTGATCAGATTTGCAATGTAATAAGATCAGTTTAGCTGGATTGCAGAGAAAGGATTCTGGCTGGGAGAGAGAAGGGATTAGTAGTGAGGGTACTGGTTTTGTGGTTATAACAGAAGATAAACAACAGTGGTTTCCGCAGGAAAGATTTACTTCTCTCTTACATAAAAGTTTGAGGTGGCCAACAGTCCAGGAGGACAATGTTCCTTTTATCTTGTGGCTCCTTCATCCCTTACTGTGCGGATTTTTCCGGCAAGGTCAAACTCACCACCATCTCATTACCATCCAGACCGCAGAAAGAGGAAAGGAAAGGGAGAGGACAAGCAACTTTATTTCAAGGATGTGGTTCAGAAGGTGCACACGTCACTTGCATTCTCAGGCTAGTGACCAGAACTTACTTCAGAGGTGACATTGTAGTTTTGGCCATATGGAGCTGCCAGGGAAGTTGGGCAATGCAGTCTCCAGCTGGGAGGCATGGTGCTCAATTTACTACGGGAAGGAAGAAGGGAGTATGGTTATTAGGTATAATTAGCAGCCTCTGCTACAGGGGGCAAGACTCGAGGCAAAGAGATAAATGTAAAGACTATTACTTTACAGACATAGAAAACAAACTTACGGTTACCAAAGGGGAAACGGGGGGAGGAATAAATTAGGAATTTGGTATTAACAGATACACACTGCTATATATAAACTAAATAAACAACAAGGACCTACTGTATAGCACAGGGAACTATATTCAATATCTTGTAATAACCTATAATAGAAAATAATCTGCAAAAGAAAAAAATATATATATGTATAACTGAATCACTTTGCTTACACATGAAACATTGTAAACCAACTGTCAATTAAAAAATAAATAAGAAAAAAAGACTTATTAAAGAGATAACGGTGGACTGAACTAGGTTAGTGACCATCATAAGGATTGAAAGAGTGTTTGAAAGGAAGAATTGACAGGACTTGGTAATTTATTGAATGCAAGGAGTAAAAGAGAATAAGGAGTGCTTAATTTATTCCTTAAATATGTATTGAATCCTTACTATGTACCTAGTATTGTCCTGGGTTCTTGATATACAACGGTGAACAAATAGACACTATTCTTGCCTTAAGGAGCTTAGAGCTGAGGGTATGATATCCAGATTTCTATTGAAGCAAATCGTACTGCCATCCATCGAGATAGGGACTACAGAAGAAAGAGCAGGTTTGCGGGAAAGGTAATGAGTACACAGTCATCATAATAAGCTTGAGGTACCAGTGGGGCAACCAGTTAGTGATATTCAGGACATGGTTGAATACATGAGTCTGAATCTCAAGAGGGGAATTGGAGCTTGAGATAGTTATGCACAGGTGGTAATTTGCAGCCACGTGAGTAGTAAGATTGCCCAAAGAGAGTAGAGTGAAAGGAGAGGGCCTCAGACAGAACACACTGTCATTTAAGGAGGCGCCTATAATGGAGGCTAAGAAGGAACAACTGAAAGGGTTGAAGGAAAACCAGGTGAGCTCAATATCATGAAAGCAAAGGGAAGGGAGTGCTTTTAAAAGGATCAGATACTTTCAAGAGATTAAATAAAATGGAGACTGAAGCTTGGATGGTGGGAAAAGGAGGAGGGTGCGTAAGACAAAGGACTGCAATGGAGTCATTTTATTTAGACTTAAAGATGGGAGAGAATTGCTCATGTTTAAATGATGATGGGAGGGAGTCAGTACAAAATAAGACACTGGTGATAAAGGAGAGAGGATCAAGCTCCTGAAGGTGGTGGTTGGATGGACAATGGAGCTTATAGAACAAGAAAAAAAAAAGATTCTAAGTGTTAACCACTCTGATTTTAGAATTGCTTATTAGCACAGCTTACCTTGACCTATTTTAAATAATACAAGCTCTATAACCAAAGAGCTCTCTGGCTCTACATAATTCTGTTTGTTTTCTGAATCAGTAGAAACTCTTCTATTACCCACCTTCCTGACCTCAGAGTCAGAAGTTGCTGTTTGAGATGTTATTGCTGTTAAACATTAATTAGATTCCTAGATTTCTTCCATCTCCCACCTTTGTTCTACTGCATGATCTTAGGCAGTTACCTAAACTTTTTCCCTTAAGGTTTTTTAATTGGAGAAAACAGAACAGAATAAAACAAACCTTGCTCTACCTTGAATCAATAATGAAAGAAATCGCTAATAAAAGGATGGAAGGGTGCTTTGAATGGAAAGGATACGAAGCTGCAAGGTGCTTTTTTGATGGGTGCCATGAGAATGCAGATTATTGTTTCTTTTTCTTTCAAAGTTCTCAGTACTTTAATGAGAAAACTAGTAATTACCATACCCTGCCATTTGGTAAAGGATCTGTTGGAGGGGGTGGGTTTGGGATGAAAGTTGCATTGGTTACGTCATTGAAAATTTTAAACCATGTTCTTAGGAAAAACTATACCATTTTGACTTTTAGGTCTTAGACTGGAGCATGAAGGAAGCAATTTCTTCAAAATTACTTACAAAATCGATGTTTTGTGCATAAAAGATGATAAAACCAAACTGGATGGTAAGTATTAAGGAATCTTGCGGTTTGGACAGACAATTTGCAGCTACCTGTTGGACTTCAGAATTTATTTCCGGGTAAATCTAACCTCCCTGGACCCACAGCAGCTCTCTCTGGTGATTACCAACTTGACGTAGGTCTGCTGGATCCCTTTCATTCACTCCTCGCCATAATTCTCCATTCTTTTCCACCCTGCTTCCTTCCCTGGGAGGCTAATCTCTGAGTCAGGGAAACTGACTTCCTTGCCTAATGGTTTCCTGTTGGGTTTGGCCAATGGGGAGCCTTCCAGGGAGATCAGAGGGAGAAAGGTGAGGTCAGGTATCTCTTTGTAGGGTGGCCTCAGGCTGGCTGTGCCCCTCCATCCAAGGTTGCTGCTCAACAGAACTCTCTCCTATGTGGTTCTAGTAACCACTTTCTTCCCTCAGGCCAAGGGGTGGTAACATCTCCGTTCCTACAAACCCCAGATTGATGTATTATTATTCCTTGTGGTTCACTTACACTTCCTTTATAAATAAATCCTCCTAAGTAGTCTAATTTAAATGTGTATTCTGTTTCCTACTGGACTTTCATTTGGCACCTGGGACATTTCTAATGCATCCCCAAAGCATAGCAGTCAACTTTCTGCTTCTGTTTATTATCAAATGATGAACAAGGCCTTCTCTCCTATGAGCCTCATGCAGAGACCCAGGATAAGGGCCAGAAATGGTGTAAACTAAGAAATGACATAAAGGGTGGAGTACCAAGAGATAGGATTGGTCTTAGGATTCCACTCTGAGCGTTAAGCTCGGAGTGGAAATCAAAGATATGGTCAATATATTCCTTGATAATAAAAACCAAAATGTTTACATTTTAGTGAGATCTGGTTTGATGTAGTTCATAAAATTCTGTTACTTTTTTTCCATAGAATTTTAGAGATGCAGTATAGAATTGTGGTTAGAACATGAAGTTTGGAGTTAGTCTTTCTAGTTAAATCCTGATTCTGCCACTTACGAGCTATATGACTTTGGACAAGTTATTTAACCTTTCTGTCTCAGTTTTCTTGTCTGTTAAATGTGGGTAATACTATTGCTTACATTCTAAGGATTTGTGAAGGTTAAAGTAGTTGGTATATGGAAGTGCTTAGAATAGCGCCCAATTCATAGTAAGTGCTCTGTAAATGTTAACATTAATATTTAGAACCAGAATGAATCTTAGAGATTATTTAGACTAACTCATCAGACAGAGAAATAAAGGAGTAGAGACCAAATCACTTGGCCATGGTCCCATAGCAAAGATTAATTTCAGGTTTATTCACTGATTCATTTGTGCAACAAATGTTTATCTCACCAGGATACCTGAGATAACAAAAGCTCCATTAATCTGGCCAAGTCTATACAAATGGTTAGAGCCAGAGTGAGAACTAAGCAAACAACAGTAATAGCAACAAACATAACCACAAAGCAAAGCCTTGGATCCCACCTGTTCAGCTGTCTTTCCCCTCATCGTGCTACCCATGGTGTCACCTAGCTGTCAGAATGCCCACCTTGGATTTTAATCAGTTCCTGTCTAGCATCCTTTGGAAAATCCACTACACTATACTTGGGGCTTATGATACTACAGTTGGTGCTGAGATCTTGGTTTTTGGCTGATATACAAAAATAAAAGAGAGCGAGAAATTCCCCCAGAGACTCCACAGCTGTGCATGTGAAACAACACAAATCTCTCCAACTAAGATCTAGCAACAAAAAACCCTCCAAGTAATTTATGCTCTAAGATTTCCCCCCTGATCTGCATTTTCTAAAAGTCTCAGATGGTATGTTTTGTGTGTGTGTGCACTAATTTCATCCTCTTTGGTCAAACCATCTACTTCTGGGAGTGCAGATGTCCTGCTGGCTGGGGAGTTGTCTCTGCCACTGGGAAGGACAATATCTCAGTAAATCCTCATTTAACTGTGAAGACAGCTGTGAGCCCTTTAAATTCATAAGTGAAATTAAATCGCAGAATTCTGTAGGGTGGGTTTAATGCTACCCAAAGATTCCCTAAGTGCAAAGCTAATCCTTGGGTTAAAAAGTAACAAATCTAAATGCTCCATCCAAGATGGATGAATGCCCTGACTGCCAGGAAGAAGAGTTAGATGATATTTAATCAAATAATAAAACAAAACAAAATCTGTTGATAAGTAACGCTGGGTCAACATAGTACATGATGAAGTGTACAACTGAAGTAAACTTCCAGGGAATTTGTCTTTGAAACAATGCCTTAGAGGATAAAAAAAGCTTTATATTTTAAACCTACAGTCAATAATTTTAATAAAACTTGCTCAGCTTTAGGGAGAGAAGTTGGTATATTTTTCATGGTCCTGCCCGGAAGTCAAAAGTCTGGTGTCTGAATTGTCTGCAGGTGTTTTTCAACCAATCACTTCTTGTGCCTCAGCTGTTTTATTATTAGAAATAACGTATAATCTCTGTGTGCTCTGCTTTTAACACACGCATACATAGTGGGGAGTTCGGGATTATTAACATTGAATCTGAGTTATAAAATGGAGTTTGTATTTTAGGAACTCAACTATTGAGACAAATGAAGTACACCATCCCATGCTATGATTGGAAAGGATATTTACAGTTGTTTCGCGGGGGAAACACTACTTAGAATTCAAAACACTTTCTCCATATACTCAGTAATGACAACAGTGGAAAATGGGGCTTTATGTTAACTTTTAAATGAACAGATCTATATTACTTGAGCACATGTTATATATCCTCTTGAAAATAAAATAGCCTCCTGCACAATTTTACGAAATAGTTTGTCTTATTTCTGAGAGACATCTGCTCTATGTCATATGATTTGAAAGGAGTCACCAGGTATTGTCACCAGAACTCCTGAATTACATTTAGTATCAAAACACACACACACACACACACAACCTTCCTTTAAATGTGGACACGTGAAGATCCTTATGAATTACAAATAGTAAAAACCTCTGTCTTTTCATTGAAGTAAGGATCGGCTTTTCCCTTTCCTTGTTGTTTCTTTGCATATCAAAACTGAGGGGTGGATTCAAGGTTCTCAATCCCATAGCGATTGTTAAGGTCGGATATTCACCACCTTGCCCCCACTCCTTGTCCTTTTAAGGGATGAGATCCTAAATGTTGCAAGGATCAAACTCTCCCTACCTTGTAATCCTCACTTCAAAAGTCAAATGAAGATTTCTCTTGTGGTGGATTTGCATTTTCCTAACAAGGTAAAAGATCTCTATTGTTCACCCTAAATCAGGCTGTTAAGGACCCTTTCAAACACACTTTATGGTTGTTCCACAGACTAGTCAGATTGTACGGATTTGGTCTAAATATCTGAGGACTCATCTCAAATTCCAGGAATTAGCCATTCCTGGGAAATTGAGCTTCTTTTTTAGGCGGTTCTTCTGAATCAGATTTCTGATTTGCTTATTCATATTATGTTAGTATCAAAAACTAAAAGAAAATTGTTTCAAGAGGAACCACTAGGACAAAGAACGAACATATCTCCAATTGAGAATCTTTTGGTTTGTTTACTCCTGAGATTTTCAACACAGGCTAGCTTCCATTCGCTTTGAGTGTGTCTTTAACTAAAGAGATGGAGACTGAGGGCAAGCGAAAGATCTCATTGGATATAAAATCATCTTGTCCTCAATTGACCCGAGGGATGTGTAATGGGACTTTTTTAGTTATTACTTTCTCTTCTGTTTTATTCTTTCCCGCCTCATGATTTTGAATGCCAGCTGCTTTAGTTGGAGTTCTACCTAGAACTCACTCTGAAGAACAGATCAAGACATGAAATCAAAAGTTATTTTGTCATTTCATGTAGTGGAAAATCTGAGTGAGGTGTATAGAAGCCCTCAATTAATGAATGATTCACCTGTGTGGTAGACAGAATAATGGCTCCCCCAAAACATCTACATTCTAATTCTCAGAACCTGTGAATGTTAATTTATATGACGATAGGGATTTTGCAAATGTGACTAAATCAAGAATTTTGAGATGGGGAGATTAACCTGGATTATCTTCGAGGCCCTAAATGTTACCATTAAGTGTCCTTATAAGAGAGAGACAGAGGGAGACTTTTTTTTTTGCATTTTATTTTATTTATTTTTTATACAGCAGGTTCTTATTAGTTATCTATTTTATACACATCAGCGTATACATGTCAATCCCAATCTCCCAGTTAATCCCACCCCCACCCCCACCACTTTCCCCCCTTGGTGTCCATATGTTTGTTCTCTACATCTGTGTCTATTTCTGCCTTGCAAACCGGTTCATCTGTACCATTTTTCTGGATTCCACATATATGCGTTAATATACAATATTTGTTTTTCTCTTTCTGACAGAGGGAGATTTGACTGCGGAAGAGGATAAGGTGATGTGATGATGGAAACTGGCTTTGAAGATGGAGGAAGGGGCCACAAGCCAAATACACATGGATACTAGCAGCTGAAAAAGGCAAAGAAACAGATTCTGCACCCAGAGCTTCCAGAAGGAACCAAACCTGCCAATATCTTGACATTAGCCCTGTGAAACTGATGCCAGACTTCAGACCTCCAGAACTGCAAGAACAAAACTGATTTGTTTTAAACCACTAAGTTTGTGACAATTTGTTACAACAGCAGTAGGAAACATATATCTGGCCTTCAGCATTTGGATTTGTGTCTATACAAATAATTTTGAACTTCTATTTTGGATTCTTATCCACACTGACTGTATATACAATATCACATTGTTACAAAAAATGAAATGGATATTTGGCTGTAGAGTTCTGAATCTTGGCTTTAGTATGAATCACGATATGATATACATATAGCCATCTAATTTAGAAATTTAGGAATCTCAATATTTTTATTTTAAAAATGATAGTAATAGAGTGTAATGACTTTGGGATTCTTTTTAGTAGCTTTGTCAATATCATATGTAAAAAAATGAGAGAAAATTTTCTAATTCCTCAATTTTTATTTTATTTAACTCAAGAAGCAAACTAGTTGTGGATGTCAAGTGTTTCATTTTTTTAAATAAATTTATTTATTTATTTTTGGATGTGTTGGGTCTTCGTTTCTGTGCGAGGGCTTTCTCTAGTTGTGGCAAGCGGGGGCCACTCTTCATTGCAGTGCGCGGGCCTCTCACTGTCGCGGCCTCTCTTGCTGCGGAGCACAGGCTCCAGACGCACAGGCTCAGTAGTTATGGCTCACGGGCCCAGTTGCTCTGTGGGATCTTCCCGGACCAGGGCTCGAACCTGTGTCCTTTGCATTGGCAGGCAGACTCTCAACCACTGCGCCACCAGGGAAGCCCTCAAGTATTTCATTTTTATCTTTCAAGACATAGAGTGCTCAGTGTACTAGAAGTAATACTTAGTATGTGAAGGGGCAGGTAATCAGTCCTGGGACTGTGTTTTTCCAGTGAGATACTCTGAAAAACATTCAGCCTGAAAATCCCATTGAGCAGCTTAGAAAATTACAATTCAGTAGGCCCTTATATATCTGAGTTTCTGTCTAAGTCTGCCTGGAATCTTGTCTGTAAAAAGTGTTAAAAACCTGCTTATTGTTTTATGTCATAGAGATCTCAGGAATCTGATCTCTGAGAACTTGAACTCAGTGTTCATATATGTGCTATAGGCTCCATGGTGTCTACATGAGATCAAGGCCCAAACTTCTCCCATTTCCTATCCTATTTCCATGCCCATAAAGGTTTTGTTTGCCTCTGAAATCCTCAGCGAGCCTAGAAGGGCAGCACCAACCTTCACTTAAACACAGGATGGTAACTATTCACAGCATCCTCCTCCTGTGGCCATCACCATCCTATGGTCATCACCACCATCTCCAATGCTCGTCTTTGTAGCACAGTTAGTTCACAAAGAGCTTTCATTTCCATGACCTCTTCAGAAGGAGAATTATTGGCGTTCGGAGCTGGATGGAGCATTTCATCTTGCAAAGACGTTGTGGAGAAATCAGGGCAGCATTATTATTCTCCTTGCACAATTCCCAGCACACCATGTGTTACGTAGTGAGCGTCTGATGAGTGCTTGTGGAACGAACATTTGTAAATAAGGAATCTACATTTCAGAGAAGTTCTATAGTTTTCCCAATATCTGACAGGCAGAAAGGGAACTGTAGACACTAGAATACTGGTCTCTCCATCTATTACATGAGAGACACCCCCCCTCAAAAATAAAGTCATATATAAACCCATGGAAATGTCTCCATGATGTCGTAGTTGAATAAAAGTCAGAGAGAAGATCAAAGGCAATGATTCATCAAGAAGTACATGTTCATTGGTCTTATCTCACTGCATGCGAAGAACAGAGAAAAAAGAAATAAAATTGATGAGGCACCAGCTTAAAAAAAAAAATCAACATCATAATATTGTCACTGGATGGTGATGGAAAAAACAGGAAAGGATTTAGCAGTGTCGCTATAGGTCATTTGTATTTTCTTTGTCCATTATTTTTCTCAGTGGGAAGTAGGAGTAAGAATTCCTCCCCTTTGTGAAACTAAAGACAGTTTCCTTTTCTAGACTTTCATTTTCCTCACCAGTGGTTAATACACAGCCAACCCAAGTCGGGTTGATACATATGTAAATTCACGTCATTGTTCCTACTTGTAAAGGGAAAAGCTATTATCCATAAAACGTGGCAAGTGCTTTTTAAAATATCCCCAATCACTCACAGCAAGTGTGTTTAAACTGCTAAGGACCAAGGGAGGCATCTCTGAATCTTGCGCTCTGTCGGAAACCCAATTCTGCAATCACAAAACAGCTGGGGCATTGGGATGCCAATAATCAGTTGGAAAAACAGGGGGTGAAATTTAGGGTGTTATACAGAATGTTCCTTTATTTCTACCAAAGATCTTAATTCAGATTGATTTAGCTTGATGAAGTTCCACAGTTCCAGGTGAAAGAAAGCTCAAGTTCACTGGACTGCTCCAACAAGCCAGTGAGGGAGAAATTATTTGCTTGGTTTTTAAGATGAGCAAACCGAGAAACAGAGAGGCTAAGGAACTTAACGGAGCAGCATAGCATTGGAGTTAAGAGTCGGGGCTTCAGTCTGAGTTCCACTTCTGACACAATCATTGAGTAAGCTGTGTGACCTTGGGAAGAAAGCTGACTCTGACTCTCTTTTTCTTTACAGCTAAAATGAGGACAGGATTTTGGACTAGGACCTACTGCACTCAAATGTTTTGAGGATTAATGTTAGACTATAACAATCAATTATTGTCATTAAAGTGATGAAGTGATCAATTTCAGAACTGGGGTTCAAAGCTCAAGCCCTTCTCATTGCACCATGTCACCCTTTGGACAATACTCCCCAAACCCAGAATTTCTCATAGTGAGATGTCTAAGATTAGAACTTTAAAATGATATTGTGCTCAATTTAAATCTGCTGTGGAGCAAGTTGCCTACCTAGAGTTGGGGTACCTGTTCTGTCCTAATCTGAGTGCTATCCATGGCTGTAAGCATATGCGATTAAAGGCCACCAGTCCCACATAATTTCATGTCACAAGACATGAAATGGGTACCAGAAGATACAAATTGAGTTGTACAACAGAGAATCTACCCATCTCGTTAGGAAACAGCTTTGAAGGAGACCGGCAAAAGGTAATTTTGTTTGTAACACACACACACACACACACACACATACACACACACTTCTTGAGTCCATACTGTGTGAAAAACACCATGCAGTGAGGAATACAAAGATTTCAATACAGATAAAGTGTACACTGTTCTACAGCTCATTTTGGCAGGAGAGCCAGTGACACGCCCAGTCCAAATCAAGGTGCACTGTGCCATGGATCTCATAATATGCTCTAAGAATAAGGAAGATTAATAACAGAGAGTAGAGGAGGGCAGAGGGAATCTTCTAAGACTTCTTGGAAAAAAGAAAGGAAACATTTGGTTCTTACAATGTATTAGGTACTTTAAGAGTTGGTTTTTACATTGGGTTTGAAGGAAAGATAAAATTCAATAGTTGCATACAGAGAGAGGGGGGGACTGGAGAGAAAGAGGTTAGGGAATGAATATGCCTGGGCTGCAGAGAGCAGTATGATTTATGTGGCAGAGAATTACTCATCATCCTGTTGAATTCACATTTTCATAAGGACTTTTAATTACAGTTAATTTCAAGCTTTGCCTTCTTATCACGATATAGTCTAAGATTTCATTTTAAATAATGTTCGAATTGTTTTACAATTTTTCTTTTAGTATGCTTTTAATATTTTTGAAACCAGGAAAAGTTACTTTTAAGGAAATACCATATAATACCAAAATTAATTTTAAAGACAGGAAATTGTTTCTATAGATATGGTTTTAAAATCATCACACAGCTTTGAAAAGTTGTAAGAAATATTGCCAGGATCTAGTTTGTTTTTTAAATATTGTCTAAAACAATTTCCTCTTTTCCGCGGGTCTGCTTTACTGAGTCATATTCATTTTTTAGTTTCTTCAATCTGCCTCCAATTACTAAGAAACATTTCTCAGTTGGTTTTTGAAAATATGAATTTCAATTTTCAAAATACTTGATTTTATTTATTGGTTAAATTAAACCTAATTAGATAGGCATTATTTGTCCAGTTTAACCGATGTGAAAACTAAGAAAGAGAGAAGTTAAGAAACTTTTCAAAGCAGTTTAACACTGTGGATAAGAGCTGGGTTTGAGTTTGCTCTGAGACTGATGAATCCTGGCTCCGTCACAAACTAGCTAAATGACCTCGGCAAAGTAGCTGAATATCTATCTGTCTCTCTTGAAGTCATTTAAGCTAAGTAGAATTTAGTTATCTCAGTTTTTTTTTAAGCATTTAAGCATAGTCTACACATCTGAATATTCCATAAATCAGAATGGAGGTATGTATTAACCAAATTCTTTTTTCTCTTCAACAAATCTTTATTAGGAACTTAACTGTGAGCAGGTGTTACACTAGGGAGTAGAGATACAAAGATGAAAAAGATAGATACCTTTAGAAACTTTGAAAAAGTTTCCACAAATATTAATCTCAAACCAGCAAAATAATATGTAGTGGGTCAACCTGATCTCTGACATCATAATAAAACTTGCATGGACCCCATAGTACACAAATATATCTTGAGCTTCTTGAATACTGTCAAAACTACTGTTTCTAAATGGGTCTTTGTTGCCCTAATAGGAAACCACAGAGGTCCCTGAAGTGTATTTATTCTAACCTGCTATCTTTTGTGTGTGTGTGTGTGTGTGTGTGTGTCTTAAGGAGCTGGATATGAGCCAGGATCCCTCCAGTAGAGAGCTCTGACTTTTGTTCATTTGAGCCTGAGTTCTTACTCCCAACCTCCACTTTGCATGGTCTTGGGCAAGTTCCTTAAGACCCTATGCCTCAGCTCTCTCATCTGTAACATGAGGATAAAAGAAACACCTAAGTTAAAGAGCTGTTGTGAAATTACATGAGATTCAGGATGTAAAGCATTTAGCTCATAGAAGCTAAATCAAAAAGCTCAGTGAATTCTAGCTTTTATTATTGTAAATAGTTAAAAAGTTTTAATACCCTTGTGTTACATCCATGAGCAGAATTGTCAAAGTTAGAAAATTTGAAAAACACCCTATTTACCTTTGACTTATTTGATTAGTTGCTTTGTTCCCAGTGGTGAGGGGTTTTTTGGGTTTGTTTTGTTTCATCTTTTACCATTTTGCTTTTGAGTCTCCTACCTTCCCAGGGAGAATTGTGTCCTTTTTGTTCCTTGATTCTTAGAGGGTGGAGGCCAAAAGTGGTCTGGAGTAGCTTCAGCCTGGGGAATTAGCTCCTGAAGGTTCTGTGACACTGAGATTACAGAACCTAGCTGCAAAGTGAAGCAACTTTTCAAAACCATGTTGCAATAAAGTCATGCAGAAAGAACACTGTCATACTGCTATAAATGCATGCCGTAACAGCTTTAAAGTAGTATATCATATTATTTGCAAAGGTAAAGAAAAGTCTTAATGTTTTTCTTGTTTGATATGTATTAGCATATCTACAGCTATACATTTGATTTTGTATTATCAATTTGAATCTTAACATTCTCCTTCATGCTCCCCTGCACTTACTTTGTACACACCTTTGTCAGAGGAGACCATCTTCTGTTTTAGACTATCTGGTCCTTGAGGGCAGATGTATTGAAGTCCAGTGAGAAGACAGAAACCACGCCAATTGTTTTTATGGACAAAATTTACTATAAAGAATAGTTAACTAGGTGTAAAGATGTTAACAACTGAAAGGGTAAAAAGAGAGCTCTGAGATATGACAGACTGTAGCAACTGCAGGAAGCAGCTACCACCCTTAGGGTGGTGAGTGCAAAGGGAAGAAGTT
This sequence comes from Leucopleurus acutus, assembly GCF_964270905.1. Lineage (NCBI taxonomy): Eukaryota > Metazoa > Chordata > Mammalia > Artiodactyla > Delphinidae > Leucopleurus > Leucopleurus acutus. The sequence continues at coordinate 43,069,967 of NC_139150.1, forward strand.
GGAATTATTAACACTTAGACCCTTGGAGGTGATCCCCATGGAGCTAAAGCTCAGAACCTTCAGGCGAGCCTGCTCGTGGTCCTGCTGTCTCTGAGATGGAGTGTGATAAGTCTGGTTCTTCAAGTGTTGAAAAGACTTCCAACTGATTCAGCTGCTGCTACAGGAAGGAAATGCAGGGTGAAGCAACTTTGCCTTCGTGATGCTTCCAGGAATCCCCAAGCAGAAAGAAAGCCCTAGAGGGAAAAAAACAGGAAGGAGCAAATCCCTTCTTCGGTATCCACCTTTGCTAACTCCCACTAGAGACCCCATATTATCAGATCCAATATAAAGCCAGCTGGCAAAGCAGAAATGGGGTTTGCAAAGTCTCAGCCCCAGCACCTGAGAGCAGAGTAGGAAGGATGGGTTTGGAGATGAGAAATAATAGCTTAGCAATTGGTGTAGGCAACAAGTAGGCAACTTGTCTTATTGTCAGCCCCTGGCATAGTTCCTGAACTACCGTACTGAATAAAAGCTTGTGGAATGGATATGTGTATAGTTAGATTTTAAAATGATTTTAATAGCTAACACCTTAGTTCCGCTTATAAAAATAGCTGTCTTCATATAGGAAAATAACGTGATAGGCCACTTTCATAGTAGAAAGTGAGGTCCCAATGGCTACAGTCTGGAAAGAGAGAAACAAAGAATTAAACCATCCTTCATAAGGAGTTAGCAGATATTGGGGTGGAGTAGGGTGAGGGGCAAAGTAAGCAGCTGGAGAGGAGAGGGAAGATCAAACAGTCAAAGAAGAAAGTCAAGGCCACACAAACTAAGAAGGTTAGATGGGATGGTGAAAGGGAACCAGTGAGAAATTCCTGGTAGAGAGATGATAGAATGACTTTCAGAAATGATAAATATTTGAATTCAAGTTTTAAGACTATGAATTTAAAGTAAACTCAAATCTTCAAGACACTGACATTTGCTACTCACACCAGTTTACATCTGGAGTATATGCAAATAAAAAGGCAGGTTTTTTTTGGACATTGAGATGATCCATAAATTTAAACAAGTCTCTGGAAGCTGGAGTTATAAGTCAGAGACAACTAGGAGCAACGAAGCCTCTATACACTGTTTGCCACTGACTAAAATTCCCCAGAGAGACCGGGGTGTGAGTCCATCACAGTACCCGGGATGAGGCTATAGAAAATTTCATAAACTCTCAAAGATCAGAGGGGATCCTAGCTCCTATCCTGGCAACATTTGTGTTGTTATAATGTACATTATTTAACGTTTGCCCTGAAGAACAAAATATTTTCATAAATATTTGGCTAAATGGCTCCATTTTTAAGTAAAGTGGGAGTTTACTGAGTTGATGCATCCTCTGTACACCTGGATGAGCTCCAGTCACCAAGTCGCAGATCTGAGCCTGCGTAGATTTAAACTCAGAATAAAACAACCTCCCCTATATAAAATAGCAGATATAAAAATCCCTCAGTATAACGTGTCTTTACACATCATGGCACTACAGTAAAGTAATAGCTTCTTTTTTTGTTGTTGTTTTGTTTTTTTTGCGGTACGCGGGCCTCTCACTGTTGTGGCCTCTCCCGTTGCGGAGCACAGGCTCCGGATGCGCAGGCTCAGCGGCCATGGCTCACGGGCCCAGCCGCTCCGCGGCATGTGGGATCTTCCCGGACCGGGGCTCGAACCCGCGTCCCCTGCATCTGCAGGCGGATTCTCAACCACTGAGCCACCAGGGAAGCCCAGTAATAGCTTCTTAAGCCCATTGATTAAAATGCTTTTGGGAAGAGGTTGGCTTATGATGAGAAGGTGGAAGTGGGAAGAGCACTGAACTGACTTCTAGGTCTAATTTTCAATCATTCGCTTTTCAAGTACTGCTGTCTCAGTCGCCTTTTTTTTTTTTTTTTTTTTTTTTTCTTTTTTGCGGTACGCGGGCCTCTCACTGCTGTGGCCTCTCCCGCCGCGGAGCACAGGCTCCGGACGCGCAGGCTCAGCGGCCATGGCTCACGGGCCCAGCTGCTCCATGGCATGTGGGATCTTCCCGGACCGGGGCACGAACCCGTGTCCCCTGCACCGGCAGGCGGACTCTCAACCACTGCGCCACCAGGGAAGCCCTCAGTCGCCTTCTTGAGGAAGTAAATTTGCTGCTGCTTTCTGACCCAACTTTTCTGTCTTCAGGTGACATATAAAGGGGAGTGCTCCAGCTCTGGAGGCATATGGAGTTTTTCTGTTTCTCCTGTGCATTAATATATATTATTATTATACTATATATTAGTATATATAGACAAGGGGATGGGTAAGTGCGATAGGCACCAATGAGTTTTTGAGAGAAAGGGGATAGAGATCGTAATGGCTCTTCTATAATGTTCATAGTTATTTGGGTATTTCTGATGGACTGAGATGGCTGCAACTGAGGTATTGATAAACTGATGAAAAAGGATCTCTTTTCTTGCAGAACTTCTCAAGGTGCCCAGCAACATCAGCATCACCTGGGAGGTTGTTAGAACTGTGCAATCTCGGGCCCACTTCACACCTGCTGAATCAGAATCTTTGGAGATGGGGCCCAGCAGAGAGTGTTTGAAAAACCTCTCCAGGTGATTCACATAATCTAAAGTTTTGAGGTGCAATGTTAGCAGATGAATTCAACTTTTCATATTTTTTCTTTGTAAGGCAGGAGTAAGCAGGCTCAGGTCAGCCTGGGGTCCCCGGCAGGGAAGACGAGAAGGAATTTTCTGGAAATAACTGGAATGAAGGTTCAAAATTTTTGCATATTAGAGAAATAGGATGTTATTTTGTTCTCGACGCTGGGAAAGCAGATATATTTGATTCTCTGGTTCTTGGGTGAAAATTTCAGTCTTATAATTTCAAGAATTTTAGTTCTCCAGTGGAAGTTATTAAAAAAACTCAAGTCTCAATGATCTGTGGTCATTTTTAGAGGTTATCAAGCTTCTAGCATAAAAGTTGAGACATGTTTAATCATCTGAAAACATGCATATTCTGAGTAGTTACATGCTTTTGCATTTTGGGGGGAAAATAAACTATTTCAAGGTAGATAGGGAAGACACAATACAGCTTTACTCAAACCAGTATAAACAGTATCTAAAACTTTTCCCTTGAAAACATTGTCACTACACAAAAAAAGGATGTGCCAACTAGGAAAAAGAAAAATTATATTACTATTTTGGAAAACTAGATGTTAGTTTTTCATTTAGAAGGAAATGCCTAAGCTTGTAGATTATATTTACTTCGTGTTCATTATCTGCCTAGTTTCAAAAAAAGTTCAAGGCTACTACAAAAGTTCATGAAATGCAAAAGATAGAGAGGAAGCTATTTAAAAAGGTAATAAAATTATGTGAGATTTATTCTTTAGCCAGCCACCTTTGTAATTTTAACGCTTCCACCTTTCCCATTCCAGCATTATGGGACAGCGAGTCTCTGAAAGTTCCCCAAAAGTCAATGCTTCAAGTGACAGCCTCCTTTTCGTCCCACCAGAAGGGTCTGCTGCTATGGGCTCTTGTCAAAGCCACAGCAGGAGGGCGGCAAGGTGTGTGAGGTTCGTTTGTCTTTGCTGCTCTTTGCTTTTAAAGTATATTTCCTCAGCTAGTTCTTCTCTCCTTCCCCTCCCCCACTTAAGGTACTACATTTAAAAATAATAATTCATATTGTTGAAAATGCCAGTTATACTGGCTGGACAGATTTGAGTAATCCTCTCCATGGTTATAAAAGTAAAGTGTGATCGGTGTATGTAGACAATCTAAAACAGTCTCAGACATATGGGGAACAAGAAGAAAATGACTTAGGATTTCCCCAATCTAAAGGTACCACGGTTAATATTTGGTGTAGTCTCTTCTGGTACATGTTCAGTGACATTAGTGGGTTGAGCTTATTCCCTCAATAGGATTTCATAAACATTTTCTATATGAGTTTAATTTCATAAGCATTATTTGTAATGATATTCCACAGTATGCAAATAGCATCATTTATTTAAACATTTCCCTATGGGGATTTAGGTTAATCCCTATAAAATAAATTGCAGCAAAGTTAATGTCACAAAATCCTCACCTAGGTTGAATTCTTCAGCAGACTAAAGCTTCATCTTAGGCAATAAATGGAGCTGCAAGTTAGTTATACAATGTCCTGTCCTCTCTAGCTAAGAAAAGTGCTAAGAGAAGAGGAATATTGCTTTCAAGGCAAAACGACTTCAGTCAAGTAGTTATAGTCACATACATTGAGAGAGTTGATCTATAGTTTCCTGAGAGAAAACCAGAGCAGTACTATGTTAAAAATTGTAAATTTTTTTTGCTTTGTCAATATTAGATGCACACATTTGTCTCTCTCTCTCTCTCTCTCTCCCCTTCCTTCCTCCCTTCCTTCCCTCTTTCCTTCTCTCCCTCTCCCCTTTCCTCATTCCCTCTGTCCCTCCTTCCTTCCTTCCTTTTCTCATCTGTGTATTTCAATGTTGTCAATTCTTTTTGGAATGAATCTAGTTCAGCTGTGCCTGGACTACAGCTCTCCAGCTCCTTACTAAGCATCCATTCTCAGTAACAGTAAAACCATGCTGTCTACGAAGTTGCTGACAGGACTGGAAGTGGCTCAGATGGGAAAGCCTATTCCAAAGCACTTTTAAATGATGCTGCCATGAGATCTGTGACTTACAAGCAAATCCTGGGTGTCTCGTGCACACAAAAGACCTGTTCCTTGTGGTAGGCAAGAACTATTTGGCTCAAACTAAACATAACCAAAATATCTTCCAAGAAATACTCTTTTAAAAATATTTTTATGGATTGCTGTCAGCTTTTTTGAATTTTTTGATAATTTTATAAAATCCTTTCTTAATATGGCATTCTCAGCATGGCTCTTCAGTTTAGAGAAATGTTACTATAATAATATGACTACAGTTCTCAGAGGCTTTATTTTCTGCTTAATGATATATGTGCATATCATGTGACTGCTTGTAGATCATATGAATATATTATGGCTTAAAACTCAGAATTTAAATTTCATGGACTATGCTAAAATTCAATAAAACTACATTTGAATGCAAGGGGGAAAGAGCAACATGTGGCTTGAATTTTCCTTAAAATACACAGAGGATAGTTAAGGGGAAAAGTGCTTGGGACAGAGTACATCTGGAGTTTTGCCAAACTCATAGCATTTAAACAATGGCTTAAGACTGAATTCAAATCCCAAACAAATCTCTTCAATCTCCCCCAAAGAGTATAAGTTAGCATTTCAGCTTTTAAAGATAAAGTTAATGAAAATACTTTCAATGAACAAAATGAAAATGTTGGACTTGGAGAAACAGTTTTGCCCTTTGGAATTCAAGGACTTCCCACCTCCACTTGGATTCCCACTCTGCCTCTTCACCCACAAAGAAGTTATCACTGGCTTTTGAAACCATTTCTTTAGTTTCTCATTTTCAACATCTACGCCACCCTGCCCCACACCCCATGCAGAATCACATGTGAATTAGTGTTAGTCTGAGGAGTGCTAACACTGCTTCAAACCCTTGCCATATCATCCAAACCTAAACATGACCCCAAACTAGCCTTTCTGCCCATCTCATAGTCAGGTACAATGAAGAATGAGAATTCTTACCAACGGAGGAGTCAAATCCCACCGCAATTTACAAGGATCTCTGTATAATTTTGTGCATCTCAGAAATGGCAGTTTTGTCAGGTGAATGGAATTTCAGGGGAACTAGTGGCTTTGGTGGTCAATGTTTCTTTTCCTAAGGCATTCTGTTTCTGTTCTCTTCTGCAGTCTTGCTGTACTATTGCCAAGCAGGCAAGTGTCACCTTTGAGTCCCAGAGGGAGATGTGTCGATCAGCTTTCCAAACCCCCCAACGCAAAGATGCTTGGAGTTCCGCAGTGCCACTTCCAGCTAACTGGCTCTGATTCTGACGGATGCAACCAGCCGTCCCCGCCCTGGCTGGACTAATGCCAGTCTACTTAAGGAGATAATTGACCACAAGCCAGCCTGACTGACAGGCTTCCTAAGTGCCAGATGCCAACTGTGCCAATTCTGGCCTTTGCAGGAGGGCCTGTTCTCCTAGGGACCACAGCTAAAATAGCTTCGTTCTCCCTCGACCCTCAGCTCTCTTCTCATCCTCCCAAGGGAATGTAATCAAGTAGATCATTCCAAGTTGTTTTCCTTTTTCTTTTATTTTAAGGGCAGCTACATGAAAATCTTTCTCCCTCCTCTTTGCCTCTCCCCATGTTTCTCAAGGTTTTGTGCATTCAATTAAGTCGGGGACAAGCTAAACAACTACAGTGTTTTGTATAATCCTGGAAACCAGGAGCATAATTTCAGGTTATCTCCACCAGTCCTTAGCAAACCAAGAGTGATTTTATTAATCTTGTGAACTGAGATGATCATACATTTGTAAGTGCCTCTATTTCTACCTCACTTATATCCAGAACTTACTTTTTCTCTATTCCAACATGTAGCTAGAGAGAGAATACCTGTGAGACCATATGAGACCACCACTCAGTTGAGAGTTACAGTTAGATTGCAGATCCATCTTAGTTAAGAGGGGGTCTTCAGGGCTCTGTCAGTATTGGGGGTTTAACTGGGACCTCCCTTAGGATCAGCACTTTGACAGAAAGCTCCTCCCCCTTTGTATATTTACATGAATCCCCTTGTTCTCCAACTTCAATGCCATGCATAGCTTCCGTTGGGTACCAGGGTCTCCTCTTGGATGAAAACTTGAGTAGAATCATCTCTCAGCTCACTCTGCTTTCCCTTCTCCTTTCTCTATTTCTTTACAGTAAAAACAAAACACAACAACCATGCTTTCCCCACAGAGGTAGGAGGGGTTCCAGGGAGTTGGTGTGAGGCTGGGTTGCTAAGAGGGTCTGAGGAATGCGGAAGGTCAATTACTCATCCTTCTCTGCCGAGTTGGCCCACAGGCTCCTCTCTTCTCAGGAGGGGCTGTCACTTAAGCCAGTCCCCTGGGTGCTGGACGACACTTTGCACTGTGCCCCTCTCCCGGAAGTGGGACAATGGGCACCGCTAAAAAGCACACTGGCCCTTTTGGGGCGGGTGGATAAAGAAGAAGAGATGTGATGTTCTTTTGAAGAAACAACTGAGATCCAGCGACTGCCCTTCTTCAGGCCCTGTGACTTGCTGCGCCTGAACTACGGGTCCCAGCCTGGGGCTTTCAGGCACCAACTCACCCAGAGGTGGGCGAAGCAGCCAGGCTCCCAAGTCACCCCAAATCTATGATCCCCATGCCAGTGGCTCCCCTTTTCTCTCTTTCAACAGCCTCAGACTAGTGTAGAGGAAAACCCTGCGGGGAACCTTGCAAAGTCTCAAGCTAGAGAGATAGGATACACTGGAGTTGTTTGTGCCTCCAAGGAGGCAGTGACCTAAACTGAGACTTGTCTCCCAGGCGAGGACGAAACTTAGCTGCACGCTGCAATGGGACTTGTAAATAAGGGGTGCGTGGAAATTCTTATTTTTAAGAAGTAACCCAAATCCCCTCAGTGTCATTACTATGATCAGGTCACCTCGTTGGTCCTTTATTTTCTTCTGATGAAAGGTTAGAGGAGGCTTCTGTCCGGCCTGGCTGGGCACAGTGAAGCTGGTTTAAGATGGACCCCTGTTCGAGGTGCCCCGCCACCTTCCCGCGCAGCGCCACAGGGTCTGCAGCTCGCAGGCCCTCTCCAAGGAGCACGTGTTGTGGCGCTGCCGTTTCTCCAGGGCCCAGCGCTCTCTGCCTCCAGGCCCCAGGCTGCCGAGGATGCGCAACAGGTCCCCTAGGCCGCCGCGGCTGGGCGCGCGCTTCTTGGGAATGTGGGCCTCGGCGGCAGTGGCGGAGTCCGGGCGCCCTCTTCCCCGCCCCGCATACTTAATGGGGCGCCGCCAGCCCCCACCCACTGGCACCGGGACCCGGCCCATAGCCCGCTCTCAGAAAAGGGAAAGGGTGTTGGGGGCTGGTGATGGTTATTGCTAATAAACCTCATGTAGGAACAGAAAAAATTCACTGTGGCGGGTTTTTGCTAATCCAGTCTCTTGCACTGAGGTGGACTAGAGCTCAGCTAGGAACGCAGCGGAAGAACGGGTAAAACAGATACAGATATTGAACCAACTGACAAAAGGAGCCACGGAGGAGGAAACCTGTCCAGCTGCCCCTTCGCCTGTGAACTCACCCTCTTTGATGCTCAGAAGTTGAAAAAGAAGGGGAGGAAGAGGATTTGCCAAGTCCCCAGACTTTCCCCCAGTGGGCACTCAAACCGCGGCCTCGTCTCTTGAGAAGCGAAACACCTTCACACCGCCACATCCAGAGAGAAGCTTTAATGGAGAACACCGCGTACAACACAGGCAGACATGAACTTGGCACAAAGTCACAACCCGAACGCGGCGCGGACAAAGGCCAGAGGTGACTCGGGGCAAAGGACAGCTGCCTTCTCCCTACCTGCCCCCCATTCGTTCCCAAAAGTTTGTTGCGAGTAAAGTGCTATTCCTGGGTCTCAAAAACGGGGAAGAGCAACAGCGGCAAAGCAAGTTTCTTTTCCATTCAGGATCTGAAACTGAAGAGTTCGCCTGAAAGAAGAACGCGCCCAAACAGCACACGGAATACCAAATCGAAGGCAGCGTGCAAAGGTGACCGGTCATCCTCACGCATCTGTCCCGAGGAGGCTGGAAGGCAACGGCCACAAAACGCTCCTGGAAACGTTAAGAGCAATATTGTCGGGTGACGTGGCAGGTTTTTCTTGCATTCTTGAGTTAGGGGAACAAAATCCCGTGATGCAAGTGATTAAAAACAAAAATCCCAAATGTAACGGATCATGGGAATTCACATTGTCTGGGGGCTCCTCAACGGTCTCATCCGATTGATTCACAAAAGAATTGCAGGTAGAAAGTCTCCTTTAATGTCTCTCTTTGGTTATGTTTCCCGAACTTACTTTTGGAACCTGGGGCTTTGCGCTTTAAGCTGCTGCCATTCTCCTTTGTGCAAACTAATTGCTTTAGCCGTTCCTTCTATCCTTCTCGACCCTCGGGTCAGAGCCAAGAAACTTAACTGTTTCCCAAGATCCTTCGTGAGGTTCCCACTGCCCCCAAAGAGGCTTTATTCATGCTACCGTGTCCTTGTCCATTTCACCGACCAGGAAAATAACGGTATCAAATGCTCCCTCTTTTCCTTCTTAAATAAAACGAGATTTCCTTAGTGAATAGCAGTTTTGTCTAGAATGTTCACGAGAGGCGACATTGTTCACGAGAGGTTGAGACCCGCGGGAAGAAACTTGGTGGCTGAGGTCTGTTTCATCGTCACTCTCTGTTGGATTTCTCCCAGGGAGGTTTAGTCCTGCCATCTTCTGCTCCCGGGAGTAAGAACAGAAATCCAATTCCAATATGCCAGCGAACGAGGCTTCCCCAAACTCGTTCGTTCCCTCCCCCCATAACTTACGGATTTATCATTTTAATTACAATAGAAACTCTTACCTGAAAATTGGCTTTCATTATTCTGATTGTACAACATAGTATAAACACAGACACCAGAAGTGTTATATTTATTCAGACCACTGAAGAATCCACTTTCGGGTTTGTTTAAATACCTTCCTTTCCCGCAAAGGCTGGGGCTCGCCAGCTCTACCCGACCTGGTCAGGGCGCCCTCGCCCTCTCCGGCGGTCCAGGGCCAGGTGAGGCTCCATGCGTTCGTCTCTCCCAGCCCAATGGGTACCCTAAGAATGCACCAGCACCGAGTGCAGAGAGCCGCCTTTGCTCTCGGCCGCACTCGGGGCGGTGGGCTCCATCAGAGAGACGGCGGGTGAGGCGGCGGCCGCCGGGCACACGGTGGACGGTGCCGGCGGCTGCTGTGAGGCCGCGGGGACAGCGAGCGCTGCGGGCAGCGTGGCCACCGGTGGCAGCGCAGGAGTCGGCTTGATGGGCACGGGCACCGCAGGCAGGCTCTGGCTTGCCGAGTGGCACAGGGCCTTGACCGGTACACCGAAGGCCCCATACTCCGGGCCCATGGGGACCCCCGCGGCGGCCGCGGCGGCCGTGGCCGCGGCCACTGAATCCATGACGCCGACGTGCGGCCACACGGAGCTGACGACGTTGCCGAGCTGGCCCGGCACGGGATAACCCAGGTGGTGCATGACGGACGCCAAGGGCAGCCCGCCGGCCTGCAGCACGCCCTTGTAGTCCCGGCCTATGATGTTTTCGATGGCGAACGGGTGCTTGAAGCCCGACGTGGACGCAGCGGCGGCGGCGGCAGCAGCGGCGGCGGCCGAGCCCAGCCCGTAGGGCGGGAACTGTGACAGGCGCCCCACGCTGCCCACGGCCGCCGCCGCCGCCGCTGCCGCCGCCGCCGCTACGGCCGCCGCCTCCTGCATCTTGCCGGGGTGAGACGGCTGCGGCTGCTGCTGCGGTGGCTGCGACGCGAGGTGCGGCGGCGGCTGCGGAGCCGGAGGCGGCTGCTGGTGGAAATAATGCACCATGTGCGGCGGCGGCGGCGGCGGCTGGGGCGGCGGCGGCTGGGGCGGGTGGTGGTGATGGTGGTGGTGCGCGGCAGCGTGATGGTGGTGGTGCGGGTGCAGGTGCCCTCCGGGGCCAGCGCCTGGCGCGCCCTTGGCGCTTCCCGCGTGCAGGTGAGTGTGGTCAGCGCGCAGCACCTTGAAGCGCTTTCGGCGCCTCAGGAAGCTGCCGTTCTCGAACATGTCGCCGCAGTCGGGATGCAATGCCCAGAAGCTGCCCTTGCCGGGCTGGTCGGGCCGCCGCGGGATCTTGATGAAGCAGTCGTTGAAGGAGAGGTTGTGCCGGAGGCTGTTCTGCCAACGCTGCGTGTGCTCGCGGTAGTAGGGGAAGCGCTCCATGATGAACTTGTAGATGTCGCTCAGAGGCAGCATCTTCTCGGCCGAGTGCTGGATGGCCATCGCGGTCAGCGAGATGTAAGAGTAGGGCGGCTTTTGGTCGCTGTACGAACTCTTCCCCGGCCGCGGCATCGCCCCTGGCGCCTCCACCTCCCTCTGGCTCACAGTGGACCGCAGCGTCGCTCCGCACCCCGCTCCCGGGGCCTGGTTGTCTCCACTAACCCCCACTCCGCCCTCCCGGACCCGCCACCCCGCCCTCTTTCCCCCCCAGACCCTCTCGCCGTTTCTCTCCCGCCTTCTCTCAGCGGCCTGCGGTCTCCGCGCTTGGCCTCTTGACCCAGTTTAGCAATCCAACGCTCGCAACTTCTGGCCCCGACGGTCGCCGACTGGCGCGCACAGTCGCGGGCGGGGCGCGCCAGCTTCACCGCCACCCTCTCGGCGTCTTCCCGCGGGTGGCCAGAGGCTGAGCGTGGGAGCTGGCGGAGAAGGAGTGGGGAGGGTCCTGTTCCCTTCCGGCCTCCTCTTTGCTTTTTCTCGGTCCGAGGGAAGCGCAGGCCCAGAGAGCTGGGAGGAAGGACTGGGCAGTCAGGACTCTAGCCCTTTAAATCGAGTTGGCGCTCGTTGTCCAGGAGGCCGGGGTGGGCGGGAGTTAACAGCGCCTTGAGCGCTGCCCCTTGACCAGCCACTTAGTCCGCTCTGGAGTTATCGTGTTCCTGGAGGGGAGAGGCGAGGTAAGGAGAAGGAAGCTCGGCTCCAGCAGCCCGCGTCTCCCTTTTCTCCAGCGGGTCGCAGCGGAGACTGGGATAGAGCTGTAGGCGGTCGCCTGGGGGGAAAAAGTTTAGAGGTTTCTGCTGCGGCGGCGCCTGCGGGCTCTGCCGAGGGGCGGGGGCTCTGGACGCGGGGCGCGAGCGGAAGGGGCGTCTGCGAAAGCCGGGAAGGCGCGGGCCTGGCCTGTGGCGGCTCCGCCGTCCGCGCCGCGGCGGCTGCCGCTCTCCCGAGCCCGTCTGGAGCTGGAGAGGCGGCGGCGGCTGTGGCAGCGACGCGCTCTCCTGGCTGCGTTTTGTAATGGTCCCGGAGACGCCGAGACCCCCGCAGCTCGCGCTTCGAGACTATCACATGACCGAGGCTGAGGGACTCCGCCGCCGCGTCTCTTGCTGAAGAAGGGGCGAGAAGACGCCGTGCCTCGCCCCCGCCCCCTCCTCCATCTCGGCGCGGGCGCCCCCACCCCCAGCATTTACCACCCGCTCCGCAGCCCCCAGCCGCGGCCGAGTGGGGCGGGGGGCGCAGGCTGTTCTCAGGGAGGGGCACGGCGCCCGGTGCGGTCCCCGCCGCTGCACCCCACCTGGGTCGCGACGCACGGCAGAGGGGGACAGGAGCCTGCTTTCTCGCTCCTTTCGTGCATCTCCCGCCTGTCCCCGCCCTTTCAGTCGTCCCTCTTCCCACCTACCAGCTCCGGGCTTCTCTCTCCTTACACTGCCTTCCTCCTGGACTAGCCACTCTGGGCCAAGTTCGCAGCAGCGTGGCCTCAAGGTCTCTTCTCTTCAAGAAATCCCAAAGGCCGGAGGGTTGGAGGGAAAAGCTAAAGCGGAGGAGACCCAGGGCCGTTTTCGCTAAATGTCAACTTCATCACAGTTTTCTTGCGCGTCAATTGAGTGTCGGGCCCAATGATAGGCGCCTGGTACAGGGAGGTCTGGGACAGCTCTGCGCTCCAGACCGCAGTCTAGTGGGAAAGACTGACAGTAACTGGGAAATTTGGGTAAATACTAAGTGCTTGGTGGATGGAGGCTCCATTAAGAGCGGGTGGGTGGGACAGGGTGAAGCGTTTCTTTGGGTGGTGACGTCTGAGCTGGGGCCAGAAGGAGGGCTTGGGGGGTCAGAGGTCTCATCACCTGGGTGTGTCGGAGCGGAGTCTTGCTATTCTGAGCACGTCGAGGGAAAGGGAGATAGTTAAAATTAAGTAGGGGTCAAAATGACCAATCCACAGGGCCCTGGTGTGACCTGTGAGGGTGGATGAACTGCAGCGCTGAGGTCCCCGTGCTTGCTGGGATCCTGGAAGCAGTTTCCTGCTCTGCACTTTCCTGCACACCCATGAGCGAATCCCAGTTGACTGGAGAGAACCTGCAGTTATAGTCTGGTTTCGGCTGCCTTTGCCCTTAGGCAGGGAGGAAAAGCAGAGTTTAGAAGAAGAAGGAGACTATATATATATATATATATATATATATATATATGTGTATATATATATATACCCTCTTCCCATCTCTAGGCCTCAGTTTATTTGTAAAACGAGATGTCTGAAGTTGGAAATTTCACGGGTCCCTTCCAGTTCGCAGATTTGAGGAGAAAGCAGCAACTAGGGACTGTGACTCATTCTGTTTTTAATTTCTTCTTTTCTGTGCCTAAATCTGGAGGCCGAAGGCCGTTGGCCCAGACTGCTCAGGAGACTGCCCCTCGCTCTCCAACCTTGGTTGGCAACGCCAGGTCGAGTGTTTTTAGCTTCCGACGTTTGGCGAGCTGCCCGAGGGGAGGACCAGAAGAAGGGCTGTTTGCCCGTCGGGTCGCCGGAGTGCGGTGAGCGGAACAGATTCATAATATTAATCTTTAGGCAGCAGCTGGATTTCTGGCTAGTGCTATTTGGTTAGTTTTCCTAGGCCAGCAGACGTTTTAGAATAGGCGTTAAAGGGAAGCGTGCAAAAGGGACCCGGGGCGAAAGAGCAGCCTCTTGGCCTGTCCTAAGGAAAGGAGACCCTTTCAGAGGAGGATGCTTTCGCTGACGCTCCATGCCGGGAAGGCTCCTTCCGCCAGTGGAGTTTTCTGCGGGATTTTTGGTCTGCTGAAGCAGTTTAAGGAACCAAGCAGCAGACGGCCTCCTGGTCTCACGAAGCCCTGGAGGAATTACGAGGACGCCCACAGCTCCAGTGACAGCTAGAGCCCGCTGGCGCCGGGTGTACCCTTCTACTTTGACGGACGCGGTGCGAGAACTGCCCTGTCCAGGCCCAAGAGCCGCCCAAAGGCTGCTGGTGGGAGCTCGGCGTGCCCAGAGCTCAAAGGTTCTTCTGGCCCTGGCCCTGCACGCAGCGCGGGCAAAGACAAATTTTGTTGAGAATATCTTTTCCGCGGGCTCCCGAAAAAGCAGTGCCTCCTCTTTGGGAGCAGCTTGAGGACGTTCTCGTTGGGCAATTGGACTCCGCTGCCTCTGGGAACAGCATGGGAAGGGGCCCTTGAAGGGTGCCCCGAACCAGCTTCATGCTCATAACCTCAACACTAAAGCTGGAGTTGGCCTCTCGCTGGGTAAGCTCGTTCCAGCCCACAGATCTGCCGCCACCACCTCGGGCTCGGCGCCTGGGGACGCGAGTCGCGTGACCGGCGTCTTCGGCCTCGGCGAGCCAACGGCGTTCTTCTGGCAGAGCGGCTCCCCGCAACTCGGACCAAAACACAGACGCGGAGGTCGAGCGGTGCGCGGCAAGCCTCAAGCTTCCGCGTTCCGGGTGGACTTGTCAAGGGTAGAAAGTCCTCCCCCGCACTGCAGCCCCATGCGGCTGCCGCGGCCCAGGCCCCAGTCGCGGCGGAGAGCGCGGCCTCGCGGCGGAGAGCGCGGCCCCGCAGCGCCGGCCGCGTGTCCATTTCGGAGTCGGCCGCCGCCGCCGCGGAGTATTCTGGGGGATTCCCGGCGGGGCGCGGGGTCTGGCAACGGAGCTCCGGCCGCGGTGGGGGGCGCGCTCTCTCTCTTTCCCCCTTTCCCCCGAGGTTGATTTAATTCCGGCAAGTTTTGCAGGCGCGCAGCAGCACCGGCGGGGGCCGGTACGCGCGCGCTCCAGCTGCCTGCAGACCCCCGTTCAAGAAAAACAGATCAAGTAACCACCCTGGCACCAACCAGTCGGTTTCAAGTTTCCGCGTGTAATTTTTTATTTTTTAAAACAACCAGTATGCTATACAAATATTGGCTGGCGTTGAGGACGCTGGCAGGCAAATCATCGCCCCGGGCTTGGTGTAATTATCTCAGGCGTATTTGGTTTATCCCTTAGGCAATTGTTGGCGACGCTTTGCTAGGCAGAGGGGTTCCATGCAAGGTTTTATTGCGTTTAATTGGCTCTATGGAGGGGAGTAAAAATTTGCCAGAAAATGATGTGGAACTTTAGAAGCGGCTATTTATTCATTCTCTCTCCTTTATCCCCCCAGCCCCGAGGAAGGTCCCACGCACCCCTCAGCCTGGGTCCAAGCCATGTGGTCCCAAAGCTTCCGCGGACAGCTGTGCCCAGCGTGAGGAGGAGCGCAGGGCACCGACGCGGCTAGAACGATGTGCAGGACCAGGAAGAAGGTAAAAGTTCATGCGCACACCTCGATTTTCCTAGGTTCTTTGTTTACCTACTGACCTTTGACGTGCGGAAGTTTGCCTGGGTTAGTTACGTTTGGGATTCTCCCAGGCACCTTTACTGTCACCCCATCCAGCCTCTCGCCTGACCTCCAGCTGACTCCAACGCCCATGCATTTCCCAGCCGCTACCCCTAACCTGGGCTTGAAGCGTGTGGCAGAAGGCCGGCTGGGGGTCCAGGACACGTGGTTTCCAGCCCTAACCCTGGCACCACCTGCTGGTTGACCTTGGGCTTTATTCCCCCCCTCTCCTCCCCCAAATAAGCAGGAGTCTGAACTGCGCCTTCAAAGGCCCCGCGCTCCTAGGAGCTGAGGTTTGAGGTTGTGATCCCGACCCGCGGTGTGTCGGGGGCCTGGGCACACGGCTCAGGGACCTCAGGACCCGTGCAGCCCGGGATGATGTGGGGCAGCAGCGTCACACTTCTTCCACTCACGGCGTCCTGGGAAGCCGTAGTCTCTAGCGTTGCCACCGACCCCAATATTTCCGACTGGTCCGGCCCCGCGCCTGGCCCAGCAGGCGCCGTGGGGCACAGGTGTTCGCTCCAGCCCTACTTGGATTTGTGAGTAGAGGCTTGATTTGCCTTTCTGGAATTTCTCCGACTCCCCGCGGACAGAAAGCAGAAGTGAGAACACTGAGCCTAGGGGTATTTCTTAGAGAAAAAAGCACTGGCCTCGAGTTTATTAGATGAGACTCGAGACCCAGTCCTGCCACCTGCTGGCTGTGTGATTGCCCCCTCTCTGGGCCTCAGTTTCCTCTTCTGTAAAATGGCCATAACCCATAACCAGAAGGTGTGATTATGAGCAGTGATATAGAATATTTTCATCCAGCAGTCCTTTACTGAGAGCCTACTGTGTGCTCGGCGTGGGAAAGCGCTCTGTGCTTTGTAAATCATGATAAAAATGCTAGTACTGGTTTTTCCTCAGCTTCATGCACTAATCTTTTCCCCTTCCAAATCGAATAGTACCCAAGAAGGGTTAGAGAAAATGGAGCCCCAGAATTGTGCATGAGTGGGTGCGTGCTGGGGCACCAAGAGACGGGTCCCCCGCGAACCGCATACGGCTTTTCCCG